>NC_082695.1:52155686-52459484 GCF_949987515.2 Delphinus delphis
GGAAATAGGCAGTCTACCCGAAAATAATTCAGAGTAATGATAGTAAAGATGATCCAAAATCTTGGAAATAGAATAGAGAAAATACAAGAAATGTTTAACTAGGACCGACAAGAACTAAAGAGAACACAAACAATGATGAACAACACAATAAATGAAATTAAAAATTCTCTAGACAGAATCAATAGCAGAATAACTGAGGCAGAAGAATGGATAAGTGACCTGGATGATAAAATAGTGCAAATAACTACCACAGAGCAGAATAAAGAAAAAAGAATGAAATGAATTGAGGACAGTCTCAGAGACTTCTGGGACAACAAAAATACACCAACATTCCAATTATAGGGGTCCCAGAAGAAGAATAGAAAAAGAAAGGGACTGAGAAAATATTTGAAGAGATTATAGTTGAAAACTTCCCTAATATGGGAAAGGAAATGGTCAATCAAGTCCAGGAAGTGCAGAGAGTCCCATAAGGGATAAAAGCAAGGAGAAACATGACAAGACACATATTAATCAAACTATCAAAAATTAAATACAAAGAAAAAATATTAAAAGCAGCCGGGGACAAACAACAAATAACACACAAGGGAATTCCCCTTAAGGTTAACAGCTGATCTTTCATCAGAAACTCTGCAAGCCAGAAGGGAGTGGCAGGATATATGTAAAGAGATGAAATGGAAAAACCTACAACCAAGCAAGGATCTCATTCAGATTTGATGGAGACATTAAAACCTTTACAGACAAGCGAAAGCTAGGAGAATTCAGCACCACCAAATCAGTTTTACAACACATGCTAAAGGAGCTTCTCTAGGGAAGAAACACAAGAGAAGGAAAAGAACTACAATAACAAACACAAAACAATTAAGAAAATGGTAATAGGAATATACGTATCCATAACTACCTTAAATGTAAACAGATTAAATGCTCCAACCAAAAGACATAAACTTGCTGAATGGGTACAAAAACAAGACCCACATGTATGCTGTCTACAAGAGACCCACTTCAGACCAAGGGACACATACAGACTGAAAGTGAGGGGATGGAAAAAGATATTGCATGCAAATGGAAATCAAAAGAAAGCTTGAGTAGCAATTCTCATATCAGACAAAATAAACTTTAAAATAAAGACTGTTACAAGAGACAAAGAAGGACACTACATAATGATCAAGGGATCAATCCAAGAAGAAGATATAAAAATTGTAAGTATTTATGCACGCAATATAGGAGAAACTCAATACATAAGGGAAATGCTAACAACTATAAAAGGGGAAATAGACAGTAACACATAGTAGGGGACTTTAACACCCCACTTTCACCAATGGACAGATCATCCAAAATGAAAATAAATAAGGAAGCACAAGCTTTAGATGATGCATTAAATAAGATGGACTTAATTGATATTTATAGGACATTCCATTCAAAAACAGCAGAATACACTTTCTTCTCAAGTGCTCATGGAACATTCTTCAGGATAGATCATTACTTGGGTCAAAAATCAAGCCTTGGTAAATTTAAGATAATTGAAGTCCTATCAAGTGTCTTTTCTGACAACAATGCTATGAGACTAAATATCAATTACAGGAAAAAATCTGTAAAAAATAAAAACACATGGAGGCTAAACAATACACTACTAAATAACCAAGAGATCTCTGAACAAATCAAAGAGGAAATCAAAAAAATACATAGAAACAAATGACAATGAAAACACGATTACCCCAAACCTATGGAATGTAGCAAAAACCGTCCTAAGAGGGAAGTTTATAGCAATACAATCCTACTTTAAGAAACAAGAAACGTCTCAAAAAAACAACCTAAGGTTACATCTAAAGCAATTAGAGAAAGCAGAAAAAAAAAAAAAACAAAGTTAGCAGAAGGAAAGAAATTATAAAGATCAGATCAGAAAAAGTGAAAAAGAAATGAAGAAAATGATAGCAAAGATCAATAAAACTAAAAGCTGGTTCTTTGAGAAGATAAGCCAAACTGATAAACAATTAGCCAGACTCATCAAGGAAACAGGGAGAAGGCTCAGATCAACAGAATTAGAAATGAAAAAGGAGAAGTAACAACTGACACTGCAGAAATACAAAGGATCATGAGAGATTACTAAAAGCAACTATATGCCAATAAAGTGGACAACTGGGAAGAAGTGGACAACATTCTTAGAAAAGCACTATCTTCTGAGACTGAACCACGAAGAAATAGAAAATATAAACAGACCAATCACAAGTAATGAAATTAAAACTGTGATTTAAAATCTTCTAACAAAGAGAAGCCCAGGACCAGATGGCTTTACAGACGAATTCTATCAAACATTAGAGAAGAGCTAACACCTATCCTTCTCAAACTCTTCCAAAATATAGCAGAGAGAGGAACATTCCCAAACACATTCTACAAGGCCACCATCACCCTGATACCAAAACTAGACAAAGATGTCACAAAAAAAGAAAACTATAGGCCAATATCACTGAAGAACATAGATGAAGAAATCCTCAAGAAAATACTAGCAAACAGAATCCAACAGCATATTAAAATTATCATATACCATGATCAAGTGGGGTTTATCCCAGGAATGCAAGGGTTCTTCAATATATGCAAATCAATCAGTGTGATACACCATATTAACAAATTGAAGGAGAAAAACCATATGATAATCTCAATAGATGCAGAAAAAGCTTTTGACAAAATTCAGTGCACATTTATGATAAAAACTCTTCAGAAAGTAGGCATAGAGGGAAACTACATAAACATAATAAAGGCCATATATGACAAACTCACAGGTAACATCATTTTCAATTGTGAAAAACTGAAATCATTTCCTCTAAGATCAGGAACAAGACAAGGTAGTCCACTCTCACCACTGTATTTCAACAAAGTTTTGGAAGTTTTTGCCACAGCAATCAGAGAAGAAAAAGAAATAAAAGGAATCCAAGTTGGAAAAGAAGTAAAACTGTTACTGTTTGCAAAAGACATGATACTATACATAGAGAATCCTAAAGATGCTACCAGAAAACTACTAGAGATAATTAATGAATTTGGTAAAGTAGCAGGATACAAAATTAACACACAGAAATCTCTTGCATTCCTGTTCACTAATGATATAAAATATGAAAGAGAAATTAAGGAAACACTTCCATTTACCATTGCAACAAAAAGAATAAAATATGGAGGAATAAACCTACTTAAGGAGACAAAATACCTGTATGTAGAAAACTATAAGACACAGATGAAAGAAATTAAAGATGATACACACAGATGGAGAGATATACCATGTTTCTGGTTAGGAAGAATCAACATTGTGAAAATGACTATACTATCCAAAGCAATCTACAGATTCAATGCAATCCCTATCAAACTGCCACTGGCATTTTTCACAGAACTAGAACAAAAAATTTCACAATCTGTATGAAAACACACAAAACCCCAAATAGCCAGAGCAATCTTGAGAAAGAAAAACTTAGCTGGAGGAATCAGGCTCCTGTATTTCAGACTATACTACAAAGATACAGAAATCAGGAAAATATGGTACTGGCACAAACACAGAAATATAGATCAATGGAACAGGATAGAAAGCCCAGAGATAAACCCATGCACATATGGTCACCTTGTCTTTGATAAAGTAGGCACAATATACAATGGAGAAAAGACAGCCTCTTCAATAAGTGGTGCTGGGAAAACTGGACAAATACATGTAAAAGAATGAAATTAGAACACTCCCTATCATCATACACAAAAATAAACTCAAAAAGGATTAAAGACCTAAATGTAAGGCCAGACACTATAAAACTCTTACAGGAAAACATAGGCATAGCACTCTATGACATAAATCACAGCAAGATCCTTTTTGACACACCTCCTAGAGAAATGGAAATAAAATTAAAAAATAAACAAATGGGGCCTAAAGAAACTTAAAAGCTTTTGCACAACAAAGGAAACGATAAACAAGATGAAAAGACAGCCCTCAGAATGGGAGAAAATATTTGCAAACAAAGAAACTGACAAAGGATTAATCTCCAAAATTTACAAGCAGCTCATTCAGCTCAATATCAAAAAAAGAAACAATCCAATCCAAAAATGGGCAGAAGACCTAAATAGAGATTTCTCCAAAGAAGATATCCAGATTGACAACAAACACATGAAAGGATGCTCAACGTCACTAAACATTAGAGAAATCCAAATCAAAACTCAATAAGGTATCACCTCACACCAGTCAGAATGGCCATCATCAAAAACCTACAAACAATAAATCCTGGAGAGGGTGTGGAGAAGAGGGAACATTCTTGCATTGTTGGTGGGAATGTAAATTGATACAGCCATTATGGAGCACAGTATGGAGTTTCCTTATAAAACTAAGAATAGAACTACCATACGACCCAGAAATCCCACTACTGGGAATATACCCTGAGAAAACCATTCAAAAATAGTCATGTACCACAATGTTCATTGCAGCTCTATTTAAAAAGCCCAGGACATGGAAGCAACCTAAGTGTCCATTGACAAATGAATGGATAAAGAAGATGTGGCACATATATACAATGGAATATTACTCAGCTATAAAAAGAAATGAAATTGAGTTATTTTTAGTGAGGTGGATGGACCTAGAGTCTGTCATGTAGAGTGAAGTAAATCAGAAAGAGAAAAACAAATACCATATGCTAACACATAGATATGGAATTTAAAAAAAAAATGGTTCTGAAAGACCTAGGGGCAAGACAGGAATAAAGACTCAGATGTAGACAATGGACTTGAAGATACAGGGAGAGGGAAGGGTAAACTGGGACTAAGTGAGAGAGTGGCATGGACATATATACACTACCACATGTAATATAGATAGCTAGTGGGAAGCAGCCACATAGTAGAGAGAGATCAGCTTGGTGATTTTTGTCCACGTAGAGGAGCGGGATAGGGAGGGTGGGCGGGAGATGCAAGAGTGAGGAGATACAAGGATATATGTAAACATATAGCTGATTCACTTTGTTATAAAGCAGAAACTAACACACCAATGTAAATCAATTATACTCCAATAAAGATGTTAAAAAAACGGAAATCAATAAAAATGTATCATGAATTTTATTCATTATTTATTGTTATATTATTTACATATTTATATTACACATTATATTATTTATTATTATTGTTTATGATTCCTTCTCCATTAGGATCATAAAGATTCTTTGCTATACTATTATTTAAGTGCTCCATATTTCTTAAACATGAAACAGATACTCATGTTAAGCTAAAAATAATTCTATTTTTACTACTTCTTTCCAGATAATTCTCTGTGTGTGCTTGAGCGTGTTCATTGGAGAGGAACTTGCACATAGAGATTTGCAGGGAACCACTAAGATGGCTGCCCCCAGACTCCAGTCTACAAAAGATACAAAACAAAGGAAGAAACTCACTATGTAGAAGAGTGTGCTGAACATCAAGGCACAGGGGGTGATAAGCATTTTGCTCACTTTGGATCTTTGGGTTTTCAAGTTCCTGAGTTAGATCAGATCTGCAAATTATAGTCAGACCTCTACCTACCATGCCTGCCAAACATACCTCCTATCATTCATTAATAGGTTAATTAATCCAACTAGCCTCTACAAAATTTCTAATCTGGGTGAGGTTTATATTAAGGACATTGTTCATCTTAGGGTCTAGTAAGGAATTTAAGTGAGGGAAGTAAATAACTTCAGCATAGGGCAGTATAAAATCCACACCTTGAAAGGCATGAAAGCAATGTGTTACCAGAGTTCAGAAGAACTAGAAGACTCTCCTAGCTGGGATAACAAGGAAAATATCCATGGAAAATGGAATATTTGAGGAGGTCTCAAAGGATGGAAGTTGTCAATGGAATTTGCCCAGTGCTCCCGCTCTTGCCTCACTCCCTTCAATTCACTCGCCTTTATTCATTCTGTTATTATGCTACCTGGAAAGCCAGCTCCATGTCTTCCTTTTCTGTGTCCAGGGAGCTTTCCCCTACTGAGCCAAGCCACACTATGTCCCCCTGCCCAAAGCTGAGCTTCATCCTTTGCTGTGCTGACCTCTTCATGGGGTGAGACTTGTTTTTTCCAGCCACACTGTGAGCAAGCACCATACTTATTTCTTAAGTAGCTTCCACGTTGCCCATCTGTGTTCTGGAAGAGAGCACTGTCCAAATGGGGTCTGGAGTGGGACAGACATTTCAGACTGCTTTCTTTTTTCTCAGCAATATACCCCAACTCCTGGAGAAGCACACCCATAGGAAAGCCGAATCTTCTGACCATGAGACAGGTGGTTCTGGATAAACTCAGCCCAGTGGCAGGGACTCAACACCCACTGAGCTGATTATCTGAGTTTCCGAGCTGTTTACCCATCTCCAAGTTAACGTTTCTCTCAAAGATGATTACAGAGGAAAGATGTGAACGTAAGCAGAAAAGGTCCTCCATGCCTCATCAGCTCAATCCTCCCATAATTACAGCCCCACCAGATGGGAAGGGCAAACGTATTCCCAGAACGTGATTCCTCAGCATAGCATTCCTCATTCATCATGCTCGGCCCCTGGACTCCTACCCTTCCCCTTCCCCTGCAGCTCCTCCTTCCCTTCCCAGATCTTGTTCTGATTCCCTTCCTGCTTCTTCCAGGACTTGCCCCAGGACCTGAAGCCCCCAGCCCCTTCTTATGGGCAAAGTAGGAGCTTCAGGGCTGGTCGGCGTTGTCACTGTCCTTTTCTTCATGAATTCTTGATAGCTTTCCAATGCATTATGCCCCTCTAGGAGGACAAAAGGCAGAAGCCAAAAAAAAAAAAATAATAATAATAAAAAGAAAGAAAAGAAAAAGGAAAAAGGAGAAAAAGATCTTTCATTTCTTCCACACAGTTGGATGTTTTCCCCTGAAGTTCATACATAAAACTCAGAACAGCATGTGGTGCAAGCAGATAACATATGCCCAGAGGGGGCTGTAGGCCAGCAGAGGGAAGGGCTTACTCCTGTGACCCTAGATGGTTTATCTGATGGTCACACACCTTCACATGCCTCCCACGATTACAAAAATTGTTGGGTAACCCGGGTTTTTCTGTGACTCTACAGTTCCAACTGGGCCAATGCTGATCTAAAAGTCTGTGTGGAGTTTCCCATCTCTTTAGCTGGATTTCATCCATACCTGTGTACTTTTCTATGTTGCAATTCAGTTCTGTTCATCCCATTTGATCCTGTTCAATCCAGATGTATACTGAAGTCTGACATTAAGAATTTTTCATGTTGTTTCACCATTGCCAAGAAGTATGGTGGCAGTGAAGGCTCTACCGCACAACCTGGTTCTTCTCTGAGTCCTGGGTCTCTGCCTTTCCTACTAAGCTAGATACGTGGCTGAACAAACAAAAGGGGATCAGAATACTTTTTCTTGACCTCTGTCTTTTAAGCCTGCACTTACAGTTGGTGCAGAATTCATTCATTGATTCCCCGTGTCCATTAATTGATTGCTCACAGCTTCATGGATCCAGACAGCTTGCGTTAAGTAGTGGCAGTCACTGTGCTAAGTGCTAAAGGTTTAATGATGAATGTGAAAAGGATTTTCCTTCATGGGACTGGGACAAATCCATGAATTTCTCTTCTTTCGATCAACTGTTCCCTCTACCTCTTAAGGGACTTGCCCGGCAGCCCCTACAGCCCTCCCGATTTCTAGCCTTCTTATTCCTCCCTGAAGTTGCATGTCATGCTCAGGGGTGTGGAGTTTGCCCCTGAGTGGAGGAGCAGGTGGTAGCTCTCCCTCCCCCAACTGAGGATGCAGCCTTTTTATTCTCTTTAAATCTTAGTTGCTTGATAGACAGATAGAGCATCTTTTCCCTTTCTGAGTTGGCTTCTTATACTGTCTTCCTCTTGGTGGACTTTTGATTCTTTCTAGATTGCACTGGAAGTCCAATGAAGCAGTGAGGCTCTGGGGTTACATTTACTCTTTACTGAGTGTGTCTTACACAAGGTGCCATACCAGAGCAGGGGGGTTGAGGATAAATAGGACACAGAGTCTGCCTCCAAGAAACATGATTCAGGTGGAGAAAATCACACATACACACCAAATATTTTTTTTTTAAAAAGGCAATTAGTAAAAAGAGGAATATAGTTGAATTTCTGTTTTTGGTGTATCTATCTATCTATCTATCTATATAAAATTGAAGTAAAGTTGATTTACAATGTTGTGTTAGTTTCAGATGTACAGCACAGTGCTTCAATTATACATACATACATATTTTTAAAAAAATTTTTTTTTCAGACCCTTTTGCCTTATAGGTTACTTTAAAATACTGAGTATAGTTCCCTGTGCTATACAGTAGGTCCTTCTTGGTTATCTTTTTTTTTTCCTTTTTTGTGGCACGCGGGCCTCTCACTGCTGTGGCCTCTCGTGTTGTGGAGCACAGTCTCCGGACGCGCAGGCTCAGCGGCCATGGCTCACGGGCCCAGCTGCTCCGCGGCATGTGGTATCCTCCCGGACCGGGGCACGAACCTGCGTCCCCTGCATCGGCAGGTGGACTCTCAACCACTGCACCACCAGGGAAGGCCGGTTATCTATTTTATATATAGTACTGTGAATATGTTAATACCAAACTCCCAAGTTACCCCTCCCCACCTTTCCTCTTTGAAATATAATATAGTTGAAATTCTTTATTAGTTTAGGATAAATGGTGAGACTTTTCAGGACTTTAGAGAGGTATAGGGTTTACTCAGATCTTGAAGGATATTTAACATAATAGAGAGAACAAATCAATGCTTCCAGCCTTCTTCCCACATCAGTCCTCCATGCTTCTGCACTCCCTTCTTTTTTTTTTTTTTCTATTTATTCAATACTGTCTCTTCTTACCTTTTTGTTTTTGAAATTTATTTCATTTTAAATACAGCAGATTCTTATTAGTTACCTATTTTAAACATATTAGTGTATATATGTCAATCTCAATCTCCCAGTTCATCCCACCCGCCCCCACAACACTTTCCCCCCTTGGTGTTCATATGATTGTTCTTGATATCTGTGTCTCTATTTCTGCTGCTTGCAAACCAGTTCATCTGTAATATTTTTCTAGATTTCACATATATGCGTTAAATATGATATTTTTCTCTTTCTGACTTACTTCACTCTGTATGACAGTCTCTAGGTCCATCCAGGTCTCTACAAATGACCCAATTTCATTCTAATTTGTGGCTGAGTAATATTCCATTGTATATGTACCATATCTTCTTTATCCATTCTTCGGTCGATGGGCATTTAGGTTGCTTCAATGACCTGGGTATTGTAAATATTGCTGCAAAGAACATTGTGGTGCCTGTGTCTTTTTGAATTATGGTTCTCTCTGGGCATATGCCCAGTAGTGGGATTGCTGGGTCATATGGTAATTCTATTTTTAGCATTTAAGGAAGGTCCCTACTGTTCCGCATAGTGGTTCAGTCAATTTACATTCCTACCAACGGTGCAAAAGGGTTTGCTTTTCTCCACACCCTCTCCAGCATTTATTGTTTGTATATTTTCTTATGGTGGCCATTCTGACTGGTGTGAGGTGATATCTCACTGTCATTTTGATTTGCATTTCTCTAATAATTAGTGATTTTGAGCAGCTTTTCATGTGCCTCTTGGCCATCTGTATGTATTTTTTGGAGAAATGTCTATTTAGGTCTTCTGCCCGTTTTTGAATTGGTTGTTTGCTTTTTAATATCGAGCTGCATGAGCTGTTTATATATTTTGGAGATTAATCTTTTGTTTGTTATTAGTTTGCAAATATTTTCTCCCATTCTAAACATTGTCATTTCCTCTTGTTTATAGTTTCCTCTGTGGTGTAAAATCTTTTAAGATTCATTAGGTCCCATTTGTTTATTTTTTATTTATTTTATTTATATTTTTAACATCTTTATTGGAGTATAATTGCTTTCAGTGGTGCGTTATATAACACATCTGGTCTGCTTTAAAACAAAGTGAACCAGCTCTACGTATACATATATTCCCATATCTCCTCCTTCTTATGTCTCCTTCCAACCCTCCCCATCCCACTCCCCTAGGTGGTCACAAAGCACTGAGCTGAACTCCCTGTGCTATGTGGCTGCTTCCCATTAGCTACCTATATTACATTTGGTAATGTATATATGTCCATGCCAATCTCTCACTTCGTCCCAGTTTACCCTTCCCCCTCCCCATATCCTCAAGTCCATTCTCTACGTCTGCATCTTTATTCCTGTCCTGCCTCTAGGTTCTTCAGAACTATTTTTTTCTTTTTTCTTTTAGATTCCATACCTATGTGTTAACATACGATATTTGTTTTTCCCTTTCTGACTTACTTCACTCTGTATGACAGACTTTAGGTTCATCCACCTCACTACAAATAACTGAATTTTGTTTCTTTTTATGGCTGAGTAATATTCCATTGTATATATGTGCCACATCTCCTTTATCCATTCATATGTTGATGGACATCTAGGTTGCTTCCATGTCGTGGCTCTTGTAAACAGAACTGCAATGAACATTATAGTACATGGATCTTTTTAAATTATGGTTTTCTCAGGGTATATGACCAGTAGTGGGATTGCTGGGTCTTATGGTAGTTCTATTTTTAGTGTTTTACGGAATGTCTATACTGTTCTCCATAGTGGCTGGATCAATTTATATTTCCCACCAACAGTGCAAGAGGGTTCCCTTTTCTCCACACCCTCTCCAGCATTTATTGTTTGCAGATTTTTTGATGATGGCCATTCCGACTGGTGTGAGGTGATACCTCATTGTTGTTTTGATCTGCATTTCTCTAATCATTAGTAATGTTGAGCATCCTTTCATGTGTTTGTTGGCAATCTGGATATCTTGTCTGGAGAAATGTCTATTTAGGTCTCCTGCCCATTTTTGGATTGGGTTGTTTGTTTTTATGATATTGAGCTGCATGTGCTGCTTGTAAATTTTGGAGATTAATTCTTTCTCATTTGCTTCATTTGCAAATATTTTCTCCATACCAAGGGTTGTCTTTTAGTCTTGTTTATGGTTTCCTTTGCTGTGCAAAAGCTTTGAAGTTTCATTAGGTCCCATTTGTTTATTTTTGCTTTTATTTCCATTTCTTTAGGAGGTGGGTCAAAAAGAATCTTGTTGTGATTTATGTCATAGAGTGTTCTGCCTATGTTTTCCTCTAAGAGCTTTATAATGTCTAGCCTTACATTTAGGTCTTTAATCCTTTTTGATTTTATTTTTGTGTATGGTGTTAGGGAGTGTTCTAATTTCATTCTTTTACATGTAGCTGTCCAGTTTTCCCAGCACCACTTATAGAAGAGGATGTCTTTTCTCCTTTGTATATTCTTGCCTTCTTTATCAAAAATAAAGTGACCATGTGTGCGTGAGTTTATCTCTGGGCTTTCTATCCTGTTCCATTGATCTATATTTCTGTTTCTGTGCCAGTACCATACTGTCTTCATTACTGTAGCTTTGTAGTACAATCTGAAATCCAGGAGCCTGATTTCTCCAGCTCCATTTTTCTTTCTCAAGATTGCTTTTACTATTCGGGGACTTTTTTGTTTCCATACAAATTGTGAAATTATTTGTTCTAGTTCTGTGAAAAGTGCCATTGGTAGTTTGATAGTGATTGCATTTAATCCGTAGATTGCTTTGGATAGTATAGTCATTTTCACAATGTTGATTCTTCCAATCCAAGAACGTGGTATATTGCTCCATCTGTGTTTATCATCTTTAGTTTCTTTCATCTGTGTCTTATAGTTTTCTACATACAGGTATTTTGTCTCCTTAGGTAAGTTTATTCCTCGGTATTTTATTCTGTTTGTTGCAATGGTAAAAGGGAGTGTTTCCTTAATTTCTCTTTCAGATTTTATATCATTAGTGAATAGGAATGCAAGAGATTTCTGTGTGTTAATTTTGTATCCTGCTACTTTACCAAATTCATTGATTAGCTCTAGTAGTTTTTTGGTAGCATCTTTAGGATTCTCTATGTATAGTACCATGTCATTTGCAAACAGTGAGAGTTTTACTTCTTTTCCAATTTGGATTCCTTTTATTTCTTTTATTTCTTTTTCTTCTCTGATTGCTGTATCTAAAACTCCCAAAACTATGTTGAATAATAGTGGTGAGAGTGGACTACCTTGTCTTATTCCAGATCTTAGAGGAAATGGTATCAGGTTTTCACCATTGAGAATGATGTTGGCTATGAGTTTGTCATATATGGCCTTTATTATGTTGAGGTAAGTACGCTCTATGCCTACACTCTGGAGGGTTTTTATCATAAACTTGTGCTGAGTTTTGTCAAAAGCTTTTTCTGCATCTTTTGAGATTATCATGTTTTTTCTCATTCAAATTGTTAATATTGTTAATCACATTGATTGATTTGTGTATATTGAAGAATCCTTGCATTCCTGGTATAAACCCCACTTGATCGTGTTGTATGATCCTTTTGATGTGCTGTTGGATTCTTTTTGCTAGTATTTTGTTGAGGATTTTTGCATCTATGTTCATCAGTGATATTGGCCTGTAGTTTTCTTTCTTTGTGACATCTTTGTCTGGTTTTGGTATCGGGGTGATGGTGGCCTCATAGAATGAGTTTGGGAGTGTTCCTCCCTCTGAACACTTTGGAAGAGTTTGAGAAGGATATGTGTTAACTCTTCTCTAAATGTTTGATAGAATTCACCTGTGAAGCCTTCTGGTCCTGGGCTTTTGTTGGTTCGAAGATTTTTAATCACAGTCTCAATTTCAGTGCTTGTGACTGGTCTGTTTATATTTTCTATATCTTCCTGTTTCAATCTCAGAAGGTCGTACTTTTCTAAGAATTTGTCCATTTCTTCCAGGTTGTCCATTTTATTGGCATATAGTTGCTTGTAGTAATCTCCCATGATCCTTTGTATTTCTGAATGTCACTTGTTATTTCTCCTTTTTCATTTCTAATTGTATTTATTTGAGTCTTCTGCCTTTTTTTCTTGATGAGTCTGGATAATGGTTTATCAATTATTTTTATCTTCTCAAAGAATTAGCTTTTAATGTTTTGATCTTTGCTATTGTTTCCTTCATTTCTTTTTCATTTATTTCTGATCTGATTTTTATGATTTATTTCTGTTAACTTTGGGCTATTTTTTTTTCCTCTTTCTCTAATTGCTTTACGTGTAAGGTTAGGTTCTTTATTTGTGATGTTTCTTCTTTCTTGAGGTAGGATTGAATAGCTGTAAACTTCCCGCTTAGAACTGTTTTTACTGCATCTCATAGTTCTTGAGCCATTGTGTTTTCATTGTCATTTGTTTCTAGGTATTTTTTATTTCCTCTTTGATTTCTTCTGTGATCTCTTGGTTATTTAATAGTGTATTATTTAGCCTCCATGTGTTTGTACTTTTTACAGATTTTTTCCTGTAACTGATATCTAGTCTCATAGTGTTGCGGTCAAAAAAGATACTTCATACAATTTCAATTTTCATAAATTTACTTAAGCTTGATTTGTGACCCAAGATATGATGTATCCTGGAGAATGTTCCATGAAAACTTGAGAAGAAAGTGCATTCTGTTGTTTTGGATGGAATGTCCTATACATATCAATTAAGTCCATCATTTTTAGTGCATCACTTAAAGCTTGTGTTTCCTTATTTATTTTCCTTTTGGATGTACTGTCCATTGGTGAAAGTGTGGTGTTAAAGTCCCCTACTATGATTGTGTTACTGTTGATTCCCTCTTTTATGGCTTATACATTTGCTTTATATATTGTGTTGCTCCTGTATTGGGTGCATTAAATATTTACAATTGTTATAACTTCTTCTTGGATTGATCCCTTGATCATTACGTATGTCCTTCTTTGTCTCTTGTAATACTATTTGTTTTAAAGTCTATTTTGTCTGGTATGAGAATTGTTACTTCAGGTTTCTTTTGATTTCCATTTGCATGGAATATCTTTTTCCATCCCGTCACTTTCAGTCTGTATGTGTTCCTAGATCTGAAGTGGGTCCCTTGTAGACAGCATATATATGGATCTTGTTTTTGTAATCATCAGCTAGTCTATGTTTTTTGGTTGGATAATTTAATCTGTTTACATTTAAGGTAGTTATAGATATGTATATTCCTATTACCATTTTCTTAATTGTTTTGGGTTTGTTATTGTAGTTCGTTTCCTTCTTTTGTGTTTCTTGCCTAGAGAAATTCCTTTAGCATTTGTTGTGAAGCTGTTTTGGTGCTGCTGAATCCTCTTAGCTTTTTCTTGTCTGTAAAGTTTTTAAATTCTCCATCAAATCTGAATGAAATCCTTCTTGGGTAGAGTAACTTTGGTTGTAGGTTTTTCCCTTTCATCACTCTAATATGTCCTGCCACTCCCTTCTGGCTTGCAGAGTTTCTGCTGAAAGGTCAGCTGTTAAACTTATGGGGATTCTCTTGTATGTTATTTGTTGTTTTTCTCTTGCTGCTTTTAATGTTTTTCTTTGTATTTAATTTTTGATAGTTTCCTTAATATGTGTCATGACATGTTTCTCCTTGGATTTATCCTGTATGGGACTCTCTGCACTTGCTGGATTTGATTGACTCTTTCCTGTCCTATATTAGGGAAGTTTTCAACTATAATCTCTTCAAATATTTTCTCAGTCCCTTTCTTTTTCTCTCTTCTTCTGGGACGCCTATAATTCAAATGTTGGTGCATTTAATTTTGTACCAGAGGTCTCTGAGACTGACCTCAATTATTTTCATTCTTTTTTCCTTTTTCTGTTCTCAGTAGTTATTTCCAATATTTTATCTTCCAGGTCACTTATTTGTTCTTCTGCCTCAGTTATTCTGCTATTGATTCCTTGTAGAGAATATTTAATTTCATTTATTGTGTTTTTCATCAGTTTTTGTTTGCTCTTTACTTCTTCTACATCCTTGTTAAACGTTTCTTGTATTTCCTCCATTCTATTTCCAAGATTTTGGATCATCTTTACTATCATTATTCTGAATTATTGTTCAGGTAGACTGTTTGTTTCCTCTTCATTTGTTTTGTCTAGTGAGATTTTGCCTTGCACCTGCATTTGCTGTGTGTTTCTCTGTCTTCTCATTTTGCTTATCTTACTGTGTTTGGGGTCTCCTTTTTGCAGGCTGCAGGTTTATAGTTCCTATTGTTTTTGGTGTCTGCCTCCAGTGGGTAAGCTTGGTTCAGTGGCTTGTGTAGTCTTCCTAGTGTAGGGGACTGGTGCCTGTGTTCAGGTGGATGAACCTGGATCTTGTCTTTCTGGTGGGCAGGTCCACATCCGGTCATGTGTTTTTGGGGTGTCTGTGACCTTATTATGATGTAAGGCAGCCTCTCTGCTAATGGTTGGGGTTGTGTTCTTGTCTTGTTTTTTGTTTGGCATAGGGTGTCCAGCACTGTAGCTTGCTGGTAATTGAGTGGAGCTGGGTCTTACCATTGAGATGGAGATTGGTGGGAGAGCTTTTGCCATTTGATATTACGTGGAGCCTGGAGGTCTCTGGTGGACCAATTGCCTGAATTCAGCTTTCCCACCTCAGAGGCACAAGCCTGATACGTTCCGGAGCACAAAGACACTGTCAGCCACATGGCTCAGAAGAAAAGGGAGAAAAACAAAAAAATAAAGTTATTAAAAAAAGATTAAAAAAATTATTAAAAATAAAAATAATAAAAAAATAATAAAAAAATAAAGAAGAGAGCAACTAAAACAAAAAACAAATCCACCAATGATGACAAACACTAAAAACTATTAAAGAAAACCCCCCAAAAACAGATAGACAGAGCCCTGGGACAAATGGTAAAAGCAAAGCTATACAGACAAATCACCCAAAGAATCATACACATACACAGTCACAAAAAGAAAAAAGGAAAACAAAATGTACATATAGGAATGTGAGAGATTTCTGTGCATTAATTGTGTATCCTGCAACTCTAACAAATTCATTGGTTAGCTCTAGTTGATTTCTGGTGGCATCTGTAGGATTCTCTATGTATAGTATCATGTGATCTGCAGTTGCAATTTTACTCCTTCTTTTCCAGTTTGTATTCCTGTTACTTGTTTTTCCTCTCTGATTGCTGTGACCAGGACTTCTAAAATCATGTTGAAAAATAGTGGTAAGTGTGAATATCCTTTTCTTGTTCATGATCTTTAATGAAATGCTTTCAATTTATCACCATTGAGAATGATGTTGGCTGTGGGTTTTTCATATGTGGCCTTTATTATGTTGAGGTAGGTTCCCTGTATGCCCACTTTCTGGAGAGTTTTTTGTTTTTGTTTTTTAATAAATGGGTGTTGAATTTTGTGAAAAGATTTCTCTGCATCTATTGAAATACAGTTTTTATTTTTCAGTTTGTTAATATTGTGTATCACATTGATTGATTTATGTGTATTGAAGAATCCTTGCATCCCTGGGATAAACCCCACTTGATCATGATGTATGATCCTTTTAATGTGCTGGTGAATTCTGTTTTCTGGTATTTTGTTGAGGATTTTTGCATCTATGTTCATCAGTAATATTAGCCTGTTGTTTTATTTCTTTATGAAATCTTTGTCTGTTTTTGGTATCAGGGTGATTGGCTTCATAGAATGAGTTTGGGAGTGTTTCTCCCTCTGCTATAGTTTGGAAGAGTTTGAGAAGGATAAGTGTTAGCTCTTCTCTAAATGTTTGATAGAATTCACCTGTGAAGCCATCTGGTCCTGGGCTTTTGACTGTTGGAAGATTTTTAATCACAGTTTCAATTTCAATGCTTGTGATTGGTCTATTCATATTTTGTATTTCTTCCTGGTTCAGTTTTGGAAGGTTATACCTTTCTAAGAATTTGTCCATTCCTTGCAGGCTGTCCATTTTATTGACATAGGGTTGCTTGTAGTAGTCTCTTATGGTGCTTTGTATTTCTGTGGTATCCATTGTAACTTCTCCTTTTTCATGTCTAATTTTATTGATTTGAGTCCTCTCCCTCTTTTTCTTGATGAGTCTAGATAAAGGTTTATCAATTTTGTTTATCTTCTCAAAGAACAAGCTTTTAGTTTTATTGACCTTTACTATTGTTCTCTTTGTTTCCATTTCATTTAGTTCTGATCAGATCTTTATGATTTCTTTCCTTCTAGGAACTTTGGGTTTGGTTTGTTCTTGTTCTGTAGTTCCTTTAGATGTAGGTTTAGATTGTGTATTTGAGACTTTTCTTGTTTCTTGAGGTAGGATTGTATTGCTATAAACTTCCCTCTTAGAACTGCTTTTAATGCATCCAATAGGTTTTGGGTCGTTGTGTTTTCATTGTCATTTGTCTCTTTGTATTTTTTGATTTCCTCTTTGACTTCTTCAGTGATCTCTTGGTTATTTAGTAACATATTGTTTAGTCTCCATGTGTTTCTGTTCTTTATGCTATTTTCCCTGTAATTCATTTTTAAATCATAGCATTGTGATTGGAAAAGATGCTTGATATGATTTCAATTTTCTTAAATTTACCAAGGCTGGATTTGAGACACGAGATGTGTTCTATTCTGGAGAATGTTCTGTGTGCACTTGAGAAGAATGTGCATTCTGTTGTTTTTAGTTGGAATTCTTATAAATATCAATTAAATCTATCTGGTCTATTGTATCATTTAAAGCTTCTGCTTTCTGTATTAATTTTCTGTCTGGATGATCTGCCCTTTGGTGTAAGTGAGGTGTTAAAGTCCCCCACTATTATTCTGTTACTGTCGATTTCCTCTTTTAGAGCTGTTAGCAGTCACCTTATGTATTGCTCTGCTCCTATGTTGGGTTCATAAATATTTACAATTGTTATGTCTTCTTCTTGGATTGATCCCTTGATCATTATGTAGTGTCCTTCTTTGTCTCTTGTAATAGTCTTTGTTTTAAAGTCTATTTTGTCTGATATGAGAATTGCTTCTTCTCCATGTTTCTTTTGATTTCCATTTGGGTGAAATATCTTTTTCCATCCCCTCACTTTCAGTCTCTATGTGTCCCTAAGTCTGAAGTGGGTATCTTGTAGACAGCATATATATGGGTCTTGTTTTTGCATCCATTCAGCAAGCCTCTGTCTTTTGGTTGGAACATTTAATCCATTCATGTTTAAGGTAATTATCGATATGTATGTTCCTATGACCATTCTCTTAATTGTTTTGGGTTTGTTTTTGTAGATCCTTTTCTTCTCTTGTGTTTCTCACTTAGAGAAATTCCTTTAGCATTTGTTGTAGAGCTGGTTTGGTGGTGCTGAATTCTCTTAGCTTTTGCTTGTCTGTAAAGCTTTTGATTTCTCCATCGAATCTGAATGAGATCCTTGCTTGGTAGAGTAATCTTGGTTGTAGGTTCTTCCCTTTTTCCACCTTAAGTATATCATGCCACTCCCTTCTGGCTTGTAGAGTTTCTGCTGAGCAATCAGCTGTTAACCTGATGGGAGTTCCCTTTTTATTTGTCGTTTTTCCTTTGCTGCTTTCAATAACTTTTCTTTGTCTTTAATTTTTGCCAATTTGATTATGATGTGTCTCGGCATGTTTCTCCTTGGGTTTATCGTGTATGGGACTCTCTGCCCTTCCTGGACTTGGGTGGTTATTTCCTTTCACATGTTAGGGAATTTTTCGACTATCATCTCTGCAAATATTTTCCCGGGTTCTTTCTCTCTCTCTTCTCCTTCTGGGACCCATATAATGCGAATGTTGTTGCATTTAATGTTTTCCTAGAGGTCTTTTAGACTGTCTTTATTTCTTTTCATTCTTTTTACTTTATTCTGTTCTGCAGCAGTGAATTCCACCATTCTGTCTTCCAGGTCACTTATCCGTTTTTCTGCCTCCATTATTCTGCCATTGATTCCTTCTAGTGTATTTTTCATTTCATTGTATTGTTCATCTCTCTGTGTTTGTTCTGTCATTCTTCTATGTGTTTGTTCTTTAATTCTTCTAGGTCTCTGTTAAACATTTCTTGCATCTTCTCAAACTTTGCCTCCACTGTTTTTCCATAGTCCTTGATCATCTTCACTATAGTTATTCTGAATTCTTTTTCTGGATTGTTGCCTATCTCCACTTCATTTAGTTGTTTTTCTGGGGTTTTATCTTGTTCCTTCATCTGGTACACAGTCCTCTGCCTTTTCATTTTGTCTTTCTTTCTGTGAATGTGGTTCTTGTCCCACAGTCTGCAGAATTCTAATTCTTCTTGCTTCTGCTGTCTGTACTCTGGTGGATGAGGCTACCTAAGTGGCTTTTGCAAGTTTCCTGTTGAGAGGGACTGGTGTGGGTAGAGGTGGCTGTTGCTCTTTTGGACAGAGCTCAGTAAAACTTCAATCTGCTTGTTGGCTGATGGGTGGGGCTGAGTTCCCTCCCTGTTGGTTGTTTGGCTTGTGGCAACCCAGTACTGGAGGCTACAGGCTCTTTGTGGGGCTAATGGTGGACTCTGGCCGTGCTTATGCCAAGGAGTACTTCCCACTGGAGGACCTTGAAGATGGCGGAAGAGTAAGATGTGGAGATCACCTTCCTCCCCACAGATAAACAAGAAATACATCTACACGTGGAACAACTCCTACAGAACACCTACTGAAGGCTGGCAGAAGACCTCAGACCTCCCAAAAGTCAAGAAACTCCCCATGTACCTGGGTAGGGCAAAAGGAAAAAAGAAAAATCAGCGACAAAAGAATAGGGGCGGGACCTGCACCAGTGGGAGGGAGCTGTGAAGGAGGAAAAGTTTCCACACACTAGGAAGCCCATTCGAGGGTGGAGACTGCGAGAGGTGGAAGGGGGAGCTTCGAAGCCGCGGAGGAGTGCACAGAAACAGGGGTTGCAGAGGGCAAAACGGGGAGATTCCCACACAGAGGATCAGTGCTGACTGGCACTCACCAGCCCGAGAAGCTTGTCTGATCACCCACCGGGGTGGGCGGGGCTGCGAGCTGAGGCTCCGGTTTCGGTTGGAGCTCAGGGAGAGGACTGGGGTTGGCGGCTTGAACATAGCCTGAAGGGGTTAGTGCACCACGGCTAGCCGGGAGGGAGTCCGGGGAAAAGTCTGCACCTGCCGAAGAGGCAAGAGACTTTTTCTTCCCTCTTTGTTTACTGGTGCGCGAGGAGAGGGGTTTAAAAGCACTGCTTAAAGGAACTCCAGAGACGGGCGTGAGCCACGGCTAAAAGTGCAGACCCCAGAGACGGGCGCGAGCCGCGGCTAAAAGCACGGACCACAGGGACGGGCAGGAGACGCTAAGGCTGCTGCTGCCACCACCAAGGGGTCTGTGTGCGAGCACAGGTCACTATCCACACACCTCTTCCGTGGAGCCTGTGAAGCCCGCCACTGCCAGGTTCCCGGGATCCAGGGACAACTTCCCGGGAAGAACGCATGGTGGGCCTCAGGCTGGTGCAACGTCATGCTGGCCTCTGCCGCCGCAGGCCCGCCCCGCACGCAGTGCCCCTCCCTCCCCCCAGCCTGAGTGCGCCAGAGCCCCCGAATCAGTAGCTCCTTTAACCCTGTCCTGTCTGAGCAAAAAACAGATGCCCTCCAGCGACCTACACACAGAGGCAGGGCCAAATCCAAAGCTGAGCCCCTGTGAGCTGTGAGAACAAAGAAGAGAAAGGGAAATCTCTCCCAGCAGCCTCAGAAACAGCGGATTAATGCTCCACAATCAACTTGATGTACCCTGCATCTGTGGAATACATGAATAGACAACGAATCATCCCAAATTGAGGAGGTGGGCTTCGAGAGCAAGATCTATAATTTTTTCCCCTTTTCCTCTTTTTGTGAATGTGTATGTGTATGCTTCTGTGTGAGATCTTGTCTGTATAGTTTTGTTTCCACCATTTGTCCTAGGGTTCTATCCGTCCATGGTTTTTTAATTTTTTTCTTAATAATTAATTTAAATAACTTTATTATAATTTAACTTCTTTCTTTCTTTCTTTCTTTCTTTCTTTCTTTCTTTCTTTCTTTCTTTCTTTCTTTCTTTCTTTCCTTCCTTCCTTCCTTCCTTCCTTCCCTGCTTTAGACAACAAATCATCCCAAATTCAGGAGGTGGTCTCTGAGAGCAAGATTTATGCTTTTTTCCCCTTTACCTCGTTTTGTGAGGGTGTATGTGTATGCTTCTGTATAAGATTTTGTCTGTATAGCTTTGCTTCCACCATTTGTCCTAAGGTTCTACCCGTCCCTTTTTTTTTCCCTAAATAATTATTTTTCAATGCAATAACTTTATTATACTTTATTTTATTTTACTGTATCTTCTTTCTTTCTGTCTTTTTTCCTTCCTTCCCTCCTTCTTTCCTTCCTCCCTCCCTCCCTCCTTTCTTTCCTTCTTTGCTTCTTTCTTTCTTTCTTCCTTCTTTCCTTCCTTCCTTCCTTCCTTCCCTCCTTTCTTTCTTTCTTTTTTCGTTCTTCTACTAATTCTCTCTACTTTTTCTCCCTTTTATTCTGAGCCGTGTGGATGAAAGGCTCTTGGGACTCCAGCCAGAAGTCAGGGCTCTGCCTCTGAGGTGGGAGAGCCAACTTCAGGACACTGGTCAACAAGAGACCTCCCAGCTCCACATAATATCAAACAGTAAAGATCTCCCAGAGACCTCCATCTTAACACCAGCACCCAGCTTCACTCAACGACAAGCAAGCTACAGTGCTGGAAAACCTATGCCAAACAACTAGCAAAACAGGAACACAACCCCACCCATTAGCAGAGAGGCTGCCTAAAATCATAATAAGGCCACAGAAACCCCAAAACACACCACCAGACGTGAACCTGCCCACTAGAGAGACAAGATCCAGCCTCATCCACAACAACACAGGCACTAGTCCCCTCCACCAGGAAGCCTACACAACCCACTGAACCAACCTTAGCCACTGGAGACAGACATCAAAAACAGCAGGAACTACGAACCTGCAGCCTGCAAAAAGGAGACCCCAAACACAGTAAGATAAGCAAAATGAGAAGATAGAAAAACACACAGCAGATGAAGGAGCAAGGTAAAAATGCACCAGACCTAACAAATGAAGAGGAAATAGGCAGTCTACCTGAAAAAGAATTCAGCATAATGATAGTAAGGATGATCCAAAATCTTGGAAATAGAATGGACAAAATGCAAGAAACAGTTAACAAGGACCTAGAAGAAATAACGATGAAACAAGCAATGATGAACAACACAATAAATGAAATTAAAAGTACTCTAGATGGGATCAGTAGCAGAATAACTGAGGCAGAAGAATGGATAAGTGACCTGGAAGATAAAATAGTGGAAATAACTACTGCAGAGCAGAATAAAGAAAAAAGAATGAAAAGAACTGAGGACAGTCTCAGAGACCTCTGGGACAACATTAACTGCACCAACATTTGAATTATAGGGGTTCCAGAAGAAAATGAGAAAAAGAAAGGGACTGAGAAAATATTTGAAGAGATTATAGTTGAAAACTTCCCTAATATGGGAAAGGAAATAGTTAATCAAGTCCAGGAAGCACAGAGAGTCCCATATAGGATAAATCCAAGGAGAAATATGCCAAGACACATATTAAACTGTCAAAAATTAAATACAAAGAAAGCATATTAAAAGTAACAAGGGAAAAACAACAAATAACACACAAGGGAATCCCCATAAGGTTAACAGCTGATCTCTTAGCAGAAACTCTACAAGCCAGAAGGGAGTGGCAGGACATACTGAAAGTGATGAAGGAGAAAAACCTGCAACCAAGACTACCCTACCAAGCAAGGATCTCATTCAGTTTTGATGGAGAAATTAAAATATTTACAGACAAGCAAAATCTGAGAGAATTCAGCACCACCAAACCAGCTTTACAACAAATGCTAAAGGAACTTATCTACACAAGAAACACAATGGAAGGGAAAGACCTATAATAACGAACCCAAAACAATTTAGAAAATGGGAATAGGAACATACATATCGATAATTACCTTAAATGTAAATGACTAAATGCTCCCACCAAAAGACACAGATTGGCTGAATGGATACAAAAACAAGACCCTTATATATGCTGTCTACAAGAGACCCACTTCAGACCTAGAGACACATACAGACTGAAAGTAAGGGGATGGAAAAAGATATTGCATGCAAATGGAAACCAAAAGAAAGCTGGAGTAGCAATTCTCATATCAGACAAAATAGACTTTAAAATAAGGACTATTAGAAGAGACAAAGAAGGACACTACATAATGATCAAGGGATCGATCCAAGAAGAAGATATAACAATTGTAAATATTTATGCACCCAACATGGGAGCACCTCAATACATAAGGCAAATACTAACAGCCATAAAAGGGGAAATCAACAGTAACACATTCATAGTAGGGGACTTTAACACCCCACTTTCACCCATGGACAGATCATCCAAAATGAAAATAAATAAGGAAACACAAGCTTTAAATGATACATTAAACAAGATGGACTTAATTGATATTTATTGGACACTCCATCCAAAAACAACAGAATACACATTTTTCTCAAGTGCTCATGGAACATTCTCCAGGATAGATCATATCTTGGGTCACAAATCAAACCTTGGTAAATTTAAGAAAATTGAAATTGTATCAAGTATCTTTTATGACCACAACGCCATGAGACTAGATATCAATTACAGGAAAAGACCTGTAAAAAATACAAACACATGGAGGCTAAACAATACACTACTTAATAATGAAGTGATCACTGAATAAACCAAAGAGGAAATAAAACAAATACCTAGAAACAAATGACAATGGAGACACAACGACCCAAAACCTATGGGATGCAGCAAAAGCAGTTCTAAGGGGGAAGTTTATAGCAATACAAGCCCACCTTAAGAAGCAGGAAACATCTGGAATAAACAACCTAACCTTGTACCTCAAGCAATTAGAGAAAGAAGAACAAAAAAACCCCAAATCTACCAGAAGGAAAGAAATCATAAAAATCACATCAGAAATAAATGAAAAAGAAATGAAGGAAACAATAGCAAAGATCAATAAAACTAAAAGCTGGTTCTTTGAGAAGATAAACAAAATAGATAAACCACTAGTCAGACACATCAAGAAAAAAAGGGAGAAACTCAAGTCAATAGAATTAGAAATGAAAAAGGAGAAGTAACAACTGACACTGCAGAAATACAAAAGATCATGAGAGATTACCACAAGCAGCTCTATGACAATAAAATGGACCATCTGGAAGAAATGGACAAATTCTTAGAAATGCACAACATGCCAAGACTGAATCAGGAAGAAATAGAAAATATGAACAGACCAATCACAAGCACTGAAATTGAAACTGTGATTAAAAATCTTCCAACAAGCAAAAGCCCAGGACCAGATGGCTTCACAGGTGAATTCTATCAAACATTTAGAGAAGAGCTAACACCTATCCTTCTCAAACTCTTCCAAAATATAGCAGAGGAAGGAACACTCCCAAATTCCTTCTACGAGGCCACCATCACCTTGATACCAAAACCAGACAAGGATGTCACAAAGAAGGAAAACTACAGGCCAATATCACTGATGAACATAGATGCCAAAATCCTCAACAAAATACTAGCAAACAGAATCCAACAGCACATTAAAAGGATCATACACCATGATCAAGTGGGGTTTATTCCAGGAATGCAAGGATTCTTCAATATACGCAAATCTATCAATGTGATAAACCATATTAACAAATTGAAGGAGAAAACCCATATGATCATCTCAATAGATGCAGAGAAAGCTTACGACAAAATTAAACACCATTTATGATTAAAAAACCCTGCAGAAAGTAGGCATAGAGGGAACTTTCCTCAACATAATAAAGGCCATATATGACAAGCCCACAGTCAACATCATCCTCAATGGTGAAAAACTGAAAGCATTTCCACTAAGATCAGGAAAAGACAAGGCTGCCTACTCTCACCACTCTTATTCAACATAGTTTTGGAAGTTTTAGCCACCGCAGTCAGAGAAGAAAAGGAAATAAAAGGAATCAAAATCAGAAAAGAAGAAGTAAATCTGTCACTGTTTGCAGATGACATGATCCTATACATAGAGAATCCTAAAGATGCTACCAGAAAACTACTAGAGCTAATCAATGAATTTGGTAAAGTAGCAGGATACAAAATTAATGCACAGAAATCTCTGGCATTCCTATATACTAATGATGAAAAATCTGAAAATGAAATCAAGAAAACATTCCCATTTACCATTGCAACAAAAAGAATAAAATACCTAGGAATAAACCTACCTAGAGGAGGCAAAAGACCTGTATGCAGAAAATTATAAGACACTGATGAAATAAATTAAAGATGATACAAATAGATGGAGAGATATACCATGTTTTTGGATTGGAGTAATCAACATTGTGAAAATGACTCTACTACCCAAAGCAATCTATAGATTCAGTGCAATCCCTATCAAACTACCACCCGCATTTTTCACAGAACTAGAACAAAAATTTTCGCAATTTGTATGTAAACACAAAAGACCCCGAATAGCCAAACCAATCTTGAGAACAGAAAAAGGAGTTGGAGGAATCAGGCTCCCTGACTTCAGACTATACTACAAAGTTGCAGTAATCAAGACAGTATGGTACTGGCACAAAAACAGAAAGATAGATCAATGGAACAGGACAGAAAGCCCAGAGATAAACCCACGCACATGTGGACACCTTATCTTTGATAAAGGTGTCAGGAATGTACAGTGGAGAAAGGACAGCCTCTTCAATAAGTGGTGCTGGGAAAACTGGACAAATACATGTAAAAGTATGAGATTAGATCACTCCCTAACACCATACACAAAAATAAGCTCAAAATGGATTAAAGACCTAAATGTAAGGCCAGAAACTATCAAACTCTTAGAGGAAAACATAGGCAGAACACTCTATGACATAAATCACAGCAAGATCCTTTCTGACCCACCTCCTAGAGTAATGGAAATAAAAACAAAATTAAACAAATGGGACCTAATGAAACTTCAAAGCTTTTGCACAGCAAAGGAAACTATAAACAAGACCAAAAGACAACCCTCAGAATGGGAGAAAATATTTGCAAATGAAGCAACTGACAAAGGATTAATCTCCAAAATTTACAAGCATCTCATGCAGCTCAATAACAAAAAAACAAACAACCCAATCCAAAAATGGGCAGAAGACCTAAATAGACATTTCTCCAGAGAAGATATACAGACTGCCAACAAACACATGAACGAATGCTCAACATCATTAATCATTAGAGAAATGCAAATCAAAACTACCATGAGATATCATGTCACACCATTCAGAATGGCCATCATCAAAAAATCTAGAAACAATAAATTCTGGAGAGAGTGTGGAGAAAAGGGAACACTCTTGCACTGCTGGTGGGAAAGTGAATTGATTCAGCCACTATGGAGAACAGTATGGAGGTTCCTTAAAAAGCTACAAATAGAACTACCATATGACCCAGCAATCCCACTACTGGCCATATACCCTGAGAAAACCAAAATTCAAAAAGTGTCATGTACCAAAATGTTCATTGCAGCTCTATTTACAATAGCCCAGAGATGGAAACAACCTAAGAGCCCATCATCGGATGAATGGATAAAGAAGATGTGGCACATGTATACAATGGAATATTACTCAGCCATAAAAAGAAATGAAATTGAGCTATTTGTAATGAGGTAGATTGACCTAGAGTCTGTCATACAGAGTGAAGTAAGTCAGAAAGAAAAAGACAAATACCGTGTGCTAACACATATATATGGAATTTAAGAAAAAAGAAATGTCATGAAGAACCTAGGGGTAAGAGAGGAATAAAGGCACAGACCTACTTGAGAACGGACCTGAGGATATGGGGATGAGGAAGGGTGAGCTGTGACAGGGTGAGAGAGAGTCATGGACATATACACACTAACAAACGTAAGGTAGATAGGTAGTGGGAAGCAGCCACATGGCACAGGGATATCTGCTTGGTGCTTTGTGACCGCCTGGAGGGGTGGGATAGGGAGGGTGGGAGGGAGGGAGATGCAAGAGGGAAGAGATATGGGAACATATGTATATGTATAACTGATTCATTTTGTTATAAAGCAGAAACTAACACACCATTGTAAAGCAATTATACCCCAATAAAGATGTTAAAAAAAAAAAAGGAGTACTTCCCCGAACTTCTGCTGCCAGTGTCCTTGTCCCCACTGTGAGCCACAGCCACCCCTTGCCTCTGCAGTAGACCCTCCAACACTAGCAGGTAGGTCTGGTTCAATTTTCTATGGGGTCACTTCTTCCTCATCCTTGGTCCTGATGCACACACCATTTTGTGTGTGCTCTATAAGAATGGAGTCTCTGTTTCCCTTAGTCCTGTCGAAGTTCTACAATCAAATTCTACTAGCCATCAAAGTCTGATTCTCTGAGAATTTCCCCCTCCCGTTGCCAGATGGGAAGCCTGATGTGGAGCTCAGAACCTTCACTCCAGTGGGTGGACTTCTGTGGTATAATTGTTCTCCAGTTTGTGAGTCACCTAACCAGCAGTTATGGGATTTGATTTTATTGTGATTGTGCGCCCCCTACTGTCTCAGTTTGGTTTCTCCCTTGTCTTTGGATGTGGGGTATCCTTTTTGGTGAGTTCCAGTGTTTTCCTGTTGATGATTGTTCAGCAGTTAGTTGTGATTCCAGTGCTGTCACAAGAGGAAGTGAATGCACGTCCTTCTACTCTGCCGTCTTGAACCAATATGCCATGCCCTTCTTGGCTCCCTCTCTACCCCAACAAGGAAGAAGGAATAGCCCAATCCCATCAATTAAGTCTGGTACAATGTCTGTGTTGCATTTACTGGTGGGAATGTCTCTGATTTAAAAAGCATAGATATGTGCGCAGCTCTTTTTCTCTTCCTCAGTACAAATGTGGATGGGCTTGCTTGGCAGGCCTGGCCCTGACAGCTGGCCTACTTGGGTTTTCTACCTCATTGGTGAATGTAGACTGCTGGAATAGATGTGTCCCAATTTACCCTGAAGGCCCATCCTTCATGTTTCCTCTCCTTCCTCAAGGGACTTCTACTATGTTTCCATGCAGATGGTGATAAGATTTCCATCTCATAGATACTGTTGTTACTTGGTGGGGAGACAGCTAAGAGGACCACATACGTCTTCTGGCCAGAGCTATTTTCTTCCTTGAAGCCTCATGGGCACTTGGCTTTGGGGTATTCATCTGTTATATACTGCCTTGTTTCGTAGACATCTGTGAATGTTGTACTCCACACTTACCCTTGCAATGTGGTCAGAAGAATGTTTTATACTTTGTTTCATTTGTTTGCACCAATACAGTATGATAGAGTAAAGAAGCAAATGGGTCTTTTTTTGAATAAATGAATGGAGTATTCAAGCTTGGATGATGTCTGGATGCCCTCCATCCATACATTCTCTTTGTGATCTCAGCAAATAACAACATGCTTGTAGCAGTTCATCATCCTCTCAATCCTCCAGGCCTGTATCTTTTGTATCTTGGCCGACTACTCTTCTCTCTCACACTTCCTACAGGGCTGGTCTCTAGGATTGCAAAATCTGTCTCCTCTTCCTACTTTTACTAAGGCCAGCCTGGGACAGACCCTCATCCGCATATGTCTGCATGTTGCCAAAAGTCCCCAGTCAAGATTTCTGCCTCCAGACCCCTGCCCCAAGCAGACATGTCCTCCTAAAACAGCATGTTCACACCAATACCCATGGAACCCTCATTTTCTATAGCATTCCCATATTCCAGTTTCTCCAGAGTATGAATTTACTGTTCTTATCCAAGTTCACCTCTCAATATTCACTAAACTAAATGGACAATTCTGATTGACCCAATCATGAACATTCTACCAAAATTAAAGTAGAGTTGCTCTGAAAAGTCTTCAAAATGTTCCATACAAAACATAACTCCATAACAAAGACTTGATACCCTTTCTCATAGTAATTGTGAAATAATTAGTAGTCCTTTGGCCACTAATCAAAGGACACAAAACTCTTCAGCAGAATATGATTAAAACATAATTAGGATGGGTTATGTATTGAGATGAGAAATCAGCCAATGAAAGGAAGGTATTATGTGTGATGTTTGATTATAAAGTAGTGTTCATACCAGAAAATAATGATGGATGAGTCCAGCAAGCAAATGCACTTCACCAACAACTTGCACTCTTTTTCTTTTTGTTTCTGCTGTACATAGCAGAAGAGTGACAGGATATATAATTTAAAAAGCAAAACAAAATACAACAAGATGCAGATTATTTTGACCAACATTCCAGTCCTGGAAACCTGGAGATGATGACTAACCATAGGCAAGAGTTACAGACACAAAGAGTTGGATGAGGCTTTTGAACATCCTGAGCCTCCCTGTATCCCTTTGCTAATTTAGGATCACATATTAGCAACAAAGTCTGGTGGCCTCACTGTGATTAGCAGTCATGGTTTGTTACTACCAGTCTTTGTAGAGCTTGATCTGTGAGTTTATTCTTATCACCTTACTTATGTTACATCTAAGGAAAGTTGAAAGGCAGAGAGTTATTTAACATAAAATAGAAAAGACTAAGGAGACCAGGAAAGCTATAGTGAATATTAGCTGTCATCATACGGAGGAAATGAGAGAGTGGGTCTCTATATATTTAATTAGTTTTTTTTTTTTTTTGGACTGTGGAAGAACTGGTATAGATTATAGCCACTTGAAGACAGCTTGGGTTTTTACTAAAAGAACAAGTTCAGTGCCATGGGTTGCTGAGGTTTGATGCTGGCTAGGAAGGGTTATAGAGAGGGTGCTAGAATCCTAGAGGGGAGATTGGAATTCTGGAATAAACCTCCAAACCTCCTGTGTTTGCCATCCTAGGCATCCCTAGTGTGCCTCTTTTGACTGAAAAGAAATGCACAATCTAAAAGTTGAGAATTATGTTTTATTTAGTGGACTCTCTGAGGACTTAAGCCCAGGAGATAGCCTCTCAGATAGCTCTGAGGGACTGCTCTGAAGAGTTAAGTGTGGAGCCAGTATATATAGGAGTTTATGCAATAAAAAAACCCAGGTAGTTGGAACATCAAAAGATTACTATTAATTAAAGAAAATCAGACTTCTCAAGTTAATGGATTTATCATTTTTCCATGTATGGGAAGATGCAAGAGTCTGGGCTCATTAAAACATTCCTTTGGTATACACCTTAACTATCTAGGGTCAGTATCCTGCTTTTCTTCATCCTGAATCCCCTCAGGGTGCACAGTCAAGGGTGGCTGCAGTGGCTGAAACCTTGATGACTGCAACATCCTTTGTTTACTGATATGGCAGGTGACATTCTTCATCTACACCTCTTAACTTCTGTAGTTGTACCCAATGCTGAAGTAAGCATACAATAAGAATTAAAAAATATTATTTACTGATAATATGTGTTCAATAAAAGTTCACTTGAATGAGTGGATAGTATTCTGTATAAAAGAAAAGAAAATTGCAAAGTAAGCAATAATCCAGTAAAATCATGTAGTTTATTCCAGAATTCAGAATTAATAACTTTGGAGTTATCCACTTTTATTGGAAGAGCCAGCATATACCTCTTCTGTGGGTGTTGTTTATTACAAGGATTTTTGTGTTCTGAGGAGCTACTCTGTGATTTTATATGGGAGGATATTTGCGATGGCATTATGGAATTGACTCACCACAATATACCACACACAGTAGGGCTTGCTTTTCAGCTGGGGGTGGTGTACTGAGCCCTGTTGCCCCACAACTGTATGTGCTTTATAAGGAAATAAACAATCACATTGGGAGAAATCAGAGTGGGAAGGGGGTGACTCTCACTCAGAGCTACCTCGTGAGGGGCCTCATGTTTAGCTCACTCTCAGTGGGCAGGGAATGCATCTCCATCTCAGCCTGGAGTCTAAAGTCTGAACCATATTTACACTATCTCTCTGGAATGTGCTAAAGATTAAGGAAATTGCTCTTCTCTCGGTCCCTTATGTGCTCAGGTTGGTCCTTGGCAAAATTCATAATTCCCACTCCCTCCTTGCCTCCCCTTTCAGCCCTCTTCTGCCCCAGATTAAATGCTAGGATCTCAGGGGAGGTCTCTGATTGCCAGTGGCAAGGGATTGTTCCTCTGCTGCTCCCAGAGCGCTGCAGCATTGTGCTTGAATCTTTCTTACCACTCTCACACAAATCCCTTTCTGTGGGGTTGGTCCTCCTCTGAGAGCTTTCTGGCCTGATGACTAATGAGCAATATCTCCTCCCTGGGCCGCTGGTTAACTCAGGAGAGGATGTTACCTCTCCCCTTGTATTTTCCTTCAAATGAGAGTTCTCTGGGGGAACGAAGGAGGCTGAAGACCTATCAGAATAAAGTTCTTAGGATAGAAAGCCCAGGAGGGGACTTTTTTTTTTTCTAATGAGAGTTTCAACTTTAATATATAACTTTAAAATGATTCCTTCTTCCTGCTCCCAAACCAAACAGTCTAGTTGGCTACTTGGCCCTGATCCTATCGGTATATCTCTGATTTGTAAACCTCTTGGGTAGCACCAAGCTTGCCTAGTGACTCTGCCCCACATGTTGGAATCAGCGTTAACTCCTCCTCTCCCCATTAACCAGCCATTTGAAAATGGCGTTCAGTTCTACTCCTTCAGAGGCTGTTCTTTCCTTCCTAGCTTGCGTGGTATCCCTCCATTCAGCCCACCATTACTGCCTCACTCTTTTCCCTGAATCTGCTCTCTCCTCCTTCCAGGGTGCCAGAAAACTAATGCTGCTCTCTTCTTCTGCAAGACTGACATGCTTGTGCCCTTCCCTGCCCAACAGTTTACCCCAGTCCCCTCAAATGTTACAGAAGAAACTCCTTGCTCTGTGGGTCATGTCCACATAGGGGATTCCCAAGTCTAACCCCCGGTTTCCAACTTCATTTCCCATTTCTCTGCTTTAAACACAAATGCATACACATCATACCAACACACACTGCACATGCAAAAACATGCATGCACACTCATACACATGTCTATATAGCTAGCGTACAGTCATACACACCTGCACACATATACTCAGACACATATATACTACAGACATAAATTGACTCTCACATAACTATTCTTTGAAAAACACACATTTTACTTACTTGTTTTCTCCTGAAAAGCTTGTATCCCCATCTCTGCTGGATTAGCCACGGGAGACCAGTTTAGATGTTAGCTACTTCATGGAGCCCCTGCTGATTCTTTTCCAGTATGATGCTACCCTATTTCTCAAACTCCAAGGGAAGGTTGGAGAGGAGTGGCTTACTATTTATTGAATATTTGCTTGAAAGCAGTATATTTTGCATACATCTAAAAATTAATGTTTACAATAATTTACAAAAGAGGTGCAACTGCCCTCCTTTGCAGATGAGCAAAGAGACACTAAGCAGTTGGGTCAATTTCCTTCTCTTTCACATCACTCAGGCTATAAATGGTAGGGAAGGAGTTAGTCTTGCTTCTTTTTTTTTTTTAACTCAAACCATACTTTTTCTTCTTTTCCAAGAGGTCTTGCTAAAGCTCCTCTAAAAATTTTGTAACACTATATTTTTTTTACACTTGACTGCTTATTTACGTATGTATTTATTTACTTTTAATTAATTTTTAATGGAGTATGGTTGCTTTACAATGTTGTGTTAGCCTCCACTGCACAACAAAATGAATCAGCCATACACATACAGATATTCCCTACCTTTTGGACTTCCCTCCCATTTAGGTGAGTTCCCTGTGCTGTAGATCATGTTCCCATCAGCTGTCCTTTTTTTTTTTTTTTTTTTTTTTGCGGTATGCAGGCCTCTCACTGTTGTGGCCTCTCCCGTTGTGGAGCACAGGCTCTGGACGCACAGGCTCAGCAGCCATGGCTCACGGGCCTAGCCGCTCTGCAGCACGTGGGATATTCCTGGACCGGGACACGAACCCATGTTCCCTGCATCAGCAGGCGAACTCTCAACCACTGCGCCACCAGGGAAGCCCCAGCTGTCCATTTTATACATAGCATCAATAATGTATATGAGTCAATCCCAGTCTCCCTTTCCTCCCACCCCACCCCTTTACCTCTTGGTATCCATATATTTGTTCTCTATGTCTGTGTCTCTATTTCTATTCCACAACTAAGATCATCTATACCATTTTTCTAGATTCCATATATATACATTATTATACATTTGTTTTTCTCTTTCTGACTTACTTCACTCTGTCTGACATGTTCTAGGACCACCCACATCTCTACAAATGACCCAATTCCATTCCTTTTTATGGCTGAGTAATATTCCATTGTATATAGGTACCACTTCCTTATCCATTCATCTGTCGTTGAACATTTAGGTTGCTTCTATGACCTGGCTATTGTAAATAGTGCTGCTATGAACATTGGTGTGTATGTGCTTTTGGAATTATGGTTTTCTCTGGGTATATGCTCAGTAGTGGGATTGCTGGGTCATATAATTCTATTTTTAGTTTTTTAAGGAAAGTCCATACTGTTCTCCATAGTGGCTGTATCAGTTTACATTTCCACCAACACGGCAGGAGGGTTCCCTTTTCTCCACACCCTTTCCAGCATTTATTGTTTGTAGATTTTTCGATGATGGCCATTCTGATCGGTGGGATATGATATGTCATTGTAGTTTTGATTTGCATTTATCTAATACTTAATGATGTTGTGCATTCTTTTATGTGTTTGTTGGCAATCTGTATGTGATCTTTGGGGAAATATCTATTTAGATCTTCAGTCCATGTTTGGATTGGGTTGTTTGTTTTTTTGATATTGAGCTGCATGAGCTGCTTGTAAATTTTGGAGATTAACCCTTTGCCAGTTGCTTCATTTGCAAATATTTTCTCCCATTCTGAGGGTTGTCTTTTGGTCTTCTTTATGGTTTCCTTTGCTGTACAAAAGTTTGAAGTTTCATTAGGTCCCATTTGTCTATTTTTATTTTTATTTCCATATCTCCAGGAGGTGGGTCAAAAAGGATCTTGCTGTGATTTATGTCAGAGTGTTCTGCCTATGTTTTCTCTAATAGTTTGATAGTGTCTGGCCTTACATTTAGGTTTTTAATCCATTTTGAGTTTATTTTTGTGTATGGTGTTAGGGAGGGTTCTAATTTCATACTTTTACATGTAGCTGTCCAGGTTGCCCAGCACCACTTATTGAAGAGGCTGTCTTTTTTCTGATGCATAATCTTGCCTCCTTAATCAAAGATAAGGTGGCCATATGTGCTTGGGTTTATCTCTGGGCTTTCTAGTCTGTTCCATTGATCTATATTTCTGTTTTTGTGCCAGTACCATACTGTCTTGATACCTGTAGCTTTATAGTATAGTCTGAAGTCAGGGAGCCTGATTCCTCCAGCTCCATTTTGCTTTCTCAAGATTGCTTTGGCTATTCGGAATCCTTTGTGTTTTCATACAAATCGTGAAATTTTTTGTTCTAGTTCTGTGAAAAATGCCAGTTGTAGTTTGATAGGGATTGCATTGAATCTGTAGATTGCTTTGGGTAGTAGAGTCATTTTCACAATGTTGATTCTTCCAATCCAAGAACATGGTATATCTCTCTATCTATTTGTATCATCTTTAATTTATTTCATCAGTGTCTTATAATTTTCTGCATACAGGTCTTTTGCCTCCTCTAGGTAGGTTTATTCCTAGGTATTTTATTCTTTTTGTTACAATGGTAAATGGGAGTGTTTTCTTAATTTCACTTACAGATTTTTCATCATTAGTGTATAGGATTGCAAGAGATTTCTGTGCATTAATTTTGTATCCTGCTACTTTACCAAATTCATTGATTAGCTCTAGTAGTTTTCTGGTAGCATCTTTAAGATTCTCTATGTATAGGATCATGTCATCTGCAAACAGTGACAGCTTTACTTCTTCTTTTCCAATTTGGATTCCTTTTATTTCCTTTTCTTCTCTGATTGCTGTGGCTAAAACTTCCAAAACTATGTTGAATAAGAGTGGTGAGAGTGGGCAACCTGGTCTTGTTCCTGATCTTAGTGGAAATGGTTTCAGTTTTTCACCATTAAGGACGATGTTGGCTGTGGGTTTGTCATATATGGCCTTTATTATGTTGAGGAAAGTTCTCTCTATGCCTACTCTCTGGAGGGTTTTTATCATAAATGGGTGTTGAATTTTTCAAAAGCTTTCTCTGCATCTATTGAGATGATCATATGGTTTTTCTCCTTCAATTTGTTAATATGGTGTATCACGTTGATTGATTTGAGTATATTGAGGAATCCTTGCATTCCTGGGATAAACCCCACTTGATCATGGTGTATGATATTTTTAACGTGCTGTTGGATTCTCTTTGCTAGTATTTTGTTGAGGATTTTTGCATCTATATTCATCAGTGATATTGGCCTGTAGTTTTCTTTCTTTGTGACATCCTGTCTGGTTTTGGTATCAGGGTGATGGCTGCCTCTTGAATGAGTTTGAGAATGCTCCTCCCTCTGCTATATTTTGGATAAGTTTGAGGAGGATAGGTGTTAGCTCTTCTCTAAATGTTTGATAGAATTCGCCTGTGAAGCCATCTGGTCCTGGGCTTTTGTTTGTTGAAAGATTTTTAATCACAGTTTCAATTTCATTACTTGTGATTGGTCTGTTCATATTTTCTATTTCTTCCTGGTTCAGTCTCAGAAAGTTGTGCATTTCTAAGAATTTCACCATTTCTTCCAGGTTGTCCATTTTATTTGCAAATAGCTGCTTGTGGTAATCTCTCATGATCCTTTGTATTTCTGCAGTGTCAGTTGTTACTTCTCCTGTTTCATTTCTAAATCTATTGATTTGAGTCTTCTCCCTTTTTTTCTTGATAAGTCTGGCTAATGGTTTATCAATGTTGTTTACCTTCTCAAAGAACCATCTTTAATTTTATTAATCTAAATTTAAGTTTCCTTCAAATGAAGTTTGCTTCTTTTTCATGTATTTCTGATTTGAACTTTATGATTTCTTTCCTTCTGCTAACTTTGAGGTTGTTTTCTTTCTTCTTTCTCTAATTGCTTTAGGTGTAAGTTTAGGTTGTTTCTTTGAGGTGTTTCTTGTTTCTTAAGATAGGATTGTATAGCTATAAACTTCCCTCTTAGAACTGCTCTTTCTGAATCCCATAGGTTTTGGGTCATTGTGTTTTCATTGTCATTTGTTTCTAGGTATTTTTTGATTTCCTCTTTAATTTCTTCAGTGATCTCTTGGTTATTAGATAGTGTGTTGTTTAGCCTCTATGTGTTTGTATTTCTTACAGATTTTTTCCTGTAATTGGTATCAGTCTCATAGCATTGTGGTCAGAAAAGATGCTTGATATAATTTCAATTTTCTTAAATTTACCAAGGCTTCATTTGTGACCCAAGATATAATCTATCCTTGAGAATGTTCCATGAGCACTTGAGAAGAATGTGTATTCTGTTGCTTTTGGATGGAATGTCGTATAAATATAAATCAAGTCCATTTTGTTTAATGTAAAATTTAAAGCTTGTATTACCTTATTTATTTTCATATTGGATGATCTGTCCACTGGTGAAAGTTGGGTGTTAAAGTCCCCTACTATGATTGTGTTACTCCCGATTTCACCTTTTATGGCTGTTAGTATTTGCCTTATGTATTGATGTGCTCCTATGTTGGGTGCATAAATATTTACAATTGTTATATCTTCTTCTTGGATTGATCCCTTGATCATTATGTAGTGTCCTTCTTTGTCTCTTGTAATAGTCTTTTTATAAAAGTCTATTTTGTCTGATATAAGAATTGCTACTCCATGTTTCTTTTGATTTCCATTTGGGTGGAATATCTTTTTCCATCCCCTCACTTTCAGTCTGTAGGTGTCTCTAGGTCTGAAGTTGGTCTCTTGTAGACAGCATATATATGGGTCTTGTGTTTGTATCCATTCAGCCAATCTATGTCTTTTGTTTGGAGCATTTAATCCATTTACATTTAAGGTAATTATCGATATGTATGTTCCTATTACCATTTTGTTAATTGTTTTGGGTTTGTTATTGTAGGTGTTTTCCTTCTTTTGTGTTTCCTGCATAGAGATGTTCCTTTAACATTTATTGTAAAGATGGTTTGGTGGTGCAGAATTCTCTTAGCTTTTGTTTGTCTGTAAAGGTTTTGATTTCTCCATCAAAACTGAATGAGATACTTGCTGGGTAGAGTAATCTTGGTTGTAGGTTTTTCTCCTTCATCCCTTTAAATATGTCCTGCCACTCCCTTCTCGCTTGCAGAGTTTCAGCTGAAAGTTCAGCTGTTAACCTTATGGGGTTTCCCTTGTGTGTTATTTTTCCTTTGCTGCTTTTAATATTTTTTCTTTGTATTTAATTTTTGATACTTTGATTAATATGTGTCTTGGCCTGTTTCTTTTTGGATTTATCCTGTATGGGACTCTCTGTGCTTCCTGGACTTGACTAACTATTTCCTTTCCCATATTAGGGAAGTTTTCAACTATAATCTCTTCAAATATTTTCTCAGTCCCTTTCTTTTTCTCTTCTTCTTCTGGGACCCCTATATTTTGAATGGTGGTGCATTTAATGTTGTCCCAGAGGTCTCTGAGACTGTCTTCAATTCTTTTCTTTCTTTTTTCTTTATTCTGCTCTGCCATAGTTATTTCCACTATTTTATCTTCCTGGTCACTTATCCATTCTTCTGCCTCAGTTATTCTGCTATTGATCCTTTCTAGAGAATTTTTAATTTCATTCATTGTGTTTTTCCTCAGTTTTTGTTTGCTCTTTACTTCTTCTACATCCTTGTTAAACGTTTCTTGTATTTTCTTCATTCTATTTCCAAGATTTTAGATCATCTTTACTATCATTATTCTGAATTCTTTTTCAGGTAGACTGTCTATTTCCTCTTCATTTGTTAGATCTGGTGGGTTTTTGCCTTGCTCCTTCATTTGCTGTGTGTTGCTCTGTCTTCTCATTTTGCTTAACTTACTGTGTTTGCGGTCTCCTTTTCTCAGGCTGCAGCTTCGTAGTTCCTGCTGTTTTTGATGTCTGTCCCCAGTGGCTAAGGTTGGTTCAGTGGGTTGTGTAAGCTTTCTGATGGAGGGGACTAGTGCCTGTGTTCTGGTGGATGAGGCTGGATCTTGTCTTCCTGGTGGGCAGGTCCACATCTGATTGTGTGTTTTGGGGAGTCTTTGGCCTTATTATGATGTTAGGCAGCCTCTCTGCTAATGAATGGGGTTGTGTTCCTGTCTTCCTAGTTGTTTGGTATAGGGTGTCCAGCACTGTAGCTTGCTGGTCGTTGAGTGGAGCTGGGTCTTAGCATTGAGATGGGATCACTGGGAGATGTTCGCTGTTTGATATTACGTGGAGCTGAGAGGTCTCTTTTAGACCAGTGTCCTGACCTTGGCTCTCCCACCTCAGAGGCACAGCCCTGATGCCTGGCTGGAGCACCAAGAGCCTGTCCTCCACATGGCTCAGAATAAAAGGGAGAAAAAAAAAAAAAGAAAGAAGAAGATAAAGTAAAATAAAGTAAAATAAAATAAAGTTATTAAAATAAATAATAAGTATATTAAGAAAAATATTTTTGTAGAAAAAAATTTTTTAAAGTAATAAAAAAGAAAAAAACTAAAACGGACAGACAGAACCCTAGGACAAATGGTAAAAGCAAAGCTATACAGACAAAATCACACACAGAAGCACACACATGCACACTCACAAAAAGGGAAAAAGGAAAAAACAAATATCATTGCTCCCAAAGTCCACCTCCTCAGTTTGGGATGATTCGTTGTCTATTCAGGTATTCCACAGATGCAGGGTATATCAAGTTATTGTGGAGATTTAATCCACTGCTTCTCAGGCTGCTGGGAGAAATTTCCCTTTCTCTTCTTTGTTTACACAGCTCCTGCGGTTTAGCTTTGGATTTGGCCCCGCCTCTGCATGTAGGTCGCCTGCGGGCGTCTGTTCTTCCCTCAGACAGGATGGGGTTAAAGGAGCAGCTGATTTGGGGGCTCTGGCTCACTCAGGCCGGGCGGGGGGAGGGAGGGGTATGGATGCCGGGCGAGCCTGCGGTGGCAGAGGCCGCCGTGACATTGCACCAGCCTGAGGCGCTCCGTGTGCTCTCCAGGGAAGTTGTCCCTGGATCACGGGGCCCTGGCAGTGGCAGGCTGCACAGGCTCCCATGAGGGGAAATATGGATAGTGACCTGTGCTTGCACACAGGCTTCTTGGTGGCGGCAGCAGCAGCCTTAGCGTCTCATGCCCGTCTCTGGGGTCCGCTCTGTTATCGGCAGCTCACGCCCATCTCTGGAGCTCCTTTAAGTGGAGCTTTGAATCCGCTCTCCTTGTGCACCAGGATACGAAGAGGCAAGAAAAAGTCTCTTGTCTCTTCGGCAGCTCCAGACTTTTCCCTGGACTCCCTCCCGGCTAGCTGTGGCTCACTAGCCCTCTTCACGCTGTGTTCACGCAGCCAACCCCAGTCCTCTCCCTGGGATCAATCTGAAGCCCAAACCTCAGCTCCCAGCCCCCGCCCGCCCCGGTGGGTGAGTCGACAAGCCTCTCGGGCTGGTGAGTCCTGTTCGGCACCGATTCTCTGTGCCGGAAACTCTCTGCTTTGCCCTCTGCACCCTGTTGCTGTGCTCTCTTCCGTGGCTCCGAAGCTTCCCCTCTGTCACTCGCAGTCTCCACCCGGGAAGGGGCTTCTAGTGTGTGGAAACCTTTCCTCCTTCACAGCTCTCTCCCACTGGTGCTGGTCCCGTCCTTATTTTTTCCCTGTTTTTTCTTTTGCCCTACCCAGGTACGTGGGGAGTTTCTTGCCTTTTGGGAGGTCTGAGGTCTTCTGCCAGCATTCAGTATGTGTTCTGTAGGAGTTCTTCCACATGTAGGTGTATTTCTGATGTATTTGTGGGAAGGAAGGTGATCTCCACGTCTCACTCTTCTGCCACCTTGAAACTCCTCCTTCTGCCTATTTTTGTATTGGATTGTTTGTTTTTTCGACACTGAGCTGTATGAGCTGTTTATATATATTGGAGATTAACCCTTTGTCAGTTGCTTCATTTGCAAATATTTTCTTCCATTCTGGGGGCTGTCTTTTCATCTTGTTTATGGTCTCCTTTACTGTACAAAAGCTTTTAAGTTTCATTAGGTCCCATTTTTCTATTTTTGTTTTTATTTTCCATTACTCTAGGAGGTGGGTCAAAAAGGATCTTACTGTGGTTTATGTCAAAGAGTGTTCTGCCTATGTTTTCCTCTAAGAGTTTTATAGTGTCTGGTGTTACATTTAGGTCTTTAATCCATTTTGAGTTTATTTTTGTGTATGGTGTAACACTGTATTTTTGTCTTTTGTAAGAAACATGCCACCTCTCCTCTTGTCTTATCTCCCTTACATCTTCTAGTGTGTAAGCTCCATGACTTGCCCACAGTATAGACTTCTGAATCAATGCTCTTCAGAAATACCTGGATTTCATTTTGGTTTTACATCTCCAAAATGGAGCTAACATATGGATCTTTCCAGCCCACTCCAAGGATTGTTCTGAGGAGTAGCTAAAATTTTCTGAGGTAGTGAGCATAGAACCATTTTATAAACTACAAAGCACCAACCACACACACTTGTTTCAACACAAACATTTATTAGACATCTAACATTGCCAGAGACATAAAGAGGAGAAATGATCACTGCTGTCAAAGAGATTGCATTCCAGGAAAAGTAGATATGTAAACAGAAAATAATCTCAGTATAATGCAAAGCACTTGACCACTAAAGTATGACCACACTACAAAGACAGGCGAAGGGGTGGATGGAGGTCAAGGGTGTGTCTGGTGTTAGAAGATGGATCAGATTGACCAAACTTTGGAGGATAAGATGGGAGACACATATTCCAGGCAATGGGTTCAACAGAGGCAAGTACAGGGATGATTCTTATTTATTGAAGGAATAAATGAATTAATTCCTGGAAAAATTCTGCCTCTAGGTAAGGAAGTCCTTAAATTGACTCACATGGGTTCTTCTGATGATTCTCATGGTCCAGTTAGGAAGCATCTTCTGAAACTCTCTCCCTTGACTTTGCTCTGCCATATGCTACTTAACCAGAATTTATATAGAACTTCTGACACTCACTGGACAACTTTTTCTTTTAAAAATTTAAATGTTATAAATAGGTATCATATATTATGGTTTAAATAAACTTGCAAGTTGGTTATTACTATTTTCATTTTAGAAATCAAAACAACTGGCTAAATAACTGCATCACAGTCAAACACCCATAGTGTTAGAGCAGGAATTTGAACCCTTGTCCTACACATGCAAGAAGCAATGTGCTGTCTACCTGTGAGCTGGAGCATGTGACTAGGGAGGGTCAAGAGGGAGACTGGAGCAGTGGCTCAGTTAGTTTTTGTTTTAGGATAATGGCCTAAGTGGTCAGTGGAAAGATCAGACAGTTTTCAAGAGGACCAGAAAGTATCACTTGTTTCTTCCCAAGGTAATGGTTTCCAATGCCAGGGAGGGGACTTTATTCCCCATCAACACTTTGAGTGCACCCTACAGGTCTCACCACTGCTCCCCCACCTCTAGTCACAGAATAGTTTCCAAGGCAGTAAAGCTTGACTTTGTGCTTGACTATAAGACAAAGTCATAGATTCATGTCTGATTCCTCTTAGTTCTCTATTGGGCCTTGCATAGAGCTGTCACATTCTACAGGACCAATTAAAATTTAATGAATGGACAGAGAGATGGATGAGTAAATGAATAAATTTAGGTCTCAGCAGCACAGGTGATTTTCTATGAATGCACTTCTTGGTTTACAGCCAAATGCTCCACACCCAAGAATTCATCCAGCATAACCATTACTTTCAACTTCCAAATCAAAACTCACCACCTCGAGGAAGACTTCCCTAATCAGCCTTGGATTTTCTCTTACCTATCCAGTCTCATTGTTTATCATTGTTTGCCTCGAACCTTTCCCTTCTACTACACCCTTCTTCTATTCCCTTTAAACACTTTGCTCCAATATTACTGAACTACTGCAAGATTTCCATCTATCTTTTTAGATGCTCTTCCTTGGGCTGGAACACCCTGCTCTCTGTCATTCTCTCCTTTTCATCAGGTAGGTATCAATCTAGAAGCCTTCCCTGATCCTCTTGTCCCAAATCTGAGTTAGATGCTCTTTATTTGAACTCCCAAGACTCATGAATTTCCCTGCCCTTAATTGCCTATTTGCTTCTTCATTTTCCCCACTAAACTGTAGGCACCTTCAGAGTGGGGAACTTAATTTATGGTCCCAGGAACAAGGACAGTGTCTGGCCCACACTCGGTGTTCAAAATATACCTATTTCAGTAATGAATGAATAGACAAATACAACCAAACTCTGTGAATGTGTGAGAGTGGGTGTCCCTGTGTTTGGGTAACACCTTCTCACAGAAATGTTGCTCTCAAGCCATAAAAAGTGACTGAGTCAGAAGATGGGAAAGATGCTTATGAGGCTTCTATGTAATTTTAACGGACCTTTTATGTATCTTACTTCATTAATAAAGGAAGAATGGAATACTCCAGCATTTTTTCTCCCATCTGTATTCAAATACAACAGAATTTCTCCCCAGTAAAATTTCAGGGTAAATTAATGATTTTCATTTTCTCAGAAAACCCATTTTTCTTGAATGGATAGACAGCTGACCCAATGCATAAATGTGATTTCCTGCTTAATAAAGGAAATGGGTTGATATGGTGCACTGTAGAATGACCTTTGGTCTTGTCATGAATCTTTGGATTCAGTGGGGTCACCCTCTGTAGGGGCAGGTGTGGGGCCATGATGCAGGTGTTCCTGCTTTGGGAGTCAGTCAGTTCCTGCTGGTTTTGACATTCTCAATCAGTCCATGGTGAATGGGGTCTCAGTTTAACCTGTTGGGTGACTGTCCTCCTTTTGTTGTCTGTCAGCTGTGGCTGGCTTTGTCTTGACACATAAAACACTGGCTTTGAAGGCAGTTCTCTGTAGGTTTTCATAAGCACTTAAACATCCCATCCTTGACAGCCAATAAGCTTAATAAATGTGCTTCTGGAAGATGCAGAGAAAAGGGGAGAAGTGCGTTGAATAGAGGGCTGGCTACAGATACCTGTAAGGGAAGGGCAAGAGAGACAGCTACCCCGTGACTGCTGGATACTCTGGAGACCAGATCAGAAAGTTCTTTCCCCATGTAGGAGATGAAAGTTTGTGAGAGGTCCACAGGAAATGCAGTAAAGACCAGGGTCCCTGGAGGTGGTCTGTGGTCAGAAGAGGAGCCCTAGCAGGGCCTATAGAGAAGACCAGGAACCTCTTCAGATGTTGTGGTATCCTCATCTCATTCTACCTTGACCTTGGAGCTGCATTAAATGAGGTGCGGTTGAGGCAGAGGGATGGAAATCTATGGCTAAGAGGGTTCCACAAACCAAGACATCCTTGGACAGTAATTCCACAGTTGTTAACACCTAGAAGGCAGCAAATTCTGGCTATAGGCCAGTTTTACATGAGTTCCAGCAGGAAACGGAATGAAAGAAGTTATAGTGTCTATTTATAGAAGAGTGGGGATATGGAGGGAAAACACACATGATGACTGACTGTTGCTATCCAGGTTATAGCAACAATTAGGCAGTTACCATCCTTGACTTGAAGGAACAGAGGTGGAGGCAGTGTCTAGACCCTGGAAAGAGAGAGTTGTAGTGGAGGGGGCATTCAACAATTGTTGTGACCTTAGGTCGAGGGAGGCAGCCAGCCTGAGGTTGCCCTGGAGAGAGGGAGCCAGGACAATAAGTACCCCTAGATATGTGTTCCATGTGTCCCATTGGCTAGACCCAATCAGAAGACAGAAGGCAAGGGAAGCCATCTATATAGTTGATTAGGGCTCAGAGCAAGTAAGGCAGAGAAAGATGCAAGATGTATCTGGAGGGGAAATGGAAAATAGTCCATATGCATATACTGTCTCATTTAATCCTCACAGAAATCCCACCAGGAAGGTATTATTATGCCCATTTTACAGAGGAGAAAACTGCTGCACAGGGAGGTTAAAAAACTTGCCCCAATACATACAGTAAGCAGTAGAACGAGGCTTTGAACACAGGCAGACCTCTGGGGCCTAACACTGTAGCCACTATTCTAAGCTAAGAAATCAGCGGTTGAAAGAATTCCTTTCAGGGGGATACAGTGTTTTCTTTTCCTTCATTTATGAGTATCATGCTTTTGAACCTTGTTTAGACTGTTTGGGTTTGACTCCATCTGGGCCTGGATCTCCAGGAGCTGGAGGTAGGCAGGTATGAACGTGGGAACAATCCTCTTGGTTTAGAGTCCTGGGGGGAATTGAGGATCTTTACTACTCAAGTTGAGGCACACGGTAAGAATAGATACCACAAGTGAGAATCAAATGGAGTGAAAAGAACTGGCAGTCATGGCCTAGGTATCCCTAACTTTGGAGTTCAGTGATGTTCAGTAACTGGTTACAGTGGATTCTGTGGTGGCCTGTGTTTCTCCTGAAGAGTCCCAGCCCCTGGTATACACATACATACACCTTCTCTTAGTTATTCAATCAACATCAATCTAAGTACTGCTGTGAAGGGATTCTGCAGATGTAATTATGTTCCAAATCAGTTGACCTTAGGATATGGAGATTATCTGGATGTTTCTGGCCTTACCATATGAACCTTTCAATCTGGGTCATTGAAACCATTGATGTTGGAAGTCAGAGATTCAGATTATAGGGGATTCAGTCCAAGGGAGATTCTCCAGTGTGTGTGTGTGGTTACTTGGCAAGGAATGTAGGCAGCCTCTAGGAGCTGAGAGTAGGCCTGTCTGATAACAAGGAAACAGGAACCTCAGTCCTACAACTATGGGGACCTGAATTCTGCCAACAAATTAAATGAGCTCAGAAGCAAATTCTTCCTTAAGCCTTCAGATAAAAACATAGCCCAGCTGTCTCCTTGACACTAGCCTTGTGAGACTCTAAGCTGAGAACTCAGCCAAGTCCAACTAAACTTCTGAACTACAAAACTATGAGCTAATAAATGTGTGCTTTTTTAAAAAAAATTAAGTATAGCTGATTTACAATGTTGTATTAGTTAGTTTCTGGTGTACAGTAAAGTGATTCAGTACAGTAAAATGATATACTTTTTCATATTCTTCTCCATTATGGTTTACTACAGGATGTTGACTATACTTACCTGTTCTGTACAGTACGACAGTGCTGCTTATCCATTCTGTATATAATAGTTTGTATCTGCTAATCCCAAACTCCCAATCCATCCCTCCCCAACCCCTGCCCAAATGTATGCTGTTTTAAGCCTGTAAATCAGTGCATTCATAACTTTTTATGTATCAATAGGAAACTAATATAAGTTTCAAGTTACTCATTCTCCTGGCTGTTTGGAATACTCAGAACCACGTTTCTCTCCAGAAATCATCTTGGACTGGAGGAAGCTTCCTGGCCAAGTTTTGTCCCTTATTTGATGGCAACCTGCCTCTGATGACTGACTGATACAGAAATACAAAGTCTTGAGCTTCTTGCCTCCATTTGGAACAACTCTGAAGGGCCATCCCAGCTTTTGAGTTGCCTGTAGGAAGGTGAGGTGCCTCTGGTCTTGTGCAATTTAACTTCTCTTCCTGCCCAGTTCTACTGGCCTTACCCCCTCACAGATGGTCTTCCTGAGAGCAGGTCTCATTAGGCTTTTGCATGCAAATCCCCATTGCAGACTCTTTCCTCATGGAAACCATATTTAAGGCAATGCAGTAGATGAATGTGGAATGGTGGAGGAGAGCCAAGATGAGTTTTGTCCCATAAAAGTCCAGATGCGCAGAGCAGATTCCTGCAAGGAATGGTAAAACAATAATGTCAGGCACCACACGATAAAGGGCCTGCATGTGTAGCCCAAACTTAGAGGGACCATGTATTTGAGTTATCTCAGAACAGACTCTGTGTATACCTGTTGTCCTGGTGGTGATACTTAACAGCTACCTGTTTGACTCTTAAAAGTGTTCCAGTTTGGATGGTGAATAACACGGTCTGTGTTCCCAGAGTTCATGACTGTGGGAGTGCAGAGGATGAAGGACCAGCATGGGCTGGGGTGGGCTGACGAGTAGAGAAGTCCACATCAGGTGGCTTCCGAGCTAGACATTGAGGGATGAGCAGGATCCATGGAAGTACTCAGGTATCCTTTAGGTAGAAAAGGTAGAAATGCATGAATGCAGAAGGACTGCTAGGAATACATACGTGTGTGTAGGAATACATAAGTGGGGAGCAGCAGCAGCCAGAGGAGAAAGCTTTCATTGTTAGAATGACATAAGGAGCTGGTTAGTGGTGTCATTTTATGGGTATATAAAACAAGGAAATCTATACACACTGGTCATAGAGGAGATGAGTGCCCACATACAGAATCATATGACATTTCCTCATATGTCTTGGGGAAAATCCAAAGGAGGAAAGGAAAAGACGGCTCACCTCCCACTTTCTGAGGCCAGAACTTATCTGCTTATCTGGGCAGCATTATTGTTTTTCTCTAAGCCAATTTGCTTATTTGTCCTGTAAAGATGCCTTAGTGTATTGATGATGAAAATCATGATGTTGATGACCATTCCTTATTTTTGCAGCTCTTAAAACACTTTCGAAGTTGTTTCACACTCATTATTTCATACAATCCAAGATTCTCTTGTCTTCAGCACTGTCCTGTGTAAAAGGTGGGGCAGTATTATTTTTCTCATTCGACAGAAAAGATGAAGTCATTGATTGAAAGAGTTCTCAAGGGTAACAGATGTGGAGCTCAACTGGAACCCGAGTATGGCAGCTTCCACAGCAATGGTCTTTCCACTACATTGTGAGAAGATAATGGTGGATCTTTGCCCAGCAGTGGCCTGGTAAACACATCACTGCATTGATCCCTTCCCTTCCTAGAATTTGGGTGCTCATTAGATCCACAACTGAATGCTGTCCCTGCCACCACAGATACACACAACAGAGTTTACTGAACTGTACACTGAAAGATTTTTGTGGAGGTGGATGGAGGTTATGTCTCTTCTGAGTAAATGAGGTTATTTCATTCCAGCTTGGATAGGAATATTAAAGGAGGAATAGTTTAACTTAGTGCCTGTTATACACTTTAAGTCCAATCTTGGCCAATTACGTCCAACCCTGCAAAGGAAGGAGCAACAAGCTTGAATGAGGGCATTGACCTGAGCGTGGCAATTGCCTGCCTGAGGCCACAGATGGTAGAGATGAAGCTAGAAAGTGGCCCTGGTTCTGTCTGTGTCCACATTCAGCACCTTTTCTGCTCAGCCACCTTGGCTCTCTGGACTCCAGTGGTCTCAGTGGGAATCAAGGTAAGGACCCCTAGGGCTGTGGCTCTTTCTGTAGCCTTAGAGCCCTTTGAGGATGTGGTATTTTTAGCTAGAGAACTTCTCGCTGGAAAAATGCACATTTTCCCAATATTTTGTATTAAATTTCATGGGGTTAATGGACTGCTAAAACTACTCTGTAGTTTCCAGGTCAGGAACTCCTGCCTTAGGGGAGGGTAAAACTGAAGAAAACAGGAACAGAAAAGTTTCAGTAGCTCACCGTGGCCACCTGGGGCTTTTCATTTTTAAGCTCATCTTTGCTGGAGCTTAAAGGGTTTGGGTGTTTGTCTTAATAAAACAGGTTATTACCTAAAAGGCTATTAAAGCAGCAGGAGAGAAGGCTGAGCCATCTGCTGGGCAGAGTGGCAATCCACTCTTCTCTCTAGCAAACCCAAGCTCTGGAGAAGTCTCAATTAGGGACAGTAAAGGTTATTTTAGAGTATGAAGTTTTTGGCAATAACGAAGCTGGGCATTTTCTATTACTCATGCACCCTTTCACCCTCTCCCTCTTTAGATTAACTGTCCCAAAGCAGTCAACTTAACGTTCACGTTTTCCTGGATGAGGCTTCTGTCCCAAGGCTGTGTCAAGATGATGAAATATATCAAATCCAAAAACAACAAAAAAGGCTTTTTAGGACATCTTCAAAACTGACTTGGATCAATTTTTGAGATGGCCAGAAAAAAGTATATCTGACTATGAAGAGTCTACTGATGTCTAATCACAATTTCAAGAACAGAGTTTTAAATATTTAGATATTTCTGTGGGGACTCCTCATTATCTCTTTCTATAGTAGTACAGCCACACCTGATATCATCCAGACTTCTTACCCCACTGTATCTGTCATTGCTTCTGGAGAAGCATCTTTAGTCCCATTCAGATCCATTTTCTGAGTCTACTCCTGAAAAGGCCATCCCCTAGCCATCTAGAGCTCCCCTGCCCCTCCTGCCAATCATCCCCCATCCATCAAGCATTGTGAGGTGCGAAAGGGTCTGGGGAATCTGTAGATCTTGTGTGCCTCCTACTCTTCACCTCGCTGAGCCACATTTGCAATAGGGGATGGTAGTTCCTATGTTGTATTACTGTTTTATGAAAATTAAATAATATATGTAAAGTGAATGGCACTAATAGCTACTCTTAGCTTCTTTCCTCAAGGCCATAGAAAGTACTGTCTCTTTCAGAAGATCCTCCTGGAAGCTGAATCCAGAATTACATTTCTTCCTCTCTCTTATCTGCTCAGTTGCCATAACAAAATAACACAGGCTTGGTGACTCAAACAGAAATGAATTTTCACCCAGTTGTGGAGGCTGTGTTTTCCGGATCGAGGTCCAGCAGGGTGGGTTTCTGGTGAGAGCTCTCTTCTTGGCTTGCAGACAGCTGCCTTCTTAGCAAGTCCACATAGGGCCCCTCCTGAGCATAGGCATGTGGAGAGAGAGGAAGAGCAAGCTCTCGGGTGTCTCTTCTTATACTGATGTTAATCAATCAGTGCCACACTTATCACCCCTTTAAGCTTAATTACTTTCTTACTCTCAAAACAACCACCCTAGGAGTTCACTAGGGCTTCAACATATGAATTTAGGGAGACCCACATCCATTCAGTCCATATCACCCTCCAATGTAGAATTTCCTTTGTCTTTATAACAAACACCTTCACATTTTAACATTTAAATATTTCCCATGGCCTCCTTGCATGAAATGTGTATTTCCAGCTAAGACGGTGAGCCTCAGAGGACAGGGACCTGTTTCTCCCTCTTATGTATGACTAGCATGAGACAGGGCATTTTTTAGGGTTAATAAATACTAGTTAATGAACTGGCTGGTTGTTTTCCTAACGTAGAGCCAACCAACTTGACCTCTGTTTCATGGAACCGTGGAGGTGTCTTGAGAGGATGTGTAATTCAGGATTGGCTAGGTTATGCATTAGTCATAAATAATCCCCAAATCTCAGTGACAAAGTAGCAAAATATTTTTCCTCTTCATGCTATGTAGCCACCGTGGAACGTTGTGGGGAGGAGAATATATTCATTGTAGTCATCCAGGAACCCAGGCAGTTTCCACCTCAGGTACTGCTAGTTGCTGTGACAGAGAGAAAAGAGAGCATTGTAGTGTCTGGCATCATAATCAAAGGCTCACCAGCCACAGTTCATTGGTCAGAACTAACTGTATGACCCCATCCAACCAGGGACAGGGGCAGGCAGTACAATCCTACCATGTGTCCAGAAGGTGGAGAACTGCAGATATTTGTTGAATATTACTAGTGACTACCACAGAGGAGAGACAGATGTTCAATTTTCCAGAAAGCAGAAAAGTTGACCATCATTTTGTATTTATCTTCTAAAACAAAATGATGGTCTTATGGTCTTCTAAGCAAGTTGGAGACTGGCTTCAACATACTCCCCCCTTTCCAGGCAGAATCAGCCAACTTTTACACTGTCTGTGAAGCCTGTATTGGTAGCTCAGAGTTACAGCTTGTGATTAGAGGGACCCTTACTTTCCATCTAATCCAGGGACTTGTACAAAGACCCTAAGGCAATCCATACCCATGTTTTCAGGGAGGCCTGTAGGAAGGGCTTTGGTCAGAGTGGGAGAGACCCTGAATCCCACCTTTGCTTCCTCTCTGTCTGACTTACATGTAGGGCTTCTTTGTAATATATATTCTACTCTATTCTATTCTATTCTATTCTTTCTTTTTAATAATAAATGATGCTACAGAAAGAAGTTGAAAACCATGAAGGTGGTCCAACCACAGGACATAGATGATTCTACAACGCTGTTTCCAAAACCCAAAGCCAGACCTTAAGGACTGAATTGACACCTGCCTCTGTAGTGTCTGGCACAGCACCTCCCCTTCACTTCAGGACTCTACATCCTTAACGATGATCATCGTTAAGCTAGATTTCAGGGCGCTCTCCTCAGCTGGGGAGCTGCATGCATTGCACACTTGGGCAGCCTCCTCACTGATCTGTGAAGCAGCCCATTAGCATTGCAAACGGAGGTACCTCCTCTCTGCATGAAGTCCAGTCTTGGCTTCTTTGGACCAATATATTATTCAAAGTAAGCTAAGGAGGAATTAGAATTATTTGTCTGCTGTGTTTCTAAAATCACAGAGTCCCCAAAAGCTTAGGATTCTTTTAAAGTTGTTTTCCTTTTGTTTCTTAAAAAAACTCTCTTTCTGAGCAAGCCAAGGGCTGATGAACTGTCACCACCCTCAGCACTTACATGCAGATATGGGAGAGTGACAAAGACCTTGATTAGAGCTCCCTTTGCTTCATGAAGGACTAAACCATCCAGTTAAACCACAGAAAACACAAGAAATGGACTCCAACAAGTGATGATGGAGCCAGCTAGGCTACCTGGCTGGCCCTCCGTGTAGCCAGACTCCCCTTTCCAGGGGGCAGCACTGGTTCTAGGCTGGTAAAGGAGTCCTCAGTGGCTCCGGATGCTGTCTGCGCACAGACCGTCTTCCCTTCCTGCTGCCTGGGGTCTGAAACACTAGAGTTGGTGTTTCATCCCTCAGGTTTTGAGTTCAGTCCTTGTTAAAATGCCCCTATCACCAGTAGGGCTCCATGGTCAAGGTGTCATCATGCAGGGTCTCCTCAGTAAGAACAAGTGTGTGAGAGCAAGTGTCCCCAGGTGAGTGGGAGGTGACTGGAGGTCAGGCTACCCGGTTGGGAACGGTGGGTTAGGCAAGATTAACTTCAAAAGTACAAACTGGTGAAAACCTTCCACTTGGGGATCAATAGGCCCCATTCTTTCAGTGCAAGGATAACAAGTAAGTCTCAGCTCTTTTCTCTAAATCTATTTGTGGTAAACTTAGAAATCTTACTGAATAAAGCCTGGGGGCTAAAGAACAAGGGGGTCTATGCACCTGGAGTCCTCAGCACCAAAGACGTTCATTCATTCATTCATTAAACACATGACCAAACAGCAGCTACACTACATACATCTTCCCTAATGAAAGTGTAAAACCCACTGCAAACTCTCCTGATTTATTAAATCAAATTATTCAATTCAATCAGTAAAGACGAAAGCCCCTGTGCTGGGAGGAGGGGTACCTCTGCTTCAAGACTAGACAGTCCAGCCAGGAAAATGTAAAAGCTGTTTCACTGGGATTTAATGTCAGAAAAACAAGGAGCTAAAGGATGGTGCCTCAGGGCCTAGGGCCAGATCAACTTTCTTGGCTCAGCCCTCCAGCCCCTTGCCCACCCCATGGCACAGAGCAGAGACTGCAGATGTGTTTTCTAGGTATAAAAACACAGGTATTAATAAATGAACAAGTGAGTGGTAAGAACAGCAGTAGGGTGGCCTGATGTCAAAGGCTCCCTGACCCCCTTTTTGTTCTTGACCCTCAGGCTTCAGCAGGAAGAGTCTAAAATTAACTAGAAATAGATTTTGAGAAAAGAGTTGATATATTTGCTATTCTGCTGTCAGAATAACAGAACCTAATGACTGCAAAACTGTGTTGGGTACATAGAAGTTTCTCAATAAATGTTTGCCAGAGCAGTGGGGTTTACCTAGTGTCATTCATTAAGACATCATAAGTGAGCTTCCCTGGTGGTGCAGTGGTTAAGAATCTACCTGCCAATGTAGGGGACACAGGTTTGAGCCCTGGTCCAGGAAGATCCCACATGCCATGGAGCAACTAAGCTCGTGTGCCACAACTACTGAGCCTGCGCTCTAGAGCCCATGTGCCACAACTACTGAGCCTGCATGCCACAACTACTGAAGCCCGCATGCATAGAGCCCGTGCTCTACAAGAGAAGCCACTGTAGTGAGAAGCCCGCATACCACAATGAAGAGTAACCCCTGCTCGACACAACTAAAGAAAGTCCGTGTGCAGCAGCGAAAACCCAACACAGATCTAAATAAATAAATAAATTTATTGGAAAAAAAAGACATAATAAGTATTTGTTTGTCCGTAACTTGTTATTGATGAACATTACCTTGTGAAGTTGGAGCCCAGGTGGGGTGTTTTGATAAAGAACAGAAAGAGAGGAAGAACCAGAGCTCCTTTTTTGAGAAACTTGGATAAGGGGACTGAGGCCAAGTGGCCTGAGGAGAGAGCTGTGGGCCTCAGAAAGCAGGGCATGTGGAGGATCTCATAGCATTCCTCCAGTGTCTCTCACAACCTCTGCAGCCTTGAATTCAATGATGGGCAAACAGACAACCTTGTTCCTCCCTGGTTCCCTCTCTCTCTGGACCATGGGAAACATCTGCATTTTTGTACTGAGCTTCAACAGGAAGCTGGCTTCCCCAACGTGGTGTGAGTGCCTGCAATACTGAGTTCCATGGGTGTTTATATAAATTTCTGAGCCATGTTATAACTGGGGGCTGTGTCACTAGGCTGCTGGGGCAGCTTCCCTGCCCCCCTCGAGTCTGTGTGTGTTGTGGATTAGCAATACAGCTTACAAGGCACTTCGCAACTGGGTCCAGATCAAGCACTTCAAGTATAGCTTCAACTTACAAATATTCAAATTAGCTCAAAATAATAATATAATAGTAATTCCTATAGTTGTCTCTTCTCCTTCCTCTTACTCATCCTCCTCCCCCTCCCCCTCTACTTCTCCCCTTCCCCCTCCCCTTCCCCTCCCCCTCCCTCCCCTTTCTCCTCCTCTCTTTTTCCTCCTCTCCCCCTCCCTCCCCTTCTCCCCTTCCTCCTCCCCCTCCCCTCCCCTTCCCCCTCCCATCCCCCTTCCCCCTCCCATCCCCCTTCCCCCTCCCCTCCCCCTCCCTCCCCCTTCTCCTCCTCCCCTCCCCTCCCCCTCCCTTCCTCTTTCTTCTCCTCCTCTTCTCCCCCTCTCTCCCCTCTTTTTCCTCCTCCTCCTCCTCTTGATTATTTTACTGCTCAGGTACTGAGTAGTCTTGGAATTCTGCTTACTGAGTCCTCCCATCCCTGCCCACTTCCTCCAATATACTTCAGCCTTTTATCCCTGAGGTTATATTCTTGTTATCCATGCTTTTGAAAGAAGTCTTTACTGGGGCAGGGGAGTGGCTCTGGCAATGCTTTCTACTGCACAATTGCGATAGAAGTTGTGCCCATAGAAAAGATGCCCACACCTTTCCAGTGACCATGATCAGCGTTTTTTTATTTTTTTGTTTTTTTTTCTGGCTTATCTTTCACCTCAGATAAACTTATTGTCATTTTAACAGATAAGAATTCAGGGACATCAGTTTTTCCCACCCCCAAATCAGTGGCAGCAGCAAGATTGGGCTTGGAGCCCTAGACCCTTCCATTATGTCCCTAAACTGTATCTAAAGTTACTGCAAATCAATAGACATTTTAAGTGAACACGATATTCTTACAAAGCAATTGCAACTTCAAACAGGATCCTCTAGTGCCCCCTCCTAGTTGGACTGCAACCTCCAGCACTTATTATAGTTTCTGTTACCCTTTATTATGTTTTCTTACAGGTTTTGATGAGACCTGAAATTCTTTGGGATTTACTTTGTAATAAATGTCCTTCAAGAGGCATGTACATTTTCTCTGGGTGAGACTTCTGTCTCATATTCACTGACACATAAAAAGGGATTGATTTCCTTTATAAATAATTAGCACAGAGCAGGCTCTGGGGGGACCAGACTCAGGACATGCATAGATTATGGGGATGGGAAAGGGAGGAGGCATAGAAGATGGAGGAAGAAGAGAAGGACATCTATAGTAGAGTCTGCAGGAAGGTTGAGGGAAGGTTTAACAGGGGATGACAATTGTCCACAGCAGAAGAGTCAGGATGTTCTGAAGAGATGGCCAAGCTTATCAAGTCCCTGGACTTTGATGTCAGGGACTGGGCTACATTAAGGCCTTTTTCTAGATGCTTCTGGGGATGCCCAGATGAGCAAGACCAGGAGAAACATAGAGCCATCAAGTTTCAGAGTTGACAGAATCTTAGAATTCATTTAGTATAATCTCCATCTAAAGCTTGAATTGCACAAGGACAGCCAATATACACCCTCTGCTTTGGCAGCACCCCCCAGGATACAAAAAGGTTTCCAGGGAGAATTAACCAATTCTGGTTTGGAACATTTCAGAATGGTGGAATTTTTATCCCTGTATTGACATGTAACTCCATGTAATTTCCATCCAGAGACCCTTGTTCTACCTTTGGAATTGTACCCATATGCTATGACCCTTCCCACATGGCAGGTTTTCAATTTTTTTGGTCTAATACCTCCAGAATCTTCTTGTCAACCTGAGCACCTCCGCGAACATCCTCCAGTCTTCCTCTGTCCTGCAGAGTGCTAGTGAATTCTGACCAGCAGTTTAGTGGAGGCAGGAGTGTCACTTATTATTTATTTATTTATGCTCTAGTAGTTTAAACTGAATGAAGTCATGTATTTACCATCTTATATTTGTGTAGAACAATTTCTCTGTTAGATCTTATCTTTTGCTTATTGTTCAAATATCAAGAACTTCTTTTAGAAATGTGTTCTACCATTCAGTCATTCATTTAACAAATAATAATATTTGAGCACGACCATGTGCCAGGCACTCTTTTAGGGACTGGGTATATGCCAGTGAATAAAACAAAGTGCTTTCCTTCTTGAAGCTTACCTTCAAGTTGGATGAGAGAGATCATCAACAAATAAACAAGTAATATACGGAGTGAAACAAAACAGACTACGGTGTTAGGCAGAGCTGGGCAGAGGTTGCTTTTCATACAAAGTACATATGTGTGTTGTTATTTCATATACTGTATGTTTCAGCTTCCATATCTGCTCCATGCTTTATGTCATACACAATCATGGGGAGACAATTTTGCATGATGATGATAACAACTGTCACCACTGCTAATGCTACCACAGCTTGTGACACCAGTACCACACATTCATGTCATCAACCACACAGGACAGAAACTCTGGAAAGATCATGGGCTCCATGTGACCAGTCCTACTGGGTCTAAAAGCACTCCTTAGCTGTGTAACATGGCCAAGTTTTTTAAACTTTGAGCCTCAGTTATTTGTAAAATGGGGATTAAGATGATAGCCTTTAAGGTTGTAGTGAGGATAAGATGAAATATTGTATGTAAAGCAAATTCTAGTTCATAGCAGAATTTGCTCATAATGAGCAAATGTAAGTTCTCATTCTTCTCCCCTTTCTATGTCTCCAGCCCATATGCTGATAAAAATGTCTGTTTGAGAAAGGTTGAGAATTGAATCACTAAAAATCTCTCTAATATTCACCTTACTCAATAATTTAGGGTCTTTGAGCATGGTAGGCAGGTTTGGAGTCCATCTAATTATAGTACCAATTTCTCCATGCTTATATGTCTTTTTCCATAAGAGCATCAGATTAGGACAGTTACTAAAATTATTGTTGTATACGGAATGGGTTACCTTGGTAAGGATGTATGGGTTTCAGATTGAATTGAATGGTAGAATATCGGATAAGATTGAACAAAATAGTCATAATCAGCATATGATACAGGAATAGACTGAGGTGAGATGGATTGGAATGGAGTATAGTGGGAGAGGATGAGATGGGATAAAATGTTCTGGAATGAAACAGGATCGGGGAGGCAAATAGTTAGGAAACGAAGTGGGTTGAGATCATGTGGGCAAGTAGAATGGTCAAAGAATTTCATTTTTTAGTTTCTTTACTCTCCTACATCCTTTTTCCACAGAGACTCTGAACATAACTGTCGTGAGCATCTTGAATCTCCATGTGTTTTGCACAACCTGATGTCATGTTGACAGAGACTGCTGCCTTCAAGGGATTTATGCTGCCTCTTTAATGTCCCCCTTCTGTGGTGGCTTCACGGCCCTGCTGTCCAACTTAATATCCGCAGCTTGCCATTTCACACAGAGGCTCTCTTTGTCCCAAATGCACAGGGAATGGGAAGGGGTGTGAGGCCCCCTGTGTAGGACAGCTATGTCTGTTTCTGGGATGGGTCCGGGCTGGGGTCCAGTGATTATTCTGCTCTTCGTCTTTCAACAATTTCTTGCACCAATAGTGTAGTCTCTCCAAGGGAATGTTATGTGCAGTGTCTATACGAGTTAAAGGAACTGGGATGTCCATGAACACTGCAGAGCACACGTTCTCTTGAAGGTGTTCTGACTCTCTAAAAGTGGGTATATTGGGAGTTTATGCTCCTGCACCCCTCTTTAGCTCCAGCAGGGGCTACATCATAGCCGAGTATCTCTTTCCTTGTGAGTGTTACATGGCACCTACTGGAGCAGTTCTGACTGAAAATGATTTATCTGTCTTTATTTTCCTGCTCTGCCTTGTCTGAGCATCATCTGGGATTGTGATTAGCAGGCAGTTGGAAGTTAAGATTCCTAGACTGGGACTTGCCTGGGAATCGTTTCTCTCTATAGGCTCTTAAGGGGCTGATGTTACTGTTGAAAAGCTGGCCATAGAGAATGTGTGTGTGTGATGTAAGTGTATTGGTTTTGAAGCCAGACAGCCTTGAGGGTCCTGGACACCCAGGACTAGGATGAAGCAAAGTATTCACCTCAGGGGCATCTAGGCGCAGGGGCGGCATCTAGGTGCAGGGTCGGCATCTGAGCATGAGGTCCTCCTGACATTTTGCACCTTGGTTGACTCACTTGACTTACTCTACTTCTGCTTCTGCTTGAAGGGTTAAATGGTGATTCAGCTACTTCCTAGCTGGATCTTTGAGAGAGTCATTTAACCTCACTTAGTCTGATTTTCCTCATCTGTAAAATAGGCAGCCTATGATTACCCCTGAGAATTTCAGTGAAGATAAGGTGAAATAGCACAAGTAAGACATCAGCTACAGGGAATACTTATAGAACAGTATCTTTCTACTTTCAGTATCCATCCATCCCTGAAAAACAACAACACAACAAAGTAGCCAATAAGAGAGCAACAAAGATATGAGTACAGTGGTTTAGGGGCTACAGTTGATTTTCTCTTGAAGGCTGTTTTTGATCTGAGTCACAAGAGTTCCCTCAGACTTGGGCAGACCTGTCACAAACAGTAGGAACCAATAGGCTACAAAGGATGGACTGGGACGTAGGATCAAGGTGTCTGGGTTTCAATGCTCGCTGTACTTCCAGAGAAAACCTTCCACCTCTCTGCCTAGAATGGGCAAACGGGTATCATTGTGGAAAGCAGAGTGTGTCTGTGATGCTGTCAGCTTCAACTCCAAGTCTTCATTTCCTAGAACATGATTGCTAATGTTCCACAAATGTATATAAAGCCATCACATATAAAGAACTCTGTCTGATAAAGATCATTCACAGTGAGGTTAATGTGCTGGTAACTCCTCATGGCTCTTACCCCACCTGCCATGCCCTCCCCATGCCACTCCTTCCAAATCCCACCTTCTCCTTCAAGTCCATCTTAGGCTTCTCCTTATCTTTGAAGTTCCCCTGGCCACTCCAGGTCACCATTGTTTCTTTGTTCACTCTGCTTTGGGAGGTATAGTCATTTCAAGCCAACCTGGGGCTGGGAACTAAGATGTTGGCACCAGTCATGTGTCAGGCACTATGCTAAGCTCTGATCTCTGTCTCTTCTGATGTCATCAAGGATCTTCTGAAGCACGAACTACCTCCAGACAGAGATACCCAGTGGAAGCAGAGGACATCAGACCCAGGGCAAATCTTTGGAAGCAAGTAATCCCCAAGGTCCCACAGTGTCTTAATGACAAAATCTAGGCTAGATCTCAGCTCTTCCTAACCAAGTCCTCTTTCATAATTACTCCATAATCGTCATTTAATTATGTGCTGCTGCCTTGTAAGTATCCACTACAGGTTTCTTCCAACTAACCAGATAGTGATGTACTTAAAGGAGGAGCCTATGTTTGATCAATCTTGTATCCCCATGATGCCCACCACAACATCTGGTACACAGGAGTAGCTCCTAAAAGATCACAGACAAAACCAAAAGGCCCCAAATACTTACTGACTTGGTTTTACCTATACTGGAGGCATTCACATTGCAAAAACAACTCCTGCATGGGCAAGAGTTGTGTTATTTAATGGGGTTGATTTCCAATGTTAGCCACTCTATAAGTCCCACTGGGTGTGATATTTTGGGGTCAGAGAGGCCTTTCCATGTCTTTCATATCTCATAACATAGATAGCTACCCAAACCCCAGTGCTGGAGTCTGCTGAAATCCAGTTGACTAAAAAAAAATCTAATTAATATGGTTTTAATTATGTCAGTAATAATACCTACCTCCAAGCCTGAGAAGGTAGGATATTAAGTTAGTGATACTAAATTTCCCAAGGGTGGTAAGACCCTTTAAGATGAGTTAATTTATTACTGATATGATTAGAGAACAGAAATAGGCACATTTGAAAGATTCCAAAGGGTAAGCAAACATCAATATATCAGTCAATTGTGCAGTCAATCAATCAGTAATCTAGACACAATGTTAGGCTCTGGCTGTACATAAATAGATGATATCCCTGTTTCTGTACCATATATAATGAGGTAGAACTGGCTAAGTATAGGTCCCTGCCCCCTTTAAACTAGTTCAGTTATGTTTCCTTCTCTCCATTTCTTATCATTTCATCCTGCATTGCTTGCTTCAACCTAGCATGTGTTATGTTACATTGTTCTGACTTACTTAAGAATGTGCCTTTCTCCTCAGCTAGGTTTGTAGCCCCTTGCAGGCAAGAGCTTATCTTGTATCTTTTTGTATCTTCAACTCCTAGGATAGTATTGGCATTTAGTAGGTACCCAATCTATTTTTCTTATAGCTGGAGATTAATCACCTAAAAAGTCATCACTGTTAGCCTTATTTCTTTGGAAGGCTTTCACAAAGGAGGTGGGACTTGACAAAGTATTGTCCCTGCAGGAGAGCAATAAAAGCTAAGGTTAAGTAAGTAGAACTGGCTTCTATGGGACATTCACCAACAGGCGTAGGAATTCAGAGTTTATTGTTCAAGAAATGGGGAAACGTTGCTAGGATATGAGTGCATCAGTGGTGGGAGTTCTAAGTTTTCTGATATTTCTCTGAATGTGGTATTCAAATAGGTTCTCCCATAATAAATGCTGTAGAGGTCGTGGAGAAAATGAAAACTTCGTACACTGTTGGTGGGAATGTAAATTTGTGCAGCCAAAATGGAAAACAATATAGAAAACTAAAACTAGAGTTACCATATGACCCAGCAGTTCCACTCTAGAGAATATACCTGGAAAAGATGAAAACTCTAATCTGAAAAGATACATGCAATAGTTCATTGCAGCACTATTTACAATAGCCAAGACATGGAAGCAACTTAAGTGTCCACTGATGAACAGATGAATGGATAAAGAAGATGTGATACATACATGCAATGGAATATTACTTAGCCATAAAAAGAATGAAATAATGCCATTTGTAGCAACATGGATGGACCTAGAGATTATCATACTAAGTGAAGTAAGTCACAAAGAGAAAGACAAATACCATATGATATCACTTATATGTGGAATCTAAAAACAAGATACAAATGAACTTATTTATAAAACAGAAATAAACTCACATAGAAAACAAACTTATGGTTACCAAAGGGGAACGGGGGGAGGAATAAATTAGGAATTTGGGATTAGCAGATACACACTACTGTACATAAGATAGGTAAACAACAAGGACCTACTGTATAGCACAGGGAACTATATTCAACATCTTGTAATAACTTATAATAGAAAAGAACCTGCAAAAGAATATATATATATACATACACGCATACACAACACACACACACACACACACACACACACACACACACACACACATATATATAAAACTGAATCACTTTGCCGTACACCTGAAACAAACACAACATTGTAAATCAACTATATTTCAATTTAAAAAAATAACTTATTGGGTTCACACATTTATCCCACTGCCAACTCAGCTCTGCTGTTTTCCATGAGATTTCAGACTAAAGCAGGAGTTCTATTCAAAGCCTCCCGAGTTGCCTATTCAGCGTGCTTTAGAATGAATTCATCCATCCAACCTAGACTTGTGGCCTAGGTCATGGTGTGTGTTGCTAGCAGATTATCTTTTGTTCTTAGTCTGGATCTACTGCATCAGTCCTAAAGCCCTTATCTCAATGCTGTCCCCAAGTTTCAAACCGTCTCTAATTTTGTCTTCTTTGATATTCTTCCTCTTCCAATCTTAGACCTAAACATTTCTCTTACTTCCATGTTGTGATGGGAGGCCTGAAATTAACTTGCAATATTAAATGCTGCCTTGACATCTTTGAGCCTCACAGGGCCGCAAAGCCCTAACCGTAAGTTCCCCTGCTCTCACCAGATATACCCCCAACTCATGGAAAATGCTCTCCCCCTGGCTAGTTCCATTATCAGCAGGACCAGCTGTACTCCACCCGGCCTTCAACCTGATGGCCAGCCCATAAGATCATTCAAACAAGCCAATTATGTGGAAACTAGGCGTCACCTCCTCCTCTTGTTGCTACAAAGCTTCCCTCCCACAGCTCCTGCTGATTCACTCTATTCCTGAATGCAAACTCTGTGTGACCTTTCATGGCACGCAACGTCCTCCCCTGGGCTGTGCATGTGTGTGACTTAGTGCGTGTTGCTAATCTCATTTCATCATGCACAGGGTAAGGTGTCATGTGCCTGGCCATCTCATTCTACATAGTGTGAGGGATCCCTCTCCTCACCAGTAAGGTGAATAGAGGTGATAGAACACATGGGTCTTTCCATCCAGTTACTTGATATATCCATTGCCAACCCTCCTTATTTTCCTTAACTCAGCAGCTGAGGACAAGGGTGTGGTCTTGGCAGCTCTAAGTGGTAGAGCTTTTGTGTGGATGATCACTGCTGAGCATTTATATTCTGAGAACTGACCAGTGCCTGAATTCCTGACACTGGGGTTTGGTGCCTGGATAGAGACAGAGAATGTAGACTACTTTTTACATTTATGTCATTTATTCCATCGCCATCTTCTATTGAGCATTTCCGAAAACTGCATCCTGAACATATAAAGAACTATAAGGCAGTATGGCCTCAAGGCACTCACAGTCTGGTGGGGAGATAGACAATAACATCAATAATTTTGACATAGACAGATGTGTGCTCTAATAATGAAGTACTGTAGTATTATGGGAGTTCAGAGGGAGAGCAAAGAGAAGAACTGCTGAATTTAGCCAAGGATAACAGGTCTGAGAAGGCTTCCAAGAGGTGAGGATATTCTTGAAGGTCGGGTGAGTCTGCCAACTGGATGGGTTGTGGGAGAAGAATATTCCAGACTAAGGGGGATATTGTATGCTGAAGTTCAGACCACTTCATCCCACCTCCACTGCTACAACCCTTGTTTGATCCATTGTCATCACTTGCCAAGTCACTGCAATAGTCTTCTGGCTCCCTGCTTCTGTCCTTGCCTGCATGTAGTCTGTTTCATCCCGGTGCCCAGAGTGGTTCTTTTAAGGTGTAAGTCACATCAGATCACTCTCTATGGGATCCCATTTCACTCAGAGGAAAGGCAAAGTCCTTGCAGTATCCAAGATCTTTCACTACCTTTCTCCTTAACCTTTGTAACCTCCTCTGCTATTACTCTTCCCTTTGCTGCCTCTGCTCTAGTCACAGCTGCTCTTCTTTGAGGCTCTCTGGGACCCACTCCTACCTTAGGGTCTTTGTATCGTCTGTTCTTTTTACTTAGGACAGGCTTCTTCCAGGCAACAGCATGGCCCCCTCCCTCAACTCCTTCATGTTCCCTTCTGGTGAGGTGCACCCTGAGTGTGCTATGGGATTATGCACCATGGAAGCTCTTGTGATTTCCCTTTGCCCTGCTTCCTTTTTCTGTTTTTTTTTTCTGTAGTACTTATCCTTTTATTATATACCATATAACTATCATTTATCATTCGTAATCTGCCTCTCTGCACTAGATTATAAGCTCAAAGATAGTGAGATCTTAGCTGTTTTGTTCACCGGTATAGCCCAAGGTACTGGGAACAGAGCATGGCACCCAATAGACACTCAATAAGCAATTATTTGTCAAATGAATGACTGGATGAAAGACATATGGTAGAGTGCTGGATGTTACAAGTAGACTGGTCGGTCTGAATGTTTTCAAGAAACATGGCTGAAGACAAGCACACAGGTAGACGAGGGCCAGGTCATGGAGGGCTTTGCAGGTCCTGGAGAAAAATTTCCGACTTTACCCTAAGGGAATTAGAGAGCCCTTGAGGGATTTTGAACAAAGAAATGGAACGGCAAGATCGGATAGCTAACCTATTAACCAAGATAGAAAATCCTGGGGGGAAGCACTTGAGTGAAATGTTGATATTTTAACTTTGAGGTGTCTGGGATAAAATCTAAGGAAGTCAGAAATTTTTGGGTGAAAGGTGACTGATGCATCATAGAGGCGATGGCCCTGGGAAGTGGTGGAAGATGGGCTTGGAGTCAGGCCGACCCAGCTGGCACCCTAGCTCTGGACTGCTCAGCAGGGCACCTGTGGAGACGGCACATGGAGATTCCAGACTTTAGATTTCTCACTATTTGAAGAGCTGGTGAGGATTCAAAGAGATGATACAGGTAAGGTGTCTGATTTATATCTTCCATAGAGTAGACAGTGATCGTTCTTGCTTTCTCACAGTGTGTGTGTGGCATCTGGGACACGCTTACACATAGGTGAGAGCCATGCAGGAAGACAGCAGAGAAAGAGAGGGCAAGACTGTAGATTGGGGATGCCACCATTCCAGGTGTGGTCTGAATGACAGAGGCAGAATGAGGCCCAGGCAAGCCAAGGATGGGAGAATGCTGAGAAACAGGTTGACAGCAGGAGAGAGGTCGAGGAGGAAAAGCACTAACAAACACCCACAATCTTCCACAGAACATCCTGACTGCCCCCACCAAGGACAGACATCTTCATGGGAAGGACATGGGAAGGGAGGAAAGAAGAGTAGGGAGAATATATTCTGATATCAGGAAGAAGTATGGTAGTTAAAGGAGAAAAGGGTGGGCATTTGAGCCATGTGGGATCATGATGCATATCTTTGGGTTAGTTTTTGTTTTTGTCTTTGTTTGACTTTCTCTTGTTGGATGTGGACTACTAGAGAGAATTTCCATTTGGGAGAAAGAAGACAGTAGAAAGAGGATTCTAAAATGCCAGAAGGAAGGCATGGTGGCTAAGTGCTCTTAGGTTTTGGAGTCTGGGCTGAAATGGCGGTTTTGCTTCTTAATAATGATGTAATCATGAGCAAGTTACTTTAAACTTCTAAGACTCAAATAAGAAATGAGGATAAATAGAGCACGTCCTGTACAAGTTTGTTGGGAGGCACAAAGGAGAGGCTGGGTGAGTGCTTAACAGTGTGCTGGGCTGGGAGGAGCAGGACCCTGAGGAAGGAGAAGTTTGGAGATAGTAGGAAGAGGCATGCCTGGACCCTGCATGGCAAGAGTGGGCCTGGATCAGGATGAAGCAGGAGTTTTTTCTTCTGCCAGAGAAGGGATGGAGGTGTGTGGCTTGAAGTGAGTGAGGAGGCAGCTTGGAGAGCAGCTGAAGGAACTGGGATGGCTGCTGACTCACCTGTGAAGTGCGGCCCACTCGTCTGCAGCAGGGTGGCTGGTACCCAGGGATAGAGGCACGTGCTAGGAACGCTGAGCTCTGAGTAGAATGGGGGGATCTGGGAAGGGCCAGTTTTATGGGCCAGCAGCCAGTGCAAGGCCAAAGGGCCCCCCTGTTGGGCTCTAATGGTCTGTGGTTGGTACCCAGAGAGTATTCCATCTTGGAGTATCTCCATCTTGGAATTTTAACAATTTTTATCATTGAACTGTGTCTTGTAAGTTAGTACAGTGGTAAAATGGGGACGTGGCCCTGGCTCATGTGTGGTCCCACTTCCCAGGATGGGCCCTGTCTCCTGCCCACTCCCACCCACTTATGCACGCAGGTGTGGGCGAGGTGAAAATCGGGCACACGGCCAAGCACTGAGATGTGAGGTAAGGGTCTGAGCAACCACGAAATCTGCCGTCACCAGCAAGTATCCCTGGGCTCAAGGGAGTGCAGTATTAAATAGCAAATAAAAAGACATGGAAGAAAGAAAGAGACTTCCCCCCTGCTTTTTGAACAAGGAGATCTACATTCTCATTTCACATTGGGCCCTACAAATTATGTGCTGGCCCCGGGGAGGAGAGTCACCTGGGGAAGCAAGAGGGCTGCTGAGCAGGTTTCAAGGAGCAGCTGGACTTGGAATTCACCAGTTCCTGGTGGACAAGCAGGACAGGATGCTCCAGAGGGTCCATCACCCCAGACACAGGAGTGTAGGAACTAGAGGGCAAGAATTCGTGAGAGGTGGGTGTGATTTGGTGAGAATGATGGAAGCTTGAGGGGGACAAAGGGGCTATTGATGCTAGTGAAAGAAACATTCAAATGATCAGGGGTTAGACTGGGGGAAGAAGGAATTCAAACCAGAAGGAAAAATATAAAGATTCACGACAAAAAAGATTTGGAAGAAGCCAGGCATGGAAGAAAGAAGGCTCATGAAAGATTTGGCCAGAAAAGGGAATTTGAGATTTCAGAATTTCCAAAGCAGAATATTTCCAGAGCAAGTTCCTTTATATCTCATTAGTAAAGTTTGTAATTTGCCCGTTTTTTGGCTCTGCATTTGCAAACAAAACATTGCTCTCAGATTCAAGATTTAGATTTCTGAATCATAGTACAACTCATTTTTTTTTTGTATACGTAACATATGTTTGGTGTCTTTAAACACAATTACTTTTGTATAATAAAAGTGTTGATTTGATGATGCGACATTTTCTGCAAGTGTGTTTAACAGAGTTTATGTTTTCATAAGTTGCAATGAAACTCAATTATGTATGTGTAATAAGGCTTCTGATTGTTACACTTAGACTTTTCTGTATAATGAAGCCAGCAATTAGAATTTGCTTGCTCTATGGCTTAGGAAAACACACTTGTTTTGGAGACAAAAGACTCTTAATGAGCCCCCTTTTCTGTTAATTCTTTTGGTTGTTGTTAAAAACCAGTCTATAACTCAAACATATAATTAGATTTCTTAAAGGTTTGGATTTTTGTTGTTGTTATTTTTTTCCCCTCTAAACACAACACAAAACAAAAAGCAATAACTTTAAGGCACAGATCGTTTCAAAGCTGTGAATCTTGCTACAATCTGCAGTTTTACCTTAGAGGCACCTCCAGTGCATACCGATCTACTGCCCTGCTAAGGAAGCAGAGGCCTGGCAGTGGCAGATATCTGAGCAGAGAAATGTTCTTTCTAAGCATTGCTTAGATGCTGCTCTGGACATTACACTTGGAGCTGGGCACTGGTGTTCTGCTTGTGTCTCGGCCTCAGGGCTAGCCTGAAGCCTGGCTCGGGTACGGAGTCCCACCTCCCAATCTGTGGCTACCACTAGTCACAGAGGCCTGCTAAACAAGGGTGGATGGGTCATTCCTTGAGCTGACCATGGGAGTGAAGGCAGAGTTTTCTCAGTGGGCTAAAGAAACTTCCTTGCCAGTTTTCTTTCCATCTCATGATCCACACCCAGTGTGGCAGCTGGTCCCCTGGACTGTCAGCTATTCATTTCATGGCTGGCCATTAGTGTCACTTTCACAGGCATTTGTGCTGATGTGGCTGGAGCCCCACAACAGGCAGATATCTTGCCATTGGAATCACTCCCCTCTGCTGTGAGCAGGAATAAAAGAAGCTCACACCTCTGAAGGTTAAACCCCCCAGTGATGCTGCCAGAGCCTTTGATTCCCTGAAACCCCCAATTGTTGCCAGAGCCAGGAGGAGAATGGCTTCTCCCCACCTCCTGCCTTCCAGGCTCCAGTGAGTACCCCTCAGGAGCAGCCTACAGCTGCCAAGGATTCTGGGCCATACAGTTTCCAGGCTTCCACCTCCTGGAATAGAGAGAAAGCCAGAGCAGGGTACAAATGGGTCTGTGTATCAGCCGACAATATTTGGCACTTTGGGGGCATATGACAAGAATGGTCTAGAAAATCCAACTTTGTAATCACCAGGGACGTTTCCCAGCAAACCCCAACCACAGCTGTGGGTCTCATGTGCAATCAACTCTCTGAACAGTGGAAGAGGGAAAACATAGTGGGGCGTTCTGTCGGGACTTATCAATAGAAGGACAGGTCAGGTCTGAGTGCTGGAATTAATGGTCTCCAAACTCAAGAAGTGTTCCATTCAAACTCTTCTCAGAGACAGCCTTTTAAATTTTAAACAAAGGATCCAATTAAATTCGATCCAATTTAAATCCATTCAGTGCAGAAACCTTTATTAAATATCTCTGACGGATTGTGCCCTGGGCTAGATAGAGCAGAAGTTACAGAGTTGTGGCTGGCAGACCGCAGCTGTGCTGCCTCTGTACATCTAAGTTGGGACAGACTTTGGGTCCTCCAAACTCAAACACAGCACAGGACACTGTGTGGAGATGAGTATGTGAGAACAGTAGATAATCCAGTTTTCTTGAAGCAAAGTGTGAGTGACAAGGAAAAGATGTGATAATTCGGAGAGCCAGGTAAGAGCTATACAGGGCTTTACGTGCATATAAGCTTCTTCTTAATGGTGCAAGCAATGGAATGACGCTAGGAATATGAGCCTGACGTTGCTGTGGACAGAACCAGGTGAGACCAGGCATGGCTGTGGCGTACCCCAGGCCATACAAAGGCCAGAGGTGCTCTTTCCCTCAGGTCTGCACTGGTTAACCTACTGAGGCAAATTCACATTTTTCAAAGTCAGTCTCAGAGCAAGAAAGTCACGTGAATCCAAATATCTGGGCAGAAATCCCCAGTGGCACCAAAGGTAATGAAACATCGGTATCTGCTGCTCTTATCTGTTATTGCTGATATTCAGATAATGATGCCAATACCCAGCCTGGGAGGTAGGAGGAGATGCTGCAGGGACAGCTTGTCCGGCTCATCTCCTGGCAAGTGGAGAGGAAGGGAGGAGAGATGGGGGAGGAAGAAGGGACCCCAGAAAACAAACCCTCTTCCTCATTCTGGTATAAAGTGAAGGCAGAATAAGCTGTTCCTGCCCCAGATTCCACGTGAGACCAGGACACTCCCCACCCCTTCAGGTGGCTGTGGCACTTGGACTAATAGCAGTCACACCTCACAGCTGAATAATGTTCTATAACTTTCAAAGAGCTTTTACATCTAGTATCATATTTAGTGCTTATGATGAGAAAACCTAGACTCGGAGGATGCTAGGATTCATGCAGGGCACTTGTCCAAGCCCCATTTTGCCACCTCTTGCTCATCTAGCTCATCCTGTAGGAATTACGGCAAAGTGGGGGGTGGAGATTGGGGATGCTCCCTGGGAAGTCTCTGGTGGATCTGAGATCAGAGCTAAAGGGTGAGGAGTGGTGCGCCTGCCTCTCCTGCCTCATCCACACCTAGGGCAGACATTGACAATGGCAGGCTTTCCTCTGAGCCCAAAGCCTCAGGGTCATTCTCAAAACTCTTTCTGGGCAGCCACCATTAACTGATCAGGACTGGTGCTCAGGATGGAATCTATTTGCTTTTCCTGCATTAAGGCATTGTCCAGAGCCTTTCCTTGTTAAAATGTCAATACTTGGGGCTTCCCTGGTGGCGCAATGGTTGAGAGTCCACCTGCCGATGCAGGGGACACGGCTTCGTGCCCCAGTCTGGGACGATCCCAGATGCCGCGGAGCGGCTGGGCCCGTGAACCATGGCCGCTAAGCCTGCGCGTCCAGAGCCTGTGCTCCACAATGGGAGAAGCCACAACAGCGAGAGGCCCGCGTATCGCAAAAAAACAAAAAAGTCAATACTTGTGGAATGTTAACATATTAGGCCTTTATCGGCCCCTGGCACCTGCATGTGAATTCATTTGTCAGATTGCTGCGTGCAAACCCTGAGGGAGACTAACCTAAGATAGAAGAGTTTGTTTATTAAGGGATGCAGGTCTGATGAGTGCGTGTGGTGACTAGGGGTGACTCCTCCAGCAGGTCCTCAGATTGCTTAACAATCTCTTGAGAAGATGTGTTGTCTCTGCTCAGGAGTTCCTAGTATGAGACCTTGGACAAATCACCTAAACATTTTAGGAGGTTCCATCTCCTCACCCGAAAGATGAGGATAATGACATCTGCTCTGCCCACTCAGAATAACTGCTAGGGCAAAGGGCTTTTGAATGTGTTTTGTATTTTATAAAGTATTGTACAAAGGCAGGGTATGATCATTTAGCTACATTAGGAAGAGACAAGCTCTCATTCCTCTAGTCGAATGTACATGAAGTGTAAGAAACACAGAGAGAGAAGGGAATGAATATTTATTAGGTGCCCAATTGCCATTTATCTTAAATAGATTAGCTCACTTAATTTCCACACCCACCCTGTGAGGTTGATACCATTGAGCCTGGTCTTGCAGATCACAGCTCCAGTATTTTTCAGAGCCAAGATGTGAACCCAGGTGTACCTGGTATTGTCCCTACATCACAATCCAGGGCCTCACTTGCATATTCACACACTCTCCTTTCCTGAACGCTTCCTGCAGAATGAGCTAGGTCTCTGGGTCAGAATAATACAGGCGGGAAACAGGCAGGTGCCCTGAGACCAGATCCTCTGTAGATGGTCAATGCTGGCTTGTTATTTGGAGACCCACAAGAAATGATTTGAAAGGCACAACAGGAAAGTCAGAAATCTGTTTCTCAGGCCCTGAGCAGAGTGAGGGCAGCCAGCTAGGGCAGAAGCATCAAAAGACTTTTGCACTGAGGTCAAGCTGGGCCAGCATGAAGCTAGGGCATAGTCCCCATGGGATCAAAGACCAAGTTACAGTTGGACAAAGTTGGATTTCTGGTGGAAGCAACATGTATAGCTATCGGGAGTGTGAATGTGAATCTAGAGATGGGGTCAAATTATCCAGATTCTCTGCACACATTTTAGCCATCTTATTGTCTATTCAAGTGATTTGCTATCATTGTATCAACATTGGATACATAGTATGAGTACATGTGACCCAAATGATGTATTTTCATTGAAATGCTAAGCAGTGCAGTGGTACAAAAACATGCCAAGTATCTGCATGGAGTTTGTTACACCAGGATAAAGCAAACACACACATTAGCTGTACACTTTGGGTGTGATGTGTGGGATTTGATGGTTTGGGGATAAGTGACCTTCACAAGAGATAATTTCAATGTTAACAACTTATTTTTTTTCATGCTCTTGTACCTAATATTTCAAATCAAATATCTTTGACATATTGGACCAAATAACATAGTTTATTTTTTCCAAATGCTAGTTAAGCAAAATTTGTACCAAAGGCCAAAGGTAGGATTAGGGAAAAGATAGGATGCTATAGCCTGTGGCATGGAGCTAGCCCATGTCCACTACCCTGTGGTTTTGCTTCATATGGGAGAGAGAAAGCCCAGAACCTGCAGTTACTTGTAGGGTCCAAAGGGCACTTCGGCAGCCAGGAAGGAGGAATCTGCACAAACAGCATCTCTTCTGGCTTCTTTACTGATGTGCAAATCTGTAGAACTGTGCCGCGGGGAAGCTACAGAAAAAAAAAAACACTTGAAGGATGTGGGATGAAAGGAGGAAAACAGCCGTACAAACAAGAAAAAACAAGAGGAGCAAGACGAGTTAGTAGACCGTAGCTCAGCCTCCAGGTCGAAGAGTTGTTATACATGGATGCAGAATGAAAATAACAGCTGCAGCTTCTCCAATTCTTCAAACAAGTTCCAAAATGACCTTCACAGCTCACCCAAAGCTGTGACCCTGGCAGAGGAAGACCACAGCTGTGCTGGGCTGGTCAGGGGATCAGAAGACATTCTGGCTCATTTATGGATGAGATCACTAATCATCAAGAAGAAGGATTCAGTTTGTTCTGTGAGGTCCCAAGGGATAGAAACAGGACCCAGTGATGGACATTGTGGAGAGATGCATTTTGGCTTAACATGTGATAGATCATTCTAACAAAGTAGTGGTCCAAAATGGAATATTTTGCCTTAGGCTCTGTGTCCCTGTACCCAGAGCAGTGACACTATGGACTAAGTTTCTTTAGGTGTTCAAATGACTGGTTCCCAAACCTGACTGCATGTTAGGCTTACCTGGGGAATTTCTTGAAAAGTACAGTTTTCTGGCCTCTACCTCCAGAGATTATATAGGAAACAGGTGAGAAATTGGGACTTATATTTTTAATGAGATTTGCAAGCGACTCTTGTTCATGGGGCAATATCCAGAATAACTTTTTATGAATATTAAACCATTGTTTGGGTCGTTGGACTCAACGTTCCCAAAACCATTCCCTGATTGAACCCTAAACCAGTTAGAAACCTTACATCTGCACCAAATCCTCTCTGGCTTCCCCACCCTGAGCAAGTCGAGTTCTTCCCTGGCTCTCTGGTTGCATTCAGTTCTCCTCTCTCAGTTACTTTCATGGTCTCCTGCTGAACTTGAACCTGTAGCTCAAACTCCTCCCCAGGTCTCCGTCCACCATGCCTCCTTCAAGAGGAAGAGCTTGATCATGTGTAACAGAAATTCCCAGGCTAGATTAATTATATGAAACTGTTCAGGATTTTACATTAAAAAATGCTAATAGTTTATCCAGGAAGCACCCATGTAGAAAGAAAGTATAACCTTATTATTTTTAATAGTATTGATAATAATGATTATTTCTCAATAATAATATGAGATATTTTTGTTTTAATTCAAGAACACAGCTACCCAAGGTCTATATCAGTTTTTGATCAATTGATCAATCACTTCCTCTATCACCCAGATGTCATTTTATCTTGCATATAGAGAAAATGTTGATGTGGGGAAAATAAACTGAATTCTTTTGCTATCTTATGCATTTGGACACAAAATTAATAGCAGGAAGAGGAAATGGTCACTTTACAATTTGGTCATGACAGAAATTTCTATCTTCTCTGGGACAACAGGAGTGACTCGTAGAAATGTGATTCTGGTATTGGATAGGGTAACATGCAGGGTTGGACGATGCCTCCTACCCATTCAGTGCTTCTGTGTACTCTGAGTAGACAAGGCCTTTCCAACTGTCATGACCTGTTTGGGGTCACTTGGCCACACCTCCTGGGGGTCAGATGCGTAGATATAATTTGGAGTTGGTATAAATCCAATTACAGAGAGGAGAACAGGACCCCATGAGGGTATGTCAAAGTGGTCAGTCTGGTAGTGTGAGGCTGTACTTGAACCCATCCTGACCCAGCCCTCGAGGAGGACTGAGGCTTACTGGGAAGGGGACAGCACTGGGCTGCTGTAGGAAATCAGATCAGAAAGAGATGATCATGAGAAAAAGATAGAGTTTCAGAGTTAGACTATGAAAGCTTAGGCACTCTTCACTGGTAGCAGCAGTAGTCGTGACAGGCAATGCTTTAGGCAAGTACCAAGCCAACCACGCACTGTGGGAGCCCTACTGCCCCACAGTGAGATGCAGACAGCCACGCTGAGGCACAGAGCAATGGACAAAAGAATGGGTGATCCGCTCATGCACAGGGTGAGAAAACCCCTTTCAGAATCCCATTTGGGACTCGGGCAGAGCAGAACCGAAGTCTACTTTTGGAAGGAGGACATGTTGATTTTGTGACCTTAAGGGTAAGTTGCAGTACAATGACCCACCTGAGTACTTGGACTGACAGGCCCCAGGGGACATTCAAGGTGCACAGATTTACTTGAATCATTGTGCTTGGCGTTGGGAAAGTCATGACAGCAGTGAAAGAGTTATGGTTTGACTTGAGAAGTGAAATGGATTTAGAAGGAAAAACAGTGATTTTACCAGTCAAATCATAAGCCGCCCTTCCTCCGTTCCTTACTGAGACTCTATAGATTCAAAGCCAGATCAGTTGTCAATATCAGTGCAGGCACCTTTAAGTGAAACAGTGAATATCAAAAGCTAAGGCTCCAGGTATTGTAAATTAATTACATTAAGCCACATGTTTTCAAGTTTTGGTGTGGATCTATTCCCACACCTCTCTCTTTTCTAGATCTCATACCTCCTGAAAGTTAGCATTCCTGTTACTGCACTTATCACTCTCTCTTTTTTTAAAAATTAAAAAAAAATTAATTTATTTTTTACATGTTTTTTAAAAATTTATTTTATAGCAGAGTATAGTTGATTAAAAATGTTGTGTTAGTTTTAGGTGTACAGCAAAGTGATTCAGTTATACATAGACATGTATCTATTCTTTTTTAAATTCTTTCCCATTTAGACTACTACAGAATATTGAGCAGAATTCACTGTGCTATACAGTAAGTCTTTGTTATCTATTTTAAATATAGTAGTGTGTATATGTCAATCCCAAACTCCCAATTGATCACCCCCCTTTCCCTTTTGGTAACCATAAGTTTGTTTTCTAAGTCTGTGAGTCTGTTTCTGTTTTGTAAATAAGTTCATTGGTATCTTTTTTATTTTTTGTTTTTGTTGCGGTACGCGAGCCTCTCACTGTTGTGGCCTCTCCCATTGCGGAGCACAGGCTCCGGATGCGCAGGCTCAGTGACCATGTTTCACAGGCCTAGCCGCTCTGTGGCATGTGGGATCTTCCCGGACCGGGGCACGAACCTGTGTCCCCTGCATCGGCAGGCAGACTCTCAACCACTGCACCACCAGGGAAGCCCTCTTTTTAATTTTTTTTAGATTCTGCATATAAGTGATATCATATGATATTTGTCTTTCTCTGTCTGACTTACTTCACTTAATATGATAATCTCCAGGTCTATCCACATTGCCACAAAAATGGCATTATTCCATTCTTTTTAATGGCTAAATAATATTCCCTTGTATGTATGTACCACATCTTCTTTATCCATTCATCTGTCAATGGACATTTAGGGTGTTTCCATGTCTTGGCTGTTGTAAACAGTGCCACAATGAACATTGGGGTGCATGTATCCTTTTGAACCACAGATTTCTCCAGATATATGCCCAGGAGTAGGATTGCAGGATCCTATGGTTGCTCTATTTTTAGTTTTGTAAGGAACCTCCATACTGTTCTCCATAGTGGCTGTTCCAATTTACATTCCCACCAGTAGTGTAGAAGGGTTCCCTTTTTCTCCACACCCCCTCCAGTCTATTGCTTGTAGACTTTTTTGATGATGACCATTCTGACTAGTGTGAGGTGATATCTCATTGTAGTTTTGATTTGCATTTCTCTAATAATTAGTGATGTTGAGCATCTTTTCATGTGCCTCTTGGCCATCTGTATGTCTTCTTTGGAGAAATGTCTGTTTAGGTCTTCTGCCCATTTTTTGATTGGGTTTTTGTTTTTTTGATATTGAGCTGCATGAGTTGTTTGTAAATTTTGGAGATTAATCCCTTGTTTGTTGCATCATTAGCAAATATTTTCTCCCATTCTGAGAGAGAATGAGGTTGTCTTTTTGTTTTGTTTATGGTTTCCTTAGCTGTGCAAAAGCTTTTGAGTTTAATTAGGTCCCATTTGTTTTTGTTTTTATTTCCATTAGTCTGGGAGATGGATTGAAAAAGATGGGATTTATGTCAAAGAGTTTTTTGCCTCTGTTTTCTTCTAAGAGTTTTGTAGTATCCAGTCTTACATTTAGATCTTTAATCCATTTTGAGTTTATTTTTGTGTATGGTTTTAGAGAATGTTCTAGTTTCATTCTTTCTCATGTAGCTGTCCAGTTTTCACAGCACCACTTATTGAACAGGCTGTCTTTTCTCCATTGTATAGTCTCACCTCCTTTGTCATAGATTAATTGGCCATAGGTGTGTGGGTTTATTTCTGGGCTTTCTATCCTGTTCCATTGATCTATATTTCTGTTTTTGTGCCAGTACCATACTGTTTTGATTACCATAGATTTGCAGTATAGCCTGAAGTCAGAGAACCTGATTTGCATCACTTCCTGATTTGCATTATAAATTATATTTATTGAGGAAATACCACAGATCCACAGTTGATGGTGGTGCCTTGAGGACAGGTGGGGTGTTTGATTGACTTTTACACTACCCTCTCCACTCTTACCTCCTCACACTGCCTTTCATATGTTGGACAATGTGTGCTTTGTGAGAGCATGGTACCAGGCCCTGGGACTGTACTGAGGACAGAGTTGCTACTGTACTATTTGTTTTTTATGAATAAGTGGTACCTTTCTGAAGCAGCTACTACCATGAATATTAATAGTAACAGGTAATCTCTTCTGATGTAATGTACAAAAAACTTACAGGTTAGCTGGAGAAACAAGACTTAAACATATTAGACAATGGTTACACAACATGCCAGAGAAGGTGAATTTTAGAGACTTCATGGTGGAGGCAAAGAATGAGCTGGTTTTTGGAAGGATCAAATGGGTTTGTATAAACAGAAGTCAAAAGGGTATGTGATTGGGAGGAATTCCACCCTCTGGCTCTGTAGGGGTTAAATACATCATCTCTCAATCAGTCACACTCAGTTGGAATTTTGACTCCCTTAACATTCTAAGACATTGGTATCTTTCAGCTGAGTTGTGTGACCCGAGGCAAGTGAGTTAATTATCTATTTCTGTTTTCTCATCTGTAAAGGTAGATAATAATATTTCACTGAACTTGTTGTGAGGATTCAATTAGGTAAATGTCAAAAAACTCATCAAAGAGCCGGGTACTTGTAACCACTAAATATGGATCAGTCAGACTTGTTTGGAGCAGTATTGTCTTACCAGTATTGCTTTTCCACTTGCATGGATTGGGCACTTATCTCCTAAAGGTCAAGGCCATGACTCTTTTGCTTGTGGACCCCATGTCAGCCAACACACAGTAGGTCTAGCAATTCCTTGTCAAATTGCCTCTCTTGGTTCTTCTTACACATTCTACCTGACCACCTTGCCTTCTGCTCTGTTGTTCAGATACAGGCCCCTTCATACCCTCCATGATTTGTGAGAATAAAATGTAGCAGCGAATCCAGTCATGGCATTAATTACACATGGTTCATGCAGCATCTGAAGTGAGTGAGTGAGGAAGGAGAATTTGATTACTCCAGGGCAGCAGGGCCTTTCAACCAATAATTTACCGTCTCTACTAAGTACGTCTGGATGCTCTCTGTAGAAGGGACGTGCTGTTTTATATACAAGCAGCATCATCCATTCCTATGAGATTGTGTATCCAGAGAGTCAAATGTCTGCCACACTAAGTGGAGAAAGGGCATGGTTTTCCTTTCCCAATTAGGTCACAGTTTTATTTTTCCTTTCCCAGAGCTGTGAGCCAGGGCACACAGGAGACAGCAATACTCCCTGAGGTCATAAAGAAGAGGGATGCACTGAAGCAGGAAACTATTGGCTACAGGTGCAGAGATTGGAGACTGATGCTAATTTTCAGAGATTCAGAATGTCAAAGCAAGGTTGGACATGCATGCATCTGTGTGTGTCTGAGTGCATGTTGTGGGTGTGCGTGCACACATAATGCTTGCATGTGCATGTGTATGCTTAAGTTTGTGTGCATATGTGGGTGCCCTGTATGTGTGTGTTCTGATCCTCAGTCACTTGGTCCTCTGCTTCTTTCTCTTTTGCTTCTGCTGGGTAATCTACCTACCTATCTATCTATCTATCTATCTATATCTATCTATAATCTATCACCTATCATCCCTTTTTATTAAATAGTCATACTGTATTGAAAACACTCTATGGCAGGCACCCAGTTAAGTGTATCTGTGTAACAATCCTCTGAAGTTGCTTTTATAACCCCAGGTTACCTTGAAGAACCAAGACTTAGAAAGTAATTTGCCCAAGGTTAGCAACCTTGTGAGTGGCCCAGCAGGGGATCACATTCAAGCAGACACAGCTCTCTATATACAGATTGCTTGAAAGATTCTGCCTTCGGGCCATTGTGTCTTCTCTGCAACACTCCCATGTTTTCCAACATCCTCTTAGAAACATTACATCCAGAACCCCAGCCAGGATCCTCCTGTGATGGTCTGTCAAGTCAGTGTCCAGTCAGGACACCTTCCTTCCCCTAATGCAGCCCAAGGCAGCATTTTTAGTACCTGCTTCAGGGCAGTGGGCTTCTATTTCCCTGACCTTCAATTCCAGAGCCTTTGGGAATTTCCATGGCTAATTTATGAAACATGAAGACTGGGCCCAGGTCAGAAAAGGTGGCCAGTGGTTAGCACGGACTAGATGTTCAGAGAGAGGGAAAGGATAAACAGGTTCATGTGACATCAGGCCTCCTGGGTCCTTCAGGGTCATCTTGGTGCCAACAGCTGGCCTAGAAGTCCTGGGAGGATCCTCTGAGCATAGAGATCTATCCAGACTATGTACCCACCAGCTCTTCCAAAACCACATATGGAGAGGAGACTACTGCAGGGCTCTGGGGAGTGTGGAAGGTTCCAGAGTGTAATGGGAAATTCATATGCAAGTTTCCACACACTCAGTCTGGTTTGAAATTCAGAGAAATTCTCCCTGCTCACAAGGTCTCTTTCTTTCAATGTGAAAATTCCCACTCTAAGATAAAATATTATCTGAGGGGGCTGATATAGCAAATAATGGCTATCTATTAGTAGCATCTTAGTCTGAATTCATTTATTGGACTAATATTTGAAGGAAGCAGTGACCTAAGAGTCTGAAACTGAAGACTGGCATGTCTCTAGTGCTGAGTTATGCAATATAGTAGCTGTTAGCCACCTGGGGCTATCAAGCAGTTAAACTGTGCCTAGTTTGATCTGATAGGTAAGTGTAAAATACACACTGAATTTTGAAAATATAGTATGATAAAATGAACATATTTCATCAATAACTGCTTTATATTGATTGCATATTGAAATAATAAATTTTGGATATATTGGGTTAAATAAAACACATCAAAATTACTTTCAGCTGTTTCTTATTACTTTTTAAAATGTGGCTACTAGAAAATTTTAAATTTCATATGTGGCTTGCATTTGTAGTTTCTGTTATACGTCTATTGGATGCTGCTGCTCTAGAACTATAGTCTAGTGAGGGCCTTTAGACTGCAGGGGAGCTTGAGAGTCTTGGCATTGCTGTGTACAGGGTTGATGGTAGGTGCTAGAAGTATACCTTGCTTACATTCCGCCTTCTCTTTGGCAGAACCTGCCTGCATTATCTTAGGAGAGAGGTCTCTTCAGGTGAAGCAAATATGTACCCTACACATGCATGACTTGGCACATTCTTCCCCTAATGATTGAATCAGCCATTTGTTTTTTAAATTTGAAACATCTTTTGGGGTTATGGTGATATATATATATATATATATATATAATCTTATATTATCTCACTTGTTTCTAAACATTAAGCACTCTTCAAGTCTCATGAAACATTTCTTGGGTGCATGGATCCTTATTATTCTCCCTTCACTGGCCTTCCTGGGTACTTAGTTCCTGAACTATAGCTTTGGTCACATAGGGACTATTGTTCTTTTCTTATGTTACGTATGGATGTCCTGTCTTCTAGGTCATATTTTATCCTCCACTGGGCCAAGCAGAGTAGCTACTTTAATAAATACTTGAATGATGGCATCACTGCTTTACTCTGCCTTGTCATGTCTTCCCATGAAATTTGTACCCCTTGTGGAGAAGGGTGGTGATGGCAAGCAACTTGAGGCCAGGTCCAATGCCTTCTGAATTTATGGCTCATTTTTAAACTTGACATTATTCACCCAGGATGTGCCTAAGTATTACAAAAAAGGGACTTGATGGCTTCTGATCTAGCATGACCTGTGAGCGTTTGGCTGGGAGAGCTGTCATAAATGCGTCCCCTATGGGCCTGACATGGTGCTTGTGATTCCTGCAGTAGAGATGTGTTTCTCTTAATGACTCAGTTTCTTTGAATATGTAAAATTCCTATAAGAAGGAGTGCTTAGTAATCCCACCCCCTAGAAAAGAGTGAGGTTGTTGGAAGAAGTTATCGGGGGGAGAGGAGAGCTCTGAGAGAGAGAACATTAAGGAAATGTGGTGAAGGGTAGCTAAAAATACACTTGGGCTTCTTCCCAAATTTCCTGAGTCCTTTCCTGTGTCTGGAAAGAGTTCACATCTTTGCTTTCTTTCATCCCCGCCGAGCCAGGGCTGGAGGAATAAACCTCATGTCAGTAAATCAACAGAGCTGAGAGCTCAGTCAGTCAGTCAATCTTAAGAGCATTCTTGGATTTGTGGATGCCTTGAGAAGGATGCTTAGAGAAACCAAGGATAAGGTAGTTATTAAAAGAGATTAAAGGGTATTAGCTAATGCCTCAGCAAGTTGTAATTTAAAAAAAAGGAACAGAAAGGAAACAGGAGACTAATTTTTCCAGTCGCTGAAATTTCAAGGAGGGGTGAGCTGGTCTCTGAACCATTACCACTTTATATTAATACTCCTGTATGGTTAAATCTACCCCAAAGACTCGACTTTCTCAGTTGGAAATGTCCTAGTCAATTTCACTGTATAATACAGAGAGGAGGCAGCTGGGGAGACCAGACAGTCCCATTAATCTCAGATGGTACTATTCTCTGAAGGATCTTGACACCTGTTTTGAAAAAGAAATGAAATATTTCTAGGACACACCCTTGACATGAGAAAGAGGAATTATCATGATGCTCATCTGGGGAAGATGAGTCCAGGAGAAGTAAAAGAATAGATAGCCCTAGGACCCGGCAATCAAGCGTATTACTAAGCAGGCACATTGTGATATGGGTTATAATGATTTAGTTAATTTGCTGGTTGTTAGGACTGAACAGGAAAGGCAGGAGACCACATACCTGATGAGGTTTAACAGGGTCTTTCTAGTCCTTCACTCTCAAAAATCTCAACTACTTCAGTCAAAGGTCTAAAATTCCCTGTTAAAGCTTCTGTTTGATAACTCAAGACATCTCTGTTAACATGCAAACTATCTGAGTAGCACTATACTTAACTGATGCCATTCATTTATCTTTAAGTAAAAATTAGAGGTCTGAGACTGTTTTTGGAGAAAGAGGCTAGATCACCAGATTACTAGGTAACTGGTGCAGTAGAGAGATCTACCAAATTTCCACCCTCAAATTTTTGAAGAAATTTAGCTTTGATTGTTATTACATGCCATTTTATTATTTTAAAGGATTTGGCAACAATAGGTTTAAAGCTCTTGGTGAGAAAATATTTTCAAAAAAGTAGTCACATATCAAGATTCACATGGTTATGTGGAGACCTCTGGATTACTGATTGACTTTCTCATCTTGAATCCCTATATTCAGGGTTACATAAATTTAGTATATTCCCACAATGGTTTACTAGTCCATAGCAGATTAGAAGAAACAGGCAAAAATGGAAGAATCAGAAAGGGCAGCTGACAGTCTGACAGGGGGAGGAAAAAGGGAAAATTAAAAAAAAAAAATCATAGCTAAGATTTTTAAAAGGCTCAGCAGTCTGAGATCAACTGCCACAGCACTAACAGTGCTTTATACGTCAAGGCCCCCTCAGATAGTGCTATGTGCCAGTGACACAACCACTGATTTTCATGAGGGGTGACTGCGAGACATAAGAAAACACTGGAATTAGATGCAGTCTCCTTGACTGAGCTGGGGGTGGGTGCAGGGAGGGAGAATTCAATGTATTCAGCTATGAACTGAGGTAGGTGATTTACATAAATCATTCCTTCAATTTCTTAACATTTCTATGCAGTAGGTGTTCTAGAGAAGAGAAAACTGAAGTTGGGAGAAGGCAAGAAGATTCAGTTCATTGGTGTAGGAACTACATGAGTGTCCACTTCTCTCTCCTCCGAGCACATGCCCTCCTTGCCTCCAGGGATAGGTCATTGCTGCCCTCCCACTTCCTTTGCCTCTTTCCCTTCATTCATATCTTTAGCTCAGAGTGCCTACCTCTTTCTGCCCACGTTGCCAGATCCTTTCTCTACTCTGAGGTCTAGCTCAAGACTTATCTCCTCCAGGGGACTCCTTACCCCACATCATACAGCTTTCTTCTTCGTCTAATTTCCATAGCACTTGTGGCCACTCTGCTTGTTGTCAGTGATTGGTACCCATCAATCCTTGACATTTATCATGCCTCATTCTGTACAGCTTTGTGGTTGGCTTTGCCTCCCCATCTAAATTCTTGCTTCCTTAGGTCAAGGACCTCACCTTTCTTCTTTCTGTTTCCCAATTCCACATGAAACACTTATTTACGCCTTGCAAATTCTTGATGTTTAGAATGCACAAAGGTAAATCTAAGCAGTCTTTTCCACACTTTTGTTTTATGGTTAGATGATGTACATCTGTGTCCTAGTCTGTGAAATACAAATCCCCAAAATCCTGCTTGAGGAATGTGTGAAATAGTTTCAAGAATTCTTTCTCCACTTTTTGCTGGCTTGGCCCATGGGACACGTGGTGACCTTGTTGCCTAAATTGTACTCAATCAAGGAGAGAGAGACATCTTCTTCAAGGCTTGGAGTCCCCAAGGATAGTAAATATGCTGATCATTCCATCAATTACTTGTTGCAGTCCTAAAAATTAGTCACAGCTCAAGAAATTTGTTCCATGTATCTTAGCTTCAGTGTTTCAATATCTTTGGCTAGAGTAGTTTCATCCAGTTTCTTCTGACCCTTTCCTCCCTCTCTCTCTCCCTCCCAGTTCACAGTGAGTGCTTTGCCTGCATCTTCCTCCATCCCTGGGAATCACTATCTTTTGCTAGCATGGACCCTTTACTCTTCCATTCTCTGCCATTAAGGGCACTTCATCAAACTAAAGCTCATTAAAGGCAAAGGCAGAGAGGCGATTCAGCATCCTGACCCCAGATATTGTAGCTGAAAAAGCCCTTTGCCTTTTATATTTCAACCTGAATAGGTGTATGACTCAGTAGTGAAAGGATTTGTAGCAGACACTCAATAGAAGCTGCTCTCGAATTTTGACAAATCCCATCCTGAGCCAAGAAGAGAAACAGATATTGATCCTAAGTGTACCTAATTCATCTCTGCACTTGTAATCCCAAAAGAAAATGCCTTCTATGACCGGAGGGCAGTCAATATTTTTTCCATCTTGTAAAATAAATAGCAATTATTTTGGTATGTCTTCATGTGTCTGGGGCACCAGAAGTAAACAAAGAGTTGATTTTTCCTCTTTCTAGAGTCCAGTTATAATAACTATTGGGTTTCTTGTTTGGGCTAATTAAAACCACATCAAATAATTTGGATTGATGAGTGACCAGAGGTGATTGTATCATACTTTGGCCACATTAACAAGGAAGCCTCATTCCGCAGGCTGGGGAGTGGCATATCTGCAGAGACTTAGCTGGGCACATACAATAAATTGCAGGAGAATTCATTTCAGGGGACTCTGTCTGACTCCAGGAGTATTACAGTTTTAGCCATGCAGGGGAGGTGTTCATATCAGCCAGGGGTCTACTTACAAACATGGTTTAATTTATTGTCCTTCCTCTCCTTTACCTGTGAGGCTAGAGTTAGTTATGGGGGAACTTCCGGAAGGTCAGCAGGCCAGGCCGGATAGAGGACTGTTCTGTTTCCACAATCATTCTGTATATTCTCAATCCAGATGGATGGTCACAAATTGTTGGAAATACTGAAAAACTGATTTGTGTCTATATTGATCGAAGCCCCACATCATTTCCCAGACACCCCAGGTCAATTCCAATGAACAAGCACATGATTTCTTTGAAATGATGCACATCAAACACTGTGCCTACATGTGGGCAACCCATCTGCTTAATTTCATTTTTTTCTGCACATTAATAATTGTTTTGATTATTGTATCTGACTAGTTCACTCAGATAAACCAAACTTCTAACTTCTTGAAAATGAAGAACAATATCAGGAATCAAATTTAGATTATTCAAGACTTTGAAGGGATATTAGTTTCAAATGACAAATCATTTGATTTTCGCAATCTAAGAGAACCATCTGAATTTTCACCAAATTTTCTCTCCGTGCTTTGTCAGAATTCTTATTTGGATAGACTATGAGTCTTAGCCAGAGAGGCAATTCTGATATCCTTAGAATTTGCCAGATCCATGGGGTGCTGGGCAAACAAGTCCTCATGACGCAGCCATCAGATGTTTGGGAATTGTGTGTACGTGTTTCACTCTCCAGCCAAACCAGCCTTGCTCCTTCTTCCTGGCATGGGCCTTAGATTCTTTCTTGTAGGATGTTGTTTGTTCCTGAAATACCCTCTCTGCCATCAGTTCATATTAAATTAGTGTTCTAGCTGGTTTCCCCAATGCCCTCATGAATAGGCCTGCAGATTCTATACACCAGCTTTGAGATGTTTCCTCCAAAGTCATGGCAAGTTCAGGTCCAAGGTTTAGCCTGTTCATCAGTGTGAAGATGAATGGTAAATACACTAAGCCAAACTAGAAAAGATTGTTTTAAAAATTATAAGATTTCTACCTGTTAATTTATAACTAAATGTCAATAACCTTAATTAAAATATTAAAGCCATGAGACTCATTACTGAGAATGGATAAATGACACATTTATATGAAAGAATATAATTTGATGGAGAGTTAGAGGCACTGAAAACTACCTTCAGCCTTGGCCCAAAGTAACTCTGTGTCCTTAGTTAAGTCACTTAATATTTCTGGGTTTAAATGTCCTTGTTGTCAAATGAGGGTGTTGAGATTAGATGGCCTCTAACTCTCCCTGCTGCTTTAATGTTCTATGATTCTGTATCTCAAAGACATGTAAATAAGCCATTTGGGAAGATTTACATTGTTTTCTTTACATCTGTAAGGCAGAAACAGAGATATTGGGCTTATCTCAGCATGGTTAAAAGTGAAGAAATATCAAGCTTATGTTGTGAATCTCCTTAGTGGATCAAGGCATTTACCAATGTTCTTCTTTTACCGTTTTCATCTTTTAGAGTCCTAGGGATGAAAAAAAAATTGTGCACATTGGTAAAACTAATACTCTTACAATGAAATTATCTGGTAGTATTACATTTCATAACACAGCTAGAACATTGACACACATGTATATGATGTGCACATGTTCATGATTATGGGTTCTTATGTTAAAAAAAAAACACCCTAGAGATGATCTCATCTGGTCCCTCTTTTCATGGATGAGACTGTAAAGCCCCAGAGGAGTTTCCTAAAGCCACCTAAGTAATTTAAACTTTGAGATCCAATGGCTTAGCTGACTCTTGTCTAATCCTTTTTGCTTTGTTTCTTCCCACACTTCCACAGGATGTATACATTATAAGCATGTAAACATCTATATCATTGAGGTAACATGCAAATGTCTTCATTAATTATTTGTATACATAAAATGTACCCTCACCAACCAAAGACGCATTCTTAAGACTGATGCAGAATGATTAAAGATCATGCATAGACTTCAAACATCCTCCTTGATTCTCTAAGCATCTGACATAGCCAATACTCCCACTGGCTTGTAATTTATCCAAAGTCACACAGTAAACCCAGGCTGGCTAAACCGAGATTTCTCTCTTGGCTAGTTATTTTCAGAGTTGGACCTGGAGCATGGGGCTTTCAGTTTTCAGTCTGTGTTTCTTCTCACATATCAAGCTAGCATTTATCCAACTTTCATCACTTTTCCAACCCTTTCCCAGTTTTTGCTTGAATACTTCCAGTAAATAGAGTCCACCACTGCCTGAAACAGCTAATTCCACCATAAGAATGTTGTTTCTGATTTTGACTTGAAATTAGATTCCCTGTGACTCCACGCATGTGTCCTAGCTTGTCCTCTGCTCCTGTGTGTTGCCACCCACATGATGACACCCCTTATATAATAGAAATCAACTGCCCTGTTCCTGTCACACCACCCTCCTGTCTTTCCTTAACGGGCTTGGCTTTCCTATTCTATTCTCCCTTTCATTCTTCACACCATGTTTCCCCTCCTTTGGGTATTTCTCATTGGCCTCAGAAAAACGTTGTGTCCCAAATAGAACATGATTCCCTAGATTTTCTCTGATTAGTGTAGAATTAGTGAGCTGTTATTCACCACGAACAGGATACTACCTTTCCATCAAGCCCAGAGACTCACCAGTTTTCACTTATTGCTTTGTTAAGGGGTGATAAATTTGCTCAATCCTTTCCTTGGTTTCTCAGCAGAAGGCAGGCAGAGGAGCAATGGGCTTGATTTCAAGAATCTCTGTCCTGCTAGAACACTGAAGAGCTTGTCAATATCTTTTCTAGGTGTGTTTTGTCAAACTGATATTCCAATAGACAGCAGTTAGCACCTCACCCTATGCTTGAGAATTACATTTGGGGGAATTTACTTTGACTGATCACAGCTTGTAAGGATCATTTGGTTCTATGGATCTAATTTTATGTTTCAAAATCCATTTTCTATCAGTGATGATGTGTATACCCCTTGCTTTCACTGATTTGCAAAGAGCAGTATAGAAATACATCTTTTACTTTTCTTTAAGGCTTGTCTAAAGGAAAAAACAATCCCTCTCCCCACCTCTCCCCTACCCCAGGAAGATTCGGCCACTGAAGATAAAAGATATCACACCTCCTAAGAAATCTGATGAGAGCAAATTGTCACCCTATTGACATATTGAGATGGCAAATCACACAGTGCATTTCCCAGGCCCCAGCAATATTAATGTTCTTTTTTTCTTGGAATGTATCTGATTGGGAAAGTTTATTGTCCTATAGATTGTAATGTGATGATCAGTCAGATAAAACCATCATAAAGCATAATAACTCTGATTCTTATTATAAGCTGTGGCCATATTTTCATCAGGCCACCAAAAAATGGTACAATATACCTAAGTAGAGAAGATTCAAGGATATGATTCTCTTCTATGGTAAGAACAGTAATATAGGAGGAAAACATAGTGTAATAGGCCAAGGGGAAAAAAAAATCCAGTTGGTGACAAGAACAATAGATTTCACAGAAAAATATGTGGTAAGAAAGAAACATTGCCTTGTTTGGGACACCTGTAGTTAATTATTGCAGCTAAAGATATTAAAATCAGTTTCTTTGCTCATATATCTTCATAGACTGTTTGTCAATATTAAATGACAAAAGCTTAATAATCAAAAGTACTGAGTTGGCAAATGTTTTCTAATTTTAATAACTTCTTGTTGTAATTACCAGGTCTTAGAGTGAAATGATTTAATTAGAAAGTAATCAAGAAGTGTCTATTGTTAATTGAAGGAATTATAAAAGATCTGCATTTTTAATATATTTCTGGGGTTATAAAATTAGAATTTACCATAATTATTTTTAAACCACCCTGATGAGGAATGTTTGGTGTAGCAGCAAAGTATTTGATACTTTTAAGAGGGACATCCATCATTGAGAACATCATGTGATTACAAGATCCCATCCCTCTTGTCTGGTAAATAATAATAATAATAATAATAATAATAATAATGACAGTTAATATTTATTAAGAACTTATCGTCTGTCAGAAAAAAGTGGTTCAGAGCAGGAACAATATCTGTTTATTCACCAATATATCTTCTTTGCACATAGTAGGTCTCTGATAAAGAATTTTAAATCATGTTGAATGATGACCACAGGGAAGTTTCAGAAATAAACAAGTGTGATGAGATTCCCAAGCTCACTTTTAATGGAGTTGGTCAGCTGACTCAGTCTTCTCATTAGAACCCTCCTGCTGGCACATACTTTTTTTTGGCTGAGTAGACTTATTTATATTTTCTCTCAACTCCAGAGTATAATACACATTTCTATATACATATAGTTCAGTTGAAGTGGCAAAGATGTTGCCACAGACCCTAGAGAACAAATGTTTACTATTTGCTGCTTCTTGTTTATCCTTACTATGTATTAAGCAATCAAACACGGGGTATTAATGGGTATTTACAGAATAGAAGTAAGTGGTAAACAAGGGAATAAAGATAAATAAAGAGAAGTTAGTGTCAATTCCATCAAAGTAAGAGTGGTGCTGTTGAATGCTACAAAGATGAAATCATCCAACTTCATACTGCTGATGTGGAGCAGGAAGGTGAGATATACCTTTAAATATCTAACTGTACAAAAACAATCTTTTTCAAGAGAACTGGAAAATTCACATCTTCACTAAGCCACCCATCTCTTGCTGTCCCTCCCAGGCCCATCACTATGATATGCCTGCCTCGTCATCCACAGAGTTTAGCCACAGTGAATTACCAGGGACTTAATAGTTATCTGGGGTTTAATGACTTTTCTCTGCATCTTGGACCATCAACTCCTCCTGGACTCTCATTAATCCCAGGGGCAATGGCTTAGACCATGATCATCATTGCTTTAACAAATACTTCCAGGATACAACTAGAGTGACTTTCCATTTATCTTCCATGGAAATTCATTCTGCAGGAATGACACTGTCAGCTTAACAGACACAAGCTATTGTCTCAAAGTTAAAAAAATGGTTTTATTTCTCTCTGTACTTATTATATTGAAAAACAAAGGCTAATTAAATGTTTTATTTCCTGGCTCCTTGGAGACAGAGAAATGCTGGCCAACTTGCTTTAAGAAAGTTTTGCTAATATTGTGATGATATTTAGCCTTTATACAGGTAAAAGTTAGTGGGGGTGGTGAGAGGAATGTGAGGGGTAAAGTGTGAATAATTAATACATAGAAGAGTCAGTATTTCAAAGAATCAAATTTCAAAATTTAAATGACTAAACCAGAGAATGAATGAATTAAAGAACCAATGTTTATTCATTAAAAAATTCCTGTGTTTGTTGTTGATTTTTTTAACTTTAGATTTATAGACTCAACCTACAAAGGCTGTTGATTCAGCCACTAAAAACCAAAAACAAAATGAAGAGCTAAACTCAAAATTCATGCAGTGGCACTAGGTAGCAGAATTTGCCTCAGTCATGTATGCACGAAGCGATTTATCAAAGATAGATTACAATAAGAAACTTTCTAGTACATTATTATTAAAGAATATATTAAGACTGATTAACATAAATAACACCAAGAGGAGAGTACATTCAAACATGCTCTTTGAAAGTAAGATTTAAAGCAAGAATAATTCCAAGATATAATTGCATACTTTGATACCAACTCCTAGTTTATATGTCTTAGAAAGAAAGTTACACCTCCCTCGTCTAATTTCAGAATCCCTACATCTAGCTCTAGGCCACTGTTACTTTATTTGGAACCAAAATATCTGTACATTCCATCAGAGTCATTTGTTGTAAAGTTTACTTCCATTGTAAATTCTCTCATTTAACAGTGGCCCAGTCACAAGGTATAAGGAAGAATCTTTCTGTTTCCCTGCTTGCACCTTTCCTAATACAGATTTTTATTAATATTGTAGACACAGGAAGGAGAAAATCTTATGGAACATCTCTGTGTCCAGTCTTCTGCCATTCTGCCCTCACATTAATGTGTAATATAGGATAAGCCACATAACCTTCATGGTTGGTCCAGTCTTCAAGGAGAGGACATACAAATGAAGCTATATTAGAAAATTGCAAAGGTCTCTTCTGGTTTAAAAGGATATGATTAAAGAGGAGAAAATATGTTTTCACTTTGCCCTTCTTAGAAGACAACCATTTCTCCTGTCCATTTTCTAACATGTTAGATGGAAGCTACCGTGGTGGTGTAATGCTTTGAGACCAACCACTCATCTATCCAGTTAGTCCTTGATATTGAGTTCTCAGAAACTCTTTTCAGCAATAGTTTGCACTATTAAAACTAGATTAAATGTTTCAGGAGAACAGCACATTTTTATAAGAAGTTCAGGGAAGTTTGCAGAACCTGGAGTAGGAGTAGACATCATTGCGGTCCTCATCTCTAAGAACTTTCTCTTTACAACTTTCCTCATTGACAATGCTGAAGAGTGTTAATTGACAATAACACTGTATTTATTAAGTACTTACTTGTTTTCCCTATCAGTTCATCATAGACCTACCTCATTGCCGTCAGAACTTGGATTCAGAATGAAATAATCAAATTTACACTTAGTGTTCCTATAATTCCAACTCCCCACCCAAATATTAACCCAAACAATATCATGATAAGGTAAGTATCTGCTTCTCATTTAAGTTTTTGAGATACTGAAAATAGCTTCTCAGTTTCATTTCTACTTTAAATGTCCTGAGGTCCTATGTACCCAAGGAGGGACCCTATCGTTTACCGGATCACAAAACTAAAGTTGGTGACTCACCCAAGGTTACAAAAATAACCCATGGTAGTATCACCTCCTCCTGTGGTCCTTATCTTTGGTCCTAGGAAATTGGGGAGTTATCACAAACTCTTTGTGATCCCAACAACTACCAAAACCTGTTAGATTTTCTCATAAACCTATTAAAGTTTCTCCACAACCATGGCCACTGCATTAGTCTTTTTAGTTTCTTCCCTGGACTATTTTATTTTCATTAGTTTTGGTACACATTAGTCTTCAATAGTCTCCTCCAATATCATCTCTGACATGCCCTTGAGAATAAGGCAACCCACAACTGTGCTCCCACAGCACATTCTTTTATGATAGCAGTGTTTGCCCACATTAGTACAATGATATATTTATGGGTCTGTTTTCTCTAATATTCCTCAAACCACATCATGCAGGGAACACAGTGTTTTGGCCCAATTTGGTACTTGAAATCTGAAAGGAATAAACGTATGTGGTCTGTGTATTTAGGAAGAATTAAGATGCATAAGACTATTTAAACATTTGGGGATTGTGAGAAGCATAGACTTCCTCACCGTTTGTCCAAATATCGTAATAAAGGAACATTCTTCGTATCTTGGTGGAGGTAAGATAAAAAAAGCCCTTCTCTAAATATGTGGATGTAAATTTATGGGAGCCATCTCTCAAAGAGGAAAGTTTCCTAGATGATAGAGCCATCTTGGATTATTGAAGAAAAATTAGAGATTTGTGAGGAGGTGTAAACCCTTCCCTTAAAGAAATAATTTCAAGAATTGTAACATCTACACACATCCTGTTAGACCATACTCCAGGGGGCTAATTTAGGACAGGATTCTGGATTGAAAGGACTACTGGACCTAACCTACAGAAGCAGTGGAGGTGATGTTTCCCAGATTTCTCCCTAATATCTGTATTTGAGCATGTAGGATGTGAGAAAACTGAAAGAAATTCTCTCCGTTATCTTCTACTTGTATATTTTTAAATTTAATGTTCCTTTTCATTCCCTCTACACCAAACATATTTCTGACTTCTCTGCCCCAAATATAAGAATATATGCTTTTTTTGTCTCCTAGGTGTTTTTGTCATCTTCCAATTCCCCACTGCCTGGAAGAATTAGGTAAACTCTTTGTCAAAGATCTCCAAGTTTACCAAGGAAAGGTGTTGTACAAAAAAACATAATTTTGAAACTTTCCTCACCAAAGCTGCTGAAATTATCCCTGTTTTGTCTAAATCCAAAGTGGAGTGACTGGTGTTTTAAAAGCAAAACAGGTTCAGCTGTCACTAAAGTGATGAATGTAATCTTTCTGCTTTCAGAGAAGTATAGACTATGAGACTCATCTGAAAGGTACTATGGCTATAATAAAGAACACTTCTCCACATCTGAATTTTCCAGGGGGGGAAAAAACATTTTGAACAAATCTGGAATACTCCAATGACTGTGAAAAGGGTGGGTTCAAGCAACAACGTTTCAATAATATGAGTGACTTTTAAAATGACCCCATTTACATATGTTAACTGAAAAAAAGATGAAGGGAATAAAAAGGATGAACACAGTCATGTTAATCAAATCTCAGATGCCCAAACTAGGAGCCTCCAATTTAAAAACTAAAAGGGATTGCAAAGACAAATATCATATGATATTGCTTATATGTGGGATCTAAAAAAATGGTACAAATGAACTTATTTACAAAACAGAAAAAGAGTAACAGATGTAAAAAAACAAACTTATGGTTACCAGGGGGGAAAGGAGTGGGGTAAATTTGGAGATTGGGACTGACACATACACACTACTATATATAAAATAGATAACTAATAAGAACCTACTGTATAGCACAGGGAACTCTACTCAATACCCTGTAATAGCCAATATGGGAAAATAATCTAAAAAAGAGTGACTATATGTATATGTAAAATTGATTCACTATGCTGTACAGCAGAAACTAACATAACATTGTAAATCAACTATACTCCAATAAAATTTTTAAATAAATAAATAAAAGGGATTGCACTTGAGTTTGAAGGTACGGCTGAGAAAGTAAAATCCCACTCCACTCCCCCCAGTTTTTGTGTTACCAACCAAAAATAACATTCAGTATTGGTTTCCCAGTCTGCATAGAAAATCCAGGAAAACTTACACGGACAATTAACAATATACTTTAAAAAAATTGAAAGCATCCCTATTTGCCAGCAGTAATCTAAAAGAAAACTGTATCTGCAAGAAGGACAGATTTGTCCCTTTCTTTTTTTTTTTTTTTTTTTTAGCATCTTTATTGGAGTATAATTGCTTCACAATGGTGTGTTAGTTTCTGCTTTATAACAAAGCGAATCAGATATACATATATATATAGCCCCATATCCCCTCCCTCTTGCCATCTCATCCCTCCAGGTAGTCACAAAACACTGAGCTGATCTCCCTGTGCTATGTGGCTGCTTCCCACTAGCTATCTATTTTACATTTGGTAGCATATATTAGTCCATGACACTCTCTTACATCATCCCAGCTTACACTTTCTCGCACCCCGTGTCCTCAAGTCCATTCTCTACATCTGCGTCTTTATTCCTGTCCTGTCCCTAGGTACTTCATAATTTTTTTTTAATATTCAATATATATGTGTTAGCATATGGTATTTGTTTTTCTCTTTCTGACTTACTTCACTCTGCATTACAGACTCTAGGTCCATCCATATCACTACAAATAACTCAATTTCATTTCTTTTTATGGTGGAGTAATATTCCATTGTATATATGTACTACATGTTCTTTATATGAACATTGTGGTACATGACTCTTTTTGAATTATGGTTTTCTCAAGGTTATGCCCAGTAGTGGGATTGCTGGGTCATATGGTAGTTCAATTTTTAGTTTCTTAAGAAACCTCCATACCGTTCTCCATAGTGGCTGGATCAATTTACTTTCCCACCAACAGTGCAAGAATGTTCCCTTTTCTCCACACTCTCTCCAGCATTTATTGTTTGTAGATATTTTGATGATGGCCATTCTGACTGGTGTGAGGTGATATCACATTGTAGTTTTAATTTGGATTTCTCTAATGATTAGTGATGTTGAGCATTTTTTAGTGTGCTTGTTGGTTATCTGTATATCTTCTTTGGAGAAATGTCTATTTAGGTCTTCTGCTCGTTTTTGGATTGGGTTATTTGCTTTTCTGATATTGAGCTGCTTGTAAATTTTGGAGATTAATACTTTGTCAGTTGCTTCATTTGCAAATATTTTCTCCCATTCTGAAGGTTGTCTTTGCATTTGTTTATGGTTTCCTTTGCTGTGCAAAAGCTTTTAAGTTTCATTAGGTCCCGTTTGTTTATTTTTGTTTTTATTTCCATTTCTCTAGGAGGTGAGTCAAAAAGTAGCTTTATGTGATTTATGTCATAGAGTGTTCTATGTTTTCCTCTTAGAGTTTGATAGTTTCTGGCCTTACATTTAGGTCTTTAATCCATTTTGAGTTTATTTTTGTGTATGGTGTTAGGGAGTGTTCTAATTTCATTCTTTTACATGTAGCTGGCCAGTTTTCCCAACACCACTTATTGAAGAGGCTGTCTTTTCTCCATTGTATATTCTTGCCTCCTTTAGCAAAAATAAGGAGACCATATGTGAATGGGTTTATCTCCAGGCTTTCTATCCTGTTCCATTGATCTATCTTTCTGTTTTTGTGCCAGTACCATACTGTCTTCATTACTGTAGCTTTGTAGTATAGTCTGAGGTCCAGGAGCTTGATTCCTTCAGCTCTGTTTTTCTTCCTCAAGATTGCTTTGGCTATTCGGGGTCTTTTGTGTTTCCATACAAATTGAAACTTTTTTTGTTCTAGTTCTGAGAAAAATGCCATTGGTAGTTTGATAGGGATTGCATTGAATCTGTAGATTGCTTTGAGTAGTACAGTCATTTTCACAATGTTGATTTTTCCAATCCAAGGATATGGTATATCTCTCCATCTGTTTGTATCATCTTTAATTTCTTTCATCAGTGTCTTATAGTTTCCTGAATACAGGTCTTTTGTCTCCTTAGGTAGGTTTATTCCTATGTATTTTATTTTTTTTGTTGCAGTGGTAAATGGGAGTGTTTTCTTAATTTCTCTTTCAGATTTTTCATCATTAGTGTATAGGAATGCAAGAGATTTCTGTGCATTAATTTTGTATCCTTCTGCTTTACCAAATTCATGGATTAGCTCTAGTAGTTTTCTGGTAGCATCTTTAGGATTCTCGATGTATAGTATCCTGTCATCTGCAAACAGTGACAGCTTTACTTCTTCTTTTCCAATTTTGATTCCTTTTATTTCCTTTTCTTCTCTGATTGTTGTGTGTAAAACTTCCAAAACTATGCTGAATAATAATGGTGAGAGTGGGCAACCTGGTCTTGTTCCTGATCTTAGTAGAAATGGTTTCAATTTTTCACCATTGAGAATGATGTTGGCTGTGGGTTTGTCATATATGGCCTTTATTATGTAGAGGTAATTTCCCTCTATGGCTACTTTCTGGAGGGTTTTTTTTCATAAATCGGTGTTGAATTTTGTCAAAAGCTTTCTCTGCAGCTACCGAGATGATCATATAGTTTTTATCCATCAATTTGTTAATATGTTGTATCACATTGATTGATTTGTATATATTAAAGAATCCTTGCATTCCTGGGATGAACCTCACTTGATCATGGTTTATGATCCTTTTAATGTGCTATTGGATTCTGTCTGCTAGTATTTTGTTGAGAATTTTTGCATGTTTGTTCATCAGTGATACTGGCCTATAGTTTTGTTTCTTTGTGACATATTTTTCTGGTTTTGGTGTCAGGGTGATGGTGGCCTCGTAGAATGAGTTTGGGAGTGTTCCTCCCTCTGCTATATTTTGGAAGAGTTTGAGAAGGATAAGTGTTAGCTCTTCTCTAAATATTTGATAGAATTTGCTTGTGAAGCCACCTGGTCCTGGGCTTTTGCTTGTTGGAATATTTTTAACCGCAGTCTTAATTTTAGTGCTTGTGATTGGTCTGTTTATTTTTTCTATTTCTTCCTGGTTCAATCTTGGATGGTTGTGCATTTCTAAGAATTTGTCCATTTCTTCCAGGTTGTCCATTTTATTGGCATATAGGTGTTTTTAGTAATCTCTCATGATCCTTTGTATTTCTTCAGTGTCAGTTTTTACTTCTCTTTTTTCCTTTCTAATTCTATGGGTTTGAGTCTTCTCCCTTTTTTTCTTAATGAGTCTGGCTAATGGTTTATCAATTTTGTTTATTTTCTCAAAGAACCAGCTTTTAGTTTTATTGCTCTTTGCTATTGTTGCCTTCATTTCTTTTTCATTTATTTCTGATCTGATCTTTATGATTTCTTTCCTTCTGTTAAATTTGGGTTTTTTTTTTTTTTGTTGTTGTTGTTCTTCTTTCTCTAATTGCTTTAGGTGTAAAGTTAGGTTGGTTATTTGAGATATTTCTTGTTTCTTGAGGTAGGATTCTATTGCTATAAACTTCCTTCTTAGAACTGCCTTTGCTGCATCCCATAGGTTTTTGGTAGTCATGTTTTCATTGTCATTTGTTTCTAGGTATTTTTTGATTACCTCTTGATTTCTTCAGTGATCTCTTGGTTATTAAGTAGTGTATTGTTTAGTCACCATGTGTTTGTATTTTTTACAGATTTCTTTCCTGTAATTGACATCTAGTCTCTTAGTGTTGTGTTCAAAAAAGATACTTGATATGATTTCAATTTTCTTAAATTTACCAAGGCTTCATTTTTGATCCAAGATATTATCTATCCTTGAGAATGTTTCATGAGCACTTGAGAAGAAAGTGTATTCTGTTGTGTTTGGTTGGAATGTCCTATAAACATCAATTAAGTCTATTTTTTTTATTGTGTCATTTAAAGCTTGTGTTTCTTTATTTATTTTCAGTTTGGATGATCTGTCCATTGGTGAAAGTGGGGTGTTAAATTTCCCTACTATGATTGCATTACTGTCGATTTCTCCTTTTATGGCTGTTAATATTTTCCTTATGTATTGAGGTACTCCTATGTGGGGTGCATAAATATTTACAATTGTTATATCTTCTTTTTGAATTGATCGTTTGATCACTATGTAGTGTCCTTCTTTGTCTCTTGTAACAGTCTTTATTTTAAAGTCTATTTTGTCTGATATGAGAATTGCTGTTCCAGCTTTCTTTTGATTTCCATTTGGGTGGAATATCTTTTTCCATCCCCTCACTTTCAGTTTGTATGTGTCCCTAAGTCTGCAGTAGGTCTCTTGTAGACAGCATATATATGGGTCTTGTTTTTTGTATCCATTCAGCTGTCTATGTCTTTTGGTTGGATCATTAAACCATTTACATTCAAGGTAATTATTGATATGCATGTTCCTACGATTTTCTTAATTGTTTAGGTTTGTGATTGTAGGTCTTTTCCTTCTCTTGTGTTCCCGCCAGAGAAGTTCCTTTGGCATTTGTTGTAAAACTGGTTTGATGGTGCTGAATTCTCTTAGATTTTGCTTGTCTGCAAGTATTTTAATTTCTCTGTCAGATCTGAATGAGATCCTTGTTTGGTAGAGTAATCTTGGTTGTATGTTTTTCCCTTTCATCACTTTAAAATGTCCTGCCACTCCTTTCTTGCTTGCAGTTTCTGCTGAAAGATCAGTTGTTAAGCTTATGGGGATTCTCTTGTATGTTATTTGTTGTTTTTCCCTTGCTGCTTTTAATATTTGTTCTTTGTATTTAATTTTTGATACTTTGATTAATATGTGTCTTGGCATGTTTCTCATTGGATTTATCCTGTATGGGACTCTCTGTGCTTCCTATACTTGACTAACTATTTCATTTCCTATATTAGGGAAGTTTTCAACTATAATCTCTTCAAATATTTTCTTAGTCTCTTTCTTTTTCTATTCTTCTGGGGCCCCTATAATTTGAATGTTGGTGTGTTTAATGTTGTCCCAGAAGTCTCTCAGACTGTCCTCAATTCTTTTTATTCTTTTCCTTTATTCTGCTCTGCAGTAGTTATTTCTAATATTTTATCTTCCACATCACTTATCCATTCTTCTGCCTCAGTTTTTCTGCTGTTGATTCCTTGTAGAGAATTTTTAGTTTCATTTTTGTGTTGTTCATCATTTGTTTTCCCTTCAATTCTTCTAGGTCCTTGTTAAACATTTCTTGTATTTTCTCTATTCTATTTCCAAGATTTTGGATCATCTTTACTATCATTTCTCTGAATTCTTTTTTGGGTAGACTGCCTATTTCCTCTTCATTTGTTTGGTCTGGTGGGTTTTTACCTTGCTCCTTCATCTGCTATGTGTTTCTTCTCATTTTGCTTAACTTATTGTGTTTGGGGACCTTCTTTTCACAGGCTCAAGGTTCGTACTTCCTGTTGTTTTGTGTCTGCCCCCAGTGGCTAAGTTTTGTTCATTGGGTTGTCTAGGCTTTCTGATGGAGGGGAGTGGTGCCTTTTTTCTGGTGGATGAGGCTGGATCTTGCCTTCTGGTGAGCAGGACTGCATCTGGTGGTGTGTTTTGGGTTGTCTGTGAACTTATTATGATTTTAGGCAACCTGTCTGCTAATGGGTTGGTTGTGTTCCTGTCTTGCTAGTTGTTTGGCATAGGGTGTCCAGCACTGTAGCTTGTTGGTCGTTGAGTGGAGCTAGGTCATAGCATTGAGATTTAGATCTCTGGGAGATCTTTCACCATTTAATATTACATGGAGTCGGGAGGTCTCTTGTGGACCAATGTCCTGAACTTGGCTCGCCCACCTCAGAGGCACAGGCCTGAAACTCATATGGAGCACCAAGACCCTGTCAGCCACACAACTGAGAAGAAAAGAAAGAAAGAAAGAAGGAAAAAATGAAATGAAATAAAATAAAATAAAAAGTTATTCAATAAAAAATAAAAATAATTATTAAAAACAAAAAAAATAAAATGTAATAAAAAAAGAAAAAAGAGAGAAAGAAGAGAGCAACGAAACCAAAAAACAAATCGACAAATGATAACAAGCACTAAAAACTAACTATACTTAAAAAAAAAAACAAAAAACTGACAGACAGAACCCTAAGACAAATGTTACAAGCAAAGTTATACAGAGAAAATTACATAAGAAGCATACACGTACACACACAAAAAAAGGGAAAAAGGAAAAAAAAAATCTTTACTCCCAAAGTCCACCTTCTCAATTTTGGGATGATTCATTGCCTATTCAGGTATTTTACACATGCAGGGTACATCAAGTTGATTGTGGAGATGTTATCCACTGCTCCTGAGGTTTCTGGGAGATTTCCCTTTCTCTTCTTTTTTGGCACAGCTCCTCATGTTCAGCTTTGCATTTGGCCCTGCCTCTATGTGTAGGTATCCTGAGGGCATCTGTTCTTTACTCAGACAGGATGGGGTTAAAGTAGTGGCTGATTAGGGAGCTCTGGTTCATTCAGGTCAGGGGGAGGAGTGGTATGGAATGTGGGGCAGGCCTGCAGTTGTTGAGGCTGGTGTGATATTGCAACAGCCTGAGGGGCGCCACGTGCTCTCCTGGGGAAGTTGTCCCTAGATCATGGGACTCTGGCAGTGGCGGGCTGCACAGGCTCCTGAGAGAGGAGGTGTGGATAGCGAACTGTGCCCACACACAGGTTTCTTGGTCGCTGCAGCAGCAGCCTTAGCATTTCATGCCTGTCTCTGGTGTCTGTGCTGATAGCCATGGCTCATGCCCATCTCTGGAGCCCATTTAAGTGGTGCTCTGAATCTCCTCTCCTTGCGCACCTGAAAACAATGGTCTCTTGCCTCTTAGGCAGGTCCAGACTTTTTCCCAGACTCCCTCCTGGCTAGCTGTGGTGCACTAGCCCCCTTCAGGCTGTATTCATGCAGCCAACCCCTGTCCTCTCCCTGGGATCTGAAATCCGAAGTCTGAGCCTCAGCTCCCAACCCCCATCTGCCCTGCCAGGTGAGCAGACAAGCCTCTCAGGCTGGTGAGTGCTGGTTGGCCCCAATCCTCTGTATGGTAATCTCTCTGCTTTGCCCTCTGCACCCCTGTTGCTGCTCTCTCCTCCATGGCTCTGAAGCTCCCTGCCCCACCACCCCCTGTCTCCACCAGTGAAGGGGCTTCCTAGTGTGTGGAAACTTTTCCTCCTTCACAGCTCCCTCCCTGTGGTGCAGGTCCTGTCCCTATTCTTTTGTCTCTGTTTTTTTCTTTTTTCTTGTGCCCTACCCTGGTACGTGAGGAGTTTCTTGCCTTTTGAGAAGTCTGAGTTTTTCTGCCAGTGTTCAGTATGTGTTCTGTAGGAGCTGTTCCACATGTAGATGTATTTCTGATTTATTTGTGGGGAGGAAGTCGATCTCCACATCTCACTCCTCCACAATCTTGAAGGTCTCCCCCACTTTCTTTTTAATTCTTATACTTCTTATGTCTGTTCTTGTCATATTGAATTGGTATGGGGTTCTGGTACAATGTTGAATGACAGTATGATAACATGCTTCTTTATTTTTTTCCCTAACATCCATGAAAGTGATTCTAAACTTTCACAATTAAGTTTGATGTTTGCTGGAATCTTTGATAGATATCCTTTATCAGGTTAAGGATGTCCCTACTTAAGTATTCTAAGTTAACTTAAGAATTTAAAAATTTGAATGAACTAATGATTTTCCTGCATTGATTAGTATTTCATATTATTTCTTCCTTTAATCTGTCAATAAACGGTAAACTGATGTTTCTGATTTTGAGATAATCCTGCATTCTCAGTAAAATGCTACCTGATAATGATGCAATCTTTTAAAATACACATAAAGTTCAAAGTCTTAATGCTTTATTTATGGGATTTGTACCTATATTTATAAAAGGTTTAGTTTACAAGTTTTTTGAAACTCCCTGTCCAACTGTGGTGTCAAAGTTATGCTAGAATAATAAAAAAAAATTGGGTCCTTTTACTGTTTTTCCTTTCTTTAAAATAACTTTTATAATAAATTGATTATCTCATTTTTTGCATCTGTATGTTATTTTCACTAGGGTACTTTTCTGTATTTACAGTTTCTCTCTGTTACTATTTCATTGTCAAAGTTTTTATGTATATTTTTCTCATGTTTAAAAATCTTATTTTCATTTTAACAAATGTTTTGGAACAATAAAATGTACATAAGTTAAAATTTTAAAAAAAATTTAGATTATGGAAATATTGCTCTATTGTTTCTTTACCTCATATATCTATTGATCCCTTATTAATTCTCTTATTAATTACTAATATTGTTTATTTTTACCTTTTCTACCTTTGATTTTTTATGTGTTCAAGTTAGAAGTTTATCTTATTAGTGTTTTTCAAAAAATAACTTTTTAAATTTTGTTGGTTCTCTGCATTTCTTGTTTTTTTCCTATTTAATTATAAATATTATACAAGTGCAACTAATGATTAATTACTCTCTGATTTTCATTTCCTTCTACTTTTTAAAGCTTTATTCTTTTCCTTATCAGGCTTTTGAGTTGAAAGTTGATTCATTTATTTTCCATCATTATAATTTTAAATTAATACTTTTATAGCTAAAAGCTGCTTTCAAAACATTCTATATTTTTCATCATAATTTTCTTTTTAACCCACAAAGTGTTGAGCAATCATTAAAACAGTCTGAGCTTGTTTTTAATTGTCTTGCTCCTCTTAATTTTTAGTTTAGTGATATTGTGATCAATGACTATATCCTTCATGATAGTGAGTGTTTGAAATTGGCTGAACCTAGCTTTGTGACTTTATGCACATATGAAGAATTAAAAAATGTTTTATATGCACTTGAAAACATCATGTATCTTTATTTTTCTGAGGAGAGCTGTGCAAATGTCCATTAGATGAATATTTTTTTTGTTCAGAACTTCCATACTAGTAAAGATTTATTGTCATTTTCATATGTCAGTCCCTGAAAAATATGCTTTAAATTTTCCACTATAATTATGTTTTAGTCAGTTGTTCTGAAAATTCTGTCAGTTTTACCATGCCATATTTCTTCATTGAACAGCCCTCCATCTTATTAATTTAAGAAATTATTTTTACTTTTTAAAATAAAGGTTAAAATTATTTATAATCCATAGCAAATTAAATTTATTAATATTTAAAAACCATTTCTGTGCTTATCATTGTGAGACTTTCTTCTAAGTACATGTTCTTCTGGCTGAAGTGTATACCTTAATAATTTTTATGACTAGAGTCTATGGGTAATAAACTCAACATTTATACAACTGAAACTGTCTTTTCAAGAAAACTCTTGGAGAAGGTTGTACACATTATCCTGTTTGCTTTTTCTCCTCCCTAGTCAGGTCATTGTTACTTTCAATTCACCAAATCTGTTCTTATTAAGTAATGACCTCCATTGCCACATCCAATGGTCATGTCTTTGTGTTCCTCTTCTTTGACCTATAAGCAACATTGGACACAGTTTACCACTTCTTCCTTTGTGGAATACATTCCACATTTCATCTTTACAGTACTGCTTTCTGGGTTCTCCATCAACCTCACTGGCGTCTGTTAATGCAGGCTCCTACATTGGTTCTTTCCACCTGTTTTATTTGTACATCTTGCATTCTGCAGGGTGCAGTTCTGAGATGTTTCTTTTTATTGCTATTCATACCTGACATACAGCTTTAATAAATAGATGCTGACATGTATCTCTTGTTCCAACAGTTTCCCCTGGATTCCAGAATTCTATATCTAGCTGCCTACATGACTCCTCATTTAATTGTCTTATTGGATATCTCAGGTACAGAAGCAGCCTCTAAGTTTTTAATCTACAAACCTGTATCTGCTGAAGTTCTTTTTTCCTTCACAATAGATGGCAACTCCATTTTATCAATTCCTCTGGCCAAAACCTTGAGTTCTTCTTTTTTCTTCCCCTCCTCACCCTCCTCCTCTTCTTCTTCTTCTTTAAAAGTCATTTTGAGTCCTCCATCTGGAATTCATTGCCTCAGACAATTGTATGGATAACTTCTAGACTCCTTTAGGAGTTTCATCAAATGTCATGTCTTTGGAAAAGGCTTCCTTTATGCCTCTTCATAAATGGCATGTTCCAATAACCAATCTGTATCCCTTATCCTGCCTTTTCTTTTTGATAGCACTTACCACATCATGATGTAGTGTACATTTATTGTCTGTCTGTCCTCATCGAAAAGAAGCTTGAGAAAAGGGGCTTTGTCTCTTTTGTTTCCTGCTATATTCCAAAGTCTAGGACAGGAGGTGAAACAGTAAACACAAAGAAGATAATCTGCTGACTGAATAAATTATGCCTTTGTTTTACAGTCCTTTACAATTCTGTAATTCTAGGTTTACAGTTATTTCCTTTAGTACTATATTATTCCATTATCTTCTGGCACCTATGGTTGCTAAAGGGAATTTTACCTGTTATCATACTAATTGTCATTTCCTTTTATTAAAAATAATCTGTCAATTTTTGAAAGCTTTTAAAATTGTCATTTAGTTCTTGATATTCTATAGTTTTGCTTCTATGTGACCTGGAGTGGATTTTTAAAGTTTTAAATGAATGAATATATAAATAATAATCTATAGTATATATAATATGAGTACATGTATCATCTAAAATATATATATATATAAAATACACACACACACACACACACACACACACACACACATTGTTCCATAGTTTAACTTTCTTTTGAAGTTTCTTTTAAATCTGAGAATGTCCATTAAATATTTTTATTTTGGTTTTCTTAAATGTTAGATAATTCTCAGGTATTATCTTCTTAAATATTCTTTACCCTTTCTTCCATTCTTTCCTAGAAATCTTTCATCCTATTTTCCAGGGCCTCAATGACATTTTTTAGAAAAATCCTTATTTCTCTTAATTATCTTTAAATTGTTAATTCTAATTCACTAATGCCCAGAGTAGAATTTTAAACATCCTTTAAATTTCAAAAATTAAGTTTTCATTTTAAGATTTTTTTACATTTTTCTTTTTTGTATTTTTGCTCTTTGCTTCACTCCTAAGTTTCTTTCATAGTTTCTTAGTTTTTTTTTTTTTTGAGTATTATGCCTTTGTGTGTCATTTAAGCACCATAAACATTTAGATAAAAGCCTCTGTAAGATTGCTCTGTAAACAAATTTCACCTAGCTTGAATTCATGCTACAACTCTTAAAATTACAAATGACATATTTTATTAAGAGTTTTGGGGCTGTCTGGGTTACTGGTGAAAATCCTTGAGCTAGAACAAAACTTCCAAGGTTTCTCAAAGTCTGCAGGCAACCTGACCCAGGTTAAGGGTCTACCTCCACTTTAAATATTGACCTCTATGTTGAAGGTAAATAGGGAAATCTTTTGGTTCATAGCTGGGGTTTGAATATTTAAACTTGCTTCTGTTATCTTATATGGCATTTTTCACTTTACTATGTTTATCTTAATTTATATATTTTAATCTACTACTCTGACTTCTATTGGGTTAGACATGATTTCTTTATACTCCATTTTTAATCAACTGCAATAAGAAGGTATACATTATACCACCAGGTATTGAACCCAGGTCACAGCAGTGAAAGCGCAGAGTCCTAATCACAGGACTGCCAGGGAATTCCCTGTATTTTTATTCTTAATGGCTGTGTCTGAAATGCACATTTATCCAAGATAATTAAAAGTTAATATTACTCTTATTCTTAAGCCAAAATGTATGAAGACCTTGAATCTTTAAAACTCATATCTCCTTCACTTTCCATTGTCCTATATTTCTTACATTATTTCTAAAACCCCAATTTCTATTTTTCATTATTTTCTGGCAATACTTTTAATGCACAACCATGCTTGCTATATTAATTATTTGATATTTTCCTTGCATGCCACTCCTTCCTCTTATCAAGCTATGAGAGATATATTCAAAATATTGACTGTCTCTCCTGTCATAGAATTATACTTCCCTCCCTCCTGGATGGGAAGCTTGTTTTGGGCAATGAACTGTGAGCAAAAGTGAAGTGTGTTGCTGTCGAGCTGAATCTCTGACTTTGCTCTGAGGACAGCTGGATCTGGAGTGCAGAGGACATGGGGCCAAGCTCCAGCTACCCACAACTTTTCTTGTTAGCAAAGCCTAGCTTCTCACAAGTCTCTCTCCATTGATATACAAAGTCTATCTTTTAAGAGCTCTCTCATGGAGGGAGACTTTGCTTATAATAAAATCCTGTAGTCTTTGCCAGAAAAGAATTTTATTTTGCTCCCATATTTTCTTCTTTAAATGTTTCAAATTCAATAGTCACACTTTCTCCAAATGCTACGAAAAAGCAGTTAAAATTCAATTCAACACAGAAGTTTGTGTGCAAAGTTACAGGGAACTGAGACATTATGTAAAAATTTATGTTAAAGATGATTGTACAGTTTTTTTTTTTTTTTTTTTTTTTGCGGTATGCGGGCTTCCCACTGTTGTGGCTTCTCCCGTTGCGGAGCACAGGCTCCGGATGCGCAGGCTCAGCGTCTATGGCTCCCGGGCCCAGTCGCTCTGCGGCATGTGGGATCTTCCCGGACCGGGGCATGAACCCGTGTCCCCTGCATCGGCAGGCGGACTCTCAACAACTGCGCCACCAGGGAAGCCCGATTGTACAGTTTTGTTTTAGGTGTGTTTTGTTTTGTTTCCAGGGCATGGCTTTACTTCAGTCACCTGAACTCAGCAAAGAAATAGTTATCTTCATGAAATATCAATAGCTGATTCACAGTAAAAATGGATGAGTTCTAAAAATTAACAAAAGACGTAATTATAAAAAATATCTGTCATTGCTTCCTCGCTCTGCTGTTTGATTTTTAAACTTGTGGGTTTTTTTAATTTTTTAAAGTTTATTATTATTTTTTTAATCCTGAAAAGCAGACAGTAAAACAGCTCCTGGAAGAATTTCCAACCAACTGCATGAGATCTGAGGAGCTGAGGCTCTGGAGGAGGGCTGGGATGAATGAACAGGATGGGGCCCTCCCCTCAGCCACGTAGGACCAAGGGAGAGGGAAGGATTCCTGAGCCAAAAGGGAAGTAGGGAGGAAGAGGGTTGGGGGCAAACAGAAAATAAAAGGCCACTGTTGCCAGTTTGAATCCAGAGAAAAATGCCTGGCTCTGCGTGGAAGAGAGAAGCCCCTCAGTAAGGAGGCAGTGGGCTGGAGGGAGGCTGGGCAAGGAGACAGCCCTGGGATGGTCCTTCAGCACCACAGGACTGGTGTGAGTGAAGGATGCCTGCGGGGGTGCTGGGGCCTCTGGGGTACACTGGTTACTTTGTATTTGTGCCACCTGGTGAGTGCCCAGAGTACTCCCGAAATATGGGGGCCACTGGCCCTGGTTCTGATAATACTGGTTTTACTGCTGGGCATCATGCTGATACTGGTTATAGCTGGTTTGAGGGTAGGTCTGTGCAGTGTCAGGCAGCAGGTTCAGAGGGACAGGTTGCAGCCTCTCAGAGATGCTCTCACTTATTTTTTAAAAATCTTTATTCTAAAAGAAACTTTAAAAACCTTCATTACCAATACAAATAACTTTTTATTCTTTGAACCATTTCTTTGTGAGTCGCTGGTGGAATGTTCCATCACTCCTAAATGCTTTAGAATTCATTTCTTAAAAAAAAAAAAAGGACATTTTCCTACATAATACAACCATCAAAGTCAGAAAAATAACATTGGTGCATTATTTCATCTAATCTTCATAAACTTTCACTTTTCTGCAAGGATCCTTATAATATCACTGATAGCAAAAGGATTCAGTTCAGAGTCACATGTTGCATTTAGTGGTCCTGTTTATTTAGCTTCTTCCAAACTGGGTAAGTTCCTCAATTATTTCCTTGACATTCATTATCTTGACACTTTTGAAGACTACTGCCCAGTTATTTTGAAGAATGTCCTTTCAATTTGGGTTCCCCTGATGTTCCTCGTGATTAGATCTAGATTTTATATCTTTGGCAGAAAAGTCACAGAGAAATGTGGTGTTCTGCTCATTGCTTCATAACAAGTGGCACCGTTTTGATTTGTCCCATTACTGGTAATATTTACTTTAATCACTTGATTAAGCCTGGTGTCTGTCTGGCTTCTCCATGATAAAGTTATTCTTTTTCTTTTTAAAATTATTAAGAATTTCATGTAGACTGAAAATACTCATTAATCAATGAACTTCACCCTTCTGAGTCAATGTTCCCCTAAAGGATTCTCTATAGCCATTGATTACTCTTGTTGAATTCCATACAAATGGAATCTTAAGTTTATATTACTTCTGCCTGGCATTTTAAAAACAGTTAATTTTAATTTGCGGTAATTTTAGATTTATAGAAATGTTGCAAAAATAGTAAAGTTCCCATAAACCTTTCACTGAGCTTCCCTTTATGTCAACAGCTTTTATAACTGTATGTATTATGTAGACATAAGTATATTACATTTAGTTATATACCTATATACTGAATTGCTGGTCATAAGTTATACATGTGTTTAGCTTTAATCGTTTCTGCAAAATTATTTTCTGAAGTGGGCATAACAATATGCAATCAAACTCATCATTGTATAAAAATTCTAGTTGCTTCACATCCTTGCCAATCCTTGGTATTAACAGCCTTTATAATTTTAGACACTCTGTGAGGTGTGCAGTGGTATCTCATAGTGTTTTAAATTTTCATTTAGGTTATAACTAATGATGGTGAACATTTTTTCAAATATCCATTGGTCAGTTTGATATCCTTCTTGGTGAAGTACCTGTTCAAGTTTTTTTCCTACTATTTTATTGGATTGTCTTTCTCTTATTGATTTATAGGTATTTTAAATATATTCTGGATAGGAGATTTTTGTCAGCATATGCATTAAAAATATCTTCTATTCTATAACTAATATGAAAATTAAAACAATGTTTCTAGAAGAAAACATAGAAAAATATATTTATAACCTTGGAATAGGCAAAAATTTGTTAAACATGATACAGAAAGCACTAACATTAAGAAAACATTGTTAAATTGGATCTATAAAGCCATATTAATATTCTTATTTTAAAGTATTTTTAAAGAGTTTTAAGCAATCTCTCCTTTTTTGTTATTGCTGTGATTATGTGTGTTCATTCTCTCTCATGGAGATTTGTTTCTTAAAATGGCTTGTAATTTATTATTATTATTATTATTATCTATGATCAGCAGAATTTATTTTCTGTTGGAGTCCAGCAGTTTCTGTACCTTGAAAAAAATACTTTAACAACAGAGTATTCTTTTGTCACTTTTGAGGCTTCACAAGTTATAGGCCAACTTTATGTTTATTACCAATTTGGGTCTCTATTCCACATGAATACATTTGGAACTCACAGCTACCTTTGGAGCAGGCTTCAGTATCCAATATATTTTGAGTGATCATACCCATAGCATCAGGGAAATAAAAAGATTCCTTGTTATTTCCCCAGGCTGATGGGTGGAATCTTCTAGTCTCTCTTTAATGGATAGGAGAATGCTTGACAACTTCCAGATTTTACAGGCAGCTTAATTCCAGTTCTCACACAGCTGAGACCTGTGACTACACTGCTCCAGCATGGGTGGGAGGCAGGCATTTCTGAATCAGTTCAATCTCCAGTTTTGCCCCCAAATCTCTGCTATGTGTTTAACTGTATTTCCAAAACACAGAGATTTTATGGCTACATCAAGGAACAACTCTGAAAAATACATTTTAATAAATGCTGGACAAGACTATGAAGTCAGCTCTTAGTCATCTTTGTATCCTTAGCCCCTAGCCTAGTACCATATTTTATTGATTATGTGAATAAATTAAGATTAAATTTCATCTCTATAATGCAGACTGAAAGTGTGAGGAAGATGCAGTTGGAATCCATTTTTCTGAAAACTGCCTTTAGAATGATTCTGTTCTTGTTTGCCTAAGTTATGACCACTTGACAAGAGTCCATGAGAAAGAGAATATGATAACCCTCCTGTCAATACCAACAATGTGTCAATAATGGAAAAATTCTTCTATGGACCCTGTCCAGGGAACAACAAAGCAGACAATACCCATTATCCGTGTGTCATTTCTTGGTTGAGGACATAAAAACAGATCAAGGCAAAACCCAGTGAGTCTTTAAATTAGTGGCACAGATCGATGCCCATATATCTCAGTGTCATGTTTCATTATGTTGAGCTATTTATGTCATCATAACCCAAGGCATCTTAACGCAACCTGACACCCAGGTTGTGTTGCATTAAAAAAATAAGAAGCTATTGCATTTTGTTAATGGGCTGGAAAACAGTCTAGGTCTCTTTTTTCTACTCAGTGTGGGATTATCACATGTTGTGTGTGTGGGTACAACTCTATATTAAATATTGAAATATCAGAGACCTATTTAAGTCTGTTAGAAATATTCCCTGAGCTTGGCCTATCACCCTTATTTTCTGTCAGCAATAGAGGTTTCAAAATTAGTGTTGTGGTTGTAAAATTATTTTTCCTGATAGTGTTTACAATTATTTTTCCTGATAGTGTTTAAAGGTGACCACTTAAACTGCGGACATTCTCATCCAACTTTCCAGATAAAAATGTCACTTTTTAAGTTCTACTTAAAGGCTATGCCTTCCAAAAAGCTTCTGCTTCTTTTCTTTTTTTTCTGAATTTCCATAAGAAGTCATCTCTACTGATATGGCATGTTTTTATATCCTAATAATATACATTTTGAGTATATATCTAAGCTCTATAAAATATCTTAAATTTCTTCTGGATAGTGATTAGTTTTATTACTGTAGTTTAGTGATTCTCTAATCTTCAGTGTCCAAAAAAATAATTCAAGGATTGTTTAGAAATTTAGATCCTTGTTACATTACTAGAAAATTTGATACAATGGGTCTGAAGTAGGAATTGGTTATCTACATTTGTAATAAAAAGCTGCAGGAGAGTAAATACAAAGAATATCAAACTTAGGCACATCATAGTCAAATTGCTGAAAACCAAAGACGAAGAGATAAAGAGTACATATTTAAAATTGTTGGGGAAAAACACAACACTTTATATGCAGTGGAATATAAATCATGGTTGATTTTTTGTGAGAAACAATGAAGGCCAGAAGACAATGGAATGATCATCTTTAATGATCTGAAAGAAAAAAAAAAACACCTCACTAAATCAGAATCTACATGCAGTGAAAGTATCCTTAAAAATGAGGGTGAAATACACATTTACAGACAAATGAAAGCTGAGAAAATTTGTTGCTAGCCGACCTGCACATTAAGAAGTTTTAAGGGAAATTCATCAAGTTGACAGGAAATTATGTCAGATGGTAATTTGCTTCTACAAAAGGAATGAAAAGCACTAAAAAGTCTAAATATGCAAGTTAAAATAAAAGACTAACTTTAAAAGTTTGTTCAGTTAATTTCTTTAAAAGGTAAACTCTTTTTTTAAAAAAAACATCTTTATTGGAGTATAATTGCTTTACAATAGTGTGTTAGTTTCTGCTGTATAACAAAGTGTATCAACTATATATATACATATATCCCCATATCCCCTCCCTCTTGCATCTCCCTCCCTCCCTCCCTATCCCACCCCGCTAGGGAGACACAAAGCACAGAGCTAATCTCCCTGTGCTATGCAGCTGCTTCCCACTAGCTATCTATTTTACATTTGGTAGTGTATATATGCCAGTGCCACTCTCTCATTTCATCCCAGCTTACCCTTCCCCCTCCCTGCGTCCTCAAGTCCATTCTCTATGTCTGCATCTTTAAAAAGGTAAATAAACTCTTTAAAGCAAAAAATTACATTATTGTAAGGTGGAGTAAAACCATATGTAGAAATAAAATATATGACAATAATATTACTACAGTTGATGGAGTAATAAAAGTGAACTGATTTGATGTTCTTACATTTGTGAAGTTGGAAGTGTGATGTGTCAGCTGGTAAAACATTAATTCTAAGGATACTCTGATAAATTAAGGATACATATTGTAATTCCTAGAGCAGCAAGGAAAAGTAATAATAAAAAGCAGTATAGCTAGAAAGCCAGTAGAGGAAATAAAATAGAATACTAAATAAAATAGAATACTAAAACTATTCAATTAACCTTCCAAAATAGAAAAAAGAAAACCAAACCAAAACAGAGAAGTGAATAGAAAATAAATAGCAAGGTGATAGGTTTAAACTCAAACATATAAATAATTACATTAATGAAAATAGACTAAACACTCAAATTAAAATGCAGAAATTATCAACTGGAAAAATATATATATACTATCTATAAGACATCATTTAAATGTAAACAGGTTGAATGGTATATATACATATATAAATCGTGCAATCATAGATGAATTGTTAATACTTCTCAGTAGTCAATAGAGTGAATAAGCAAAAATTCATTTAGGATATAGAGAATCTAAACATTATCAACCAACTTGACCTAATTGACATTAACAGAATACCATACCCAACAACTGCAGAATACATATTATTTTCAAGTGCACATGGAACATTCATCAAGCTAGATCATATATTGATCCATAAAATGCCTCTCAAAAATTTCAAGAAATTGAAATCTTGCAAAATATTTATTCTGACTGCAATGGAATTAAATAGAAAATCAGTGATATTATGATATACAGAAATATTCCCAAATGTTTGAAATTAAAGAGGACATCTCTAAATAACCCATGAGTCAAAGAAAAACTTACAAGAAAGTTAGGAATTATTATAATGAAGGTACTGAAAATCTTTGAACCTTGTGACACAAAAAGCACTAACCATAAAAATATAGATTGACCTTGAGTGGATAAAACAATAAAGCTTGAAAATATCAAGTGAAGATAAGGTGGAACCAGAACTTTCATACATTGGTGGTGGAAATATCAAATGGTACAATCACTTGAGGAAACTGACTGGTCATTCTTATTTTAAAGCTAATATACACCTACCCTATGACTCAGTGAATCTACTAATTATTTATCCAAGAAGAATAAAAACATTTGTTTATGAAATGACACATAATTATATTCACAACAGCCAAAAATTGGAAACCACTCAAATGTCTATCAGTAAGGCTATGGATAAACAAATTATAGTATTTTCATATATTGGGATACTACTCAGCAACAAAAATGAACAAACAGCAGATGCCTTCAACAAGATGGCTCTTATAGACTTGATGCTGAGAGGGAAAAGTCCATGCAAAAAAGTACATCCTGTGTGACCCCATTTATATGAAGTTCTAGAACAATCAAAAGTAACCTATGGGGGCTTCCCTGGTGGCACAGTGGTTGAGAGTCCGCCTGCCGATGCAGGAGACATGGGTTCGTGCCCCGGTGCGGGAAGATCCCACATGCCGCGGAGTGGCTAGGCCCGTGAGCCATGGCCGCTGAGCCTGCGCATCCGGAGCCTGCGCATCCGGAGCCTGTGCTCCGCCACGGGAGAGGCCACAACAGTGAGAGGCCTGCATACCGCAAAAAAAAAAAAAAAAAAAAAAAAAGACAAAAGTAACCTATGGAGATTGGAAATCAGATCAGTGGTTACCTGGAGCAGTGGGGGACTGATTGCAAAGGGGCACAATAAACTTTCTAGGGTTCTTGACTGGTACAAAGGCTACATGGGTGCATATTTTTGTCAAAATTTATCAAAATAAATACTTAAGATCTGTACATTTTATTTTATGAAAGTTATACCTCAGTGAAGTATCTTAATATTTTGAAAAGCATTTGGACATCCAAATTCCTGGGCTCATTTTGCAAAGATTCTGATTCAGTGGGTCTGTAGTGAGAATCAGTCAATCTGCATTTTTAACAAGAGGCCCTGGTTGATCCTAGTGCATGTGGTCTATCAATTATACCTTTGAAAGGACCAATCCAACATAATATTGTAGGTCCAGAAGTGCTGATCACATTTTGCAAAAGTAAAAATTAATCATAACTCACAATGAATTTGTGGTCTCTGAATTCTTCTCATTTCAAAAAATATACACTAACTTATTTTTTATTTTTTGCAAAATATCAGCTTTGTGAGTTTCCTCCAAACTGGATAAAGTCAACTTGTTTCTTTGTTGTGTCTCATTCATGCTACTATACTTCCAGTGTTTGCTTTTGCTAATGCGCTTTTCCCCACCAGAAAAATCTTTCCCAGTCTTTCTATCTGCCTTGTAGCCTCTCCTTTGAAAGCCCAATGACACGAAGACCTTTTCAACTAAGCTTGTTGCTAATATCTAACTAATAATGATTTTCCCTTCTTTAAATCCTGTAGTTCTTATTGACTGATCTGTTCAGTCTGGCACTTACGCACATACCAAACTGTACAGTTATTTCTTCCCCATGTGAGTATTTTCTCTCCAATAATATTGTAAATACATAGTGAAAACATTTCTACTCCTCAGTCTGTTGTAGCCTATCTTCTCCTCCTACCATGATAAGGAAACTTAAAACGCCAGATAACATGTTTTTAAATTAAGAACACAGGATTTGGCGTTCAATATAAGTTAGAAGCCCAATCCTGACCTCCCAAAATTATAATACTGGAAAACTTTTTTGTCTTCATCTATAAAAATGGGAATAGTAATTCTTCCTTCATAAAGTTATTGCAAGGATTAAATGGGGTAAAGTCCATAAGCCACTTAGCACATTGTCTGGTTCTTTGAAAGTGTTTAGCAAATGGTTCTTGATAAGATTGTTGCTGCTGATGTGACATTATTATGTAGTTGTGGCATTACTATTTGTATTATTAAAGATCACACAATATTAGACTGTATGGGAATTTAGAAATTATGTAATCCAACCCATTTGTTCCTGTAATTAGAAAACTGAGGCCAGAGAGGAACAGTCTGTTGATTATTTTGTCTTAAAAGAAGAGCTTTCAAGTTCCAAAGTTTATGTTCTGATTTACATTATGTTGCAATTTTAAAACCATATTTGTCACATGCAGAGAATATTTTCCCAGTTAATGGAGTAAAATACTACTCTCCATTTACGTAGAAGATGAACCTTAGAATTTCTTAGGTTTTATTTCCCCCATCTGGCTATGAACTATTTTGTCTAAAATATAGACCCTAACAGGTACAGACAGGAAGGCAACCATCTTCCCATCATGCTCTGACTGCATGTACATCAGACATATATTCCCTCATAGTCAAACATTTTCAAGTCAACCTCATTAAGAGAATAAATAATTAACTTGATGGCTAATTGGTCACCTGTACTGGGATCACAACACTCAAAGTAAAGTACATCTGGCATATTTTGGTTGTGTGCTCTTAGTCAGTTGTTTAATTAAAGACCAGTAAGTTAAATGCCTTCCCCTGTGGACGCCCTGTCTCCTGATTTGGAGACCACTACGGCTCTAGTGCCCATTCCTCCTCCATCATCATATGTGGCACAAAGCGCCATGCTGAGTGGAAGTCTATATGGGAGTTTGCAGATAGTGAGAGAAAGAGAGATGAGACAGATGGGATGGGATCTGGAACATGAAAAACAGAAGTTTTCAATATCGAGGCTTTAAGAATGAATGAATGAAGGCCTGTGAAAGTGGACTTTTACTAAAGGATTCCTTTTCAACTAGTGTGTAGACAGTACACACAGATCAGTAGTTGTACAGTATTCTCTATAGCGCTCATCCTATTTTCCTCTGCAATGTTGGGTAGATTTTTAAAGTCAATGAACTCCTGGGTGATGCTGCAGTCACCAGCCTCCTGCTATTTCTTATCCTTTGCCTTGGGCTTCCCTGGGTGTCTATGGTTAAGTGCCCTATAGAGCTGCTGATTATTGTGATTTCCTTTAACCAGCTCCACACACTCTTTGCTTTTCAATTTTTGATGTCAGTTCTAATGTGTTGGACCAAACATGTTGGAACTTGTTAAGATTCTCCAAATAGCTTCTTTGTGCTGGAGAAATCACACTAGTGACAGGCCCTCCTCTCCATCTCACTGGAGTTTTATACATGTGCTATGCCACCTACTGTCCCCATCATTCTGTCTCACAGAGGAACTGACATTTAGAGTCAGAGCTCAGATACCAGCAATACTTATTATTTTTTAAAACTTCATTTCTCTCTCTATTCCCCCCTTATTCCATTCAAATGCTGAAAGTAATAAAGTTGCCAAAACTCTCCCTCCACTGGAGTGAAAACCATTCATTTGTCATCTCAATTTAAGATTCCTGACTCCAAATAGAAGGATATTCTCTGTGGCCGTAATGGGACATTTAGCAATTCATTCATTTTCTTCACATGCTACTTATTTAGGCACTCAGCAGTTGGCGGCTTTGATGTGGAGTGGTGAAATTATAAAAACATTACATATCATAAAAATATAAATGAAAGAAAACACAGACCCTCTTTTATGTCAGGCTAAATTGACTGCTGTCATATTAAGGGTATTTTGTTTTATAAATTATACCAATTTCAAGGTATTCCCTTGAGTGAGTCACTACTTTGTATTTTATTTCCTTTTTCTTTCTTTCTTTCTTTTTTTTTTAACAAAATAGGCTTTGCCTTTCCAATACATTGATGTAAAGAACTATAAAGGGCTCAAAGATAGAAATTAATGTATCTGATACCAAACTTCATCTGAAATTTGCAATATTGGGCCAACAAAGCATTCAAATTATGCATGAGTTGCCAATTCTAATTTACATCACTGTATGTTGGACATAACAAAAGGACTTTGGAATAAAACCAGATTCATGAATTATATTCTTTAATATTTAGTTTCTTAATAAGTCCACAAGGGGGTTCCCTGGTGGTGCAGTGGTTGAGAGTCCGCCTGCCGATGCAGGGGACATGGGTTCGTGCCCCAGTCCAGTAGGATCCCACGTGCCACGAAGTGGCTAGACCCGTGAGCCATGGCCGCTGAGCCTGCACGTCCGGAGCCTGTGCTCCGCAACAGGAGAGGCCACAACAGTGAGAGGCCCGCGTACCCGCAGCAAAAAAAAAAAAAAAAAAAAGTCCACAAGAATGACTACCTGTCTTAGTCTGTTTGGGCTGCCATAACAAGACCACAGACTGGGTAACTTATAAACAACAGAAACTTATTTTTCACAGTTCTGGAGGCTGGAAGTCCAAGATAAGGGTGCCAGCATGGTTGGGTGAGAGCTCTCTTCTGGGTGGAAGACTTTTCCTTGGACCATCAAATGGTAGTTCTGCCAGCCCTCTAATCACCTCCTAATACCATCACCTCGGGGGTTAGCTTTCCAACATATGAATTTTGAAGGGACACAGACTTTCATACCATAGCACTACCTCTTTAATATTTGCTATGTGAAGCTAAGATTGTTCTAAATACACTAATAACTCCTTCAAAAATCTATTTTGTGCCTGTCCTTCATAACACTTAATTTTGTTCCTAGCTTTGCTCTCTGCTGTGTGGGCATGGCCAGCAGAGGGGAGATGGCAGCTCCAAGATGGAAGACAGAGCTACCTGTCACAGGGGCCATGTGTGGAATTGACCTGAATGCTGGAGCAGATGAGGAGCCTTGTGTGGTTACTGCTGGAAAGACATGGGATTGAGTAGCCCAAGAAGAGCCAAGTTGAAGGAGACGAAGGACAGCATAAGGTAAAAGCAAAGATGGGATTTGTTGCAAATGGTCTGAGATAAAATTAGGTATAGAATTTTTCTCACTGTCTATTACTTTTAAATGTTAGAAACTCTTCTTCTTTTATGATTAACAACTTTTGTCTAGAGTTGATTGTTTTTGTTAGCCAAGAATAGGTATTTAGGAGTAGGTACTTCCTGGGATCTTATTATTTGACCTAATACTATTGGTTCACTCTTTAAGAAAGGCTTGTTCTTACTAGTATTATAATATTCAATAAGAGATTCATGTTTCCCTCTCCATTCCTCATTTTCTCCCTTTTGAATGGATTATTGCCTGGCTTTCATCCTCACATGAGAGTCTCCTTGACTCCTTGGTCATTTGAGTGGAAATTCTCTTGTCCTTCTGCCTGTATCTTGGGGGTTAAGGCTGGAATATAATGTGGCAGTTTCTCCCAGTTAGCACCAGCCTCCCAGTGAGTATCCTGGTTCTTGACTCTCAACCTAAACTCTTCCTGTTTTGCCATACTGTCTTTGGCTTTGAGTTAAAGACCACAATGGCTTAGATACCCTTGGCTCTATCAAGTTGCTCCCTCCTGCCTTGTTAGAGCTTATCTAGTAACTATGGCAATGATTTGCAAATTATAGTGTAATAAATTCTTAATCCAGTTTTATTTTAACATCTTCATTAATTATGTGGAAGAGGGAGACAACCTCCTGCTAATTAAATTTTCAGATGTTGCTAAATTGGGAGGAGTTGCAAACCCAGATGAGAGCCAAAAGGCAATGTAAAGGAATCTGGAGACGTTCTGGGAAAGTGCAGGTAGCGGACCAGGATGAGGTAAGAATTGGAAACAAAAGGATGGAGATCATCTAGAAAGGAGGAATATCAGCTCCATAATCCCAGAGGCTGGGAGCAGCCTGGGAACTGGGTCAATTGTTGACTATGATGGAGTGATGACAATAGGGTCAGGCTGGACAGAGCAAAAGATTTCCATGTTCTCTTCCCAGAAAGAAGCCAGATCTCCTCTCTGGTGACTGTGTCAGATAGCTTCAGGCCTGATGGGTTTGATCACAATGACTTGGGAAAGCAATGGGAAGGAGGTCCCCAACAACTCAGGAGGTGTGCAAAGCTTTTTTTCTTGCATTTTCACAGTGCCTCACACCTGGCTGGGTACATGTAGATGGTGAAGATTAAATTAGTTAATGTGTGTGAAACTGGTTTAGAAAAAAGTAATAAAAGCACTATGGGAAAATAGAAGATTAGTTTTTACAGTAAAAATAATTACTATCAATCTTTATTAAGTTAAATTTAATTGAAGTTGGTTGGGGGAAATGGCATATGTGAGCAAAGATAGCAGAGTTATATGAAGTTGGTTAGGAAGAGTCGATAGTACATTTGAGCACTGTGAACATCACTGCCATTGCAGAAAGGAAACATGTTTTTCTAAAAATTACCAAGTGACTCCCTCAACCTGGTCATAATCTTTTACCAGCTTCAGTATCATTGACTTTTAGCCAACTTCCCATTGTGGGTACATAATCTCACTGCAGCATATCAGTATGACTCAAGCCATATACTTACTTATTCCTGGTATCAGCCCTTAAATAGTACTGCAGATGCTACTGTGAACGCTGACCAGTATACTTTTAACTATATCCCATTGGTTACAAAGGATGCTAAATGAAAGACACCAGAGAGACGAATGCCTAGTACACATCCATACCTAGAGCTGAATAAACCCCAAAGATATTACTACTAAAAGGGAAGAGGTAATTTGATCACATGTGAAAAATAGCAGCAATATTTAGACTTTCTTTTACTAAAGTAGAATTTTATCTATTTTCTCCCCTACACTAGACTCTGAACTCTGAGAGGCCAAAGAATATTACTCTCTTTTCCTCATATTTTCCACAGTACCTAACAAGGGGTTAACACAAATGGGCACTCAGTAACTGATGGATGGCATTAGAAAGAAATAATGCTTCTCTTCAGATAACTACTCTCTCCCACTTAGAAAAAAATGGAGACAAATGTGCTGATTTTTCAACTCTCTAAAAGAAATGAAAGGGTGTGGGTAGATATGACATATTTTTAAAAATACAGTGAAAGGCAGGTAGATTGTCCACCAGAAAGTATCAGTTGGCTCTGCTGAGAAAGCACTGGTTTCTGTCACTTCCTGGCTCCTACTTGGTGAGTCAGGCAATGGAAGAAATGAAAGCAGCCAACCAATAAGTTCAGGATTATATGGAAGGAGGCTAATTGTTCTTTCACCTTATTTTCCCTGTCATTCCTTCAGGGATTAGGTTAAGCCTCTGTATATATTTCATCAGAGAGACATTAGGATTACACCTTACCTTTCTGTCTATCACACTGACAGTGCTTGTAATGTTGACTCGATTTTGATAACCCCTACCACTTGTCACGCAGCTCCTTTTAGTCAAAACAGGTATATAATTTATGGTGCCCAAAGCAGTTGTTAGTGTAAAAGAATTAACTGAAAGGGAGGCATGTGCACCAAGACAACCACTGAATCATTAAGTGGCTATTCCTGTCTGCTTTGTGAGAATTGTGTTTTGTTTTTTTTCCCTTTAAAATTGCTAAGCAAGGGATAGTCACATTTGTCATTGAAATATGGTGCCTTCTCCTGCTTAGGAAAGAAAAACTTAAAAAATAAAAGACCCCTTTAAGTTCAGTGTTCTGGGTATTGAAAAATACCCAGGTGGAAAAAATCTTGAAGAGGATTAGGACAGTGAGCCAGGGGAGTCAGCACGCAGGAGATGCCTGTTGAGGGAGTGATGAGATTAGGGTTGTGGTAGATTTGAGGCATCAGGTGGAGTGAGGCACAGCAGAAGTTCAGGATGGCAAGGGCTTTCAGCATAACTGCTGGGACTCTTTGTCTAGATGTTGCAGGTTGATGGCATAAGAAGCCTGATACAATCTCTGGGAAACACCAGGACAGGCATATGTGGGCCTTACTCTTTCCAAGTATGCTCAAGCATCACACTGCTCAGACTCTGAGGTTCTACAGGATGGAATAGCATATCCTAACTGACCCAGTGTTATGGGTTGAATTGTGTGTGTGTGTGTGTGTGTGTGTGTGTGTGTGTGTGTATATATATATATATATATATATATATATATATATATATATATATATATATATACACACACACACACACACATAATGTTGAAGTCCTGACTCCTGTTGCCTTAGATGTGACCTATTTGGAGATACAGTTTTAATAGAAGTAATCAAGTTAAAAATGAGGTTCTTAGGGTGAGCCCTAAGCAAATATAACTGGTATCTTTATAAAAATGGGGAATTTGGACACAGAAATTTGCACACAAGATAGTCATGTGAAGATGAAAGAGTTCAGGGTGATACAACTACAAGCCAAGGAATGTTGAAGAAGATTGGCAATAAACCTTCAGAAGCTAGAGGAGAAACATGAACCAGATTCTCCCTCCCAGTCCTCAGAATGGACCAAGCCTGCACCATCTTGATTTCATAATTCTGGCCTCCATAACTGTGAGAGAATAAACTTTTGTTGTTTAGACTCCCTAGTTTGTGGTAGTTTATTACAACAGGCCTAGGACACTAATATATCAGAAGATCTCAGCCAGCCCTGCAGCATGGATGAACTCACCACTTCCAAGAAGTTATCCTGATTCAGCAGTTCCAGTGCCAAAAGGAAAAGGTGATGTTCTTCATTCAAACAGAAATCTCTAGTGGTTGCTGACAAAGAGAATCAGTAGGATTCAGACTTTTGCTTTAACTAGGGTTCAGGAGAGGTTAAGGAATTCAGTTAAAACCCTACAGGAGATAAATGGTGGTGGTGAGGTTGGGATCCAGACCTCCTCTTTCAGGTAATCCACTCTAAAAACATTGTTCAGTGGCAAGGTCAGAACATACAGTAGACTGTTAGGGGGGAGTTTTTCTAGGGTTCAACATCCAACCTTCCAAACCTTACTCTTGAGATCTCTTTCACATGGAGTTTAGTTATCTTTGCACACCCTGCACTCATCTACTTTTTCAGACTTTTTGATCTCAAGGCAAGAGTAATCCTTCTGTCTAACAACAAATCATTTCTAACTTCCTCAGGAATGAAACTTCCCACTTAAACTAATGTTCCAGTTTCCTGATACATATCCTTAAAGTTGTTGTATTAATCTTCAAAATTTTAACACAATTAAATGGAATTATTTCTAAAATATACCATGCAAGCTTAAGTAGATATTTCTATTTCCTTAAGCAGCATTTAAGTCATCAATGGCTTAAGATCATTATTATTAATATCAATTAGTCCACTCTGCTGTAACACAGACAGGATCTCACTGTTTTTCCTGTCCTAAGCAGGATCTAAACTGCTGTCTTCTATGAGCTTTTAGTTGGGAGTAAGGAAGAGTGATCTAGTTATCTATTGCTGTATAATGAACCACCCCCAAATTTAAAAATACAATTTATTACTTTTCCTAATTCTGTGCATCAGGCATTCAAACAGAGCTCAACTGGGCAATTATTTAGCATCATGTAATACTGACTGGGATCACTCATGCAGCTTCTTTTAGCTGAGAGCTTGGCTGTGGCTGGGATGTCCAAGATTGCCTATCATCTTATACTTCCTTACAGCATGGTTGCAAGGCTTAAAAGTGAGGAAGGAGAAGCTGCCCGTTCTCTTAAGCTCACTGAGCTCAAGAGTTTCAGAACAACACTTCTGTCACATTCTATTAGTCAAAGCAATTCCTAACGCCATCACAAATTTAAGGAGAAGGAATATAGTCTCCACTTTTTGGTGTGAGAAATGACATGTTTCACAGGAAATGGAGGAGTTTTGGCAGCCATATTTGAAGATGGCCACTATAAAGGTTTAATGGCATTAGATGGTATAATAACCAGAAATCTGCCCCAGCAAATTACCTCTAGGAACCCCTTCCTCCACCCTTGTGGTGACTAAAGTTACAAGTGCAAAGAGAACAGTGGCCATCAGAGTACCAGGTTTTAACAGCTGTATGGCCAGATCTGATAGAGATCTTTGGGGGTCAGAAATTTAAATTTGTGGCCTAAGTAGGATATTCTTTTTCTTTTTCCTGAATCTAAATCTCCATAGAGGAAGGAAATTGAGCTGGGGGAGACAAAATGCTTATTACTTAACTAGAAGTCTAGAACTAGGAAATGGAAGAAAACAAAAACAAACTCTTAAGTCTCTTTTATCAGCAGGACTAAGAAAGGGGTGGCAGAGGCCTGTGGAAGACAAAGCACCTCCTTCCTAAAGCTCTTATTTTTGCTTTGTATCTCCTTTGGAGGGAGTCATCAATTACCACTTCTTTGTGCAATGGCATAACTCTCTTTGGTCAAGTCTTGTATATGCTTTTCACTTGTGGTTTTAAATTTACTGTGGAAAATGGGGAAATGCCACCTATTTATAATATGCTTATTTATAATATGCTTAAATGAAGAGTACATAAATTGTAAATGAGGAAAAAACACTTCCATAAGAAGGTACATCATAGCTAAACATTTTGATAAATTTATTTTGGCCATTGGGGCTATGTTAGTGTCTTCCTAGGTTCTCACATGTGTTCTAGACTAGTGTTTCTCATTTGGCCTCGGCCCTCAGGATCACTGAGGGAGCTTTAGAAAACACATATTTCAAGGCCTACAATAGTCCTTTATTAGATTTCAGGGTATTGGGGGTTGGCCTAACATTGAAGAAAAAAATAGAAGAAGGAACAAAGGAAGGAATGTAGGAAGGAAGGAAGGAAGGAAAGAAGGGAGGGAGGGAAGGAAAGAGGAGGAAGGGAGGAAGGGAAGAAGGAAGAGACAAAGGGAGAAAGGAGAGCGAGAGAGTGATTATATTCTGAAGATACATAAGAAAATCTATATTTTGGGCTACATTGTAGAACATGAAGAATAAAATAGTTTATCAAAGTTTTGTTGGAGCAAAGTCATCAAGGATATATCAGATATAAATTCATAGAAGTGAGGAAAGTCCTTGAAGAGGTAATACTTCATTTTTCATGAGAGAAATGCTAACCTGGGATTATGGCAGGTGTAGGTAGAACTGTGATATGATTGACCTGGAGGTAGCCAAGTATATCTACGAGGGAGGAAAGGAAGAAAGTGGTTGTTCAAAAGAGTAGGGTCTTTGTAGAGACCTGCTGCTTACCAAACTCAATATTTAGACTGTGTTGGAGAGGTGGGCAACTTTCCCTGAGCAGATTTCTTGGACCATGTGAACAACCGAAGTTGTTTGGTACCAATGGTGCCAATTCCTCCTCAGCAATAGGAAAGTCAGCCTCAACCCCTCGTTAAATGGAGGTACTGGCATGTTGAGTCACAGGACTCATTTTCTTCTCCTCTTCTTCAGCATTCCTGATGTCTGGACTTCAGAAGACCTGCTGGATCATGGTGAGGCCATATTAGATTTCCAGGCCTAAATTCTAATTCCTATCGAATGTCAGGAATCAATTCCTTAAATAAGTTAGTTAGCAGTTAGAATAGAAGGCCACGTTTGATTAAGCAGAGATTTAGAAGAGAGGATGAACATGGAGGCAGGAACTTTGACTTTGTTATCTGTTGATATTGACCATGACCCATGAACTCAGAGAATGATAGACATGAAGGCACCCCAGAAATTACAGATGAAGAAACTGAAGACAAGAGATTAGTTACTTATTTTCATGGGTCTCAGAGAGACTTCACAATGGAATTAGAATGAAACTTTAATATCCCTACATGTTAACCCAGGGCTTTTTCCTCTGCACTAGTCTCTTTGATCTTTAAGCACCGTCACATTTATAAACAGTTGAAATTGGAGGGCAAGAAAGATGGAGGGAGTGCTTAGATTACCATTTCACTAGCTCAGTTTAGCAGAGAGTCACTTTGGTCTTATTTAAAATTGTGAAGTTGATCTATTTCTTCTTTTACATTCTTTCATAGGTTTTAATCACCATTTGATGGTAGCATGTTAAAATTGGGAACACCCATCTTCCAAGTGTCTAAAAAGATTCAGTAAATGTGGAAAATGAGTTTCATAAAAGACAATAACAATTCTCTTCTCTCTTGACTGAAAAAGAGCCCAAGATTATGGAAGAATGTAGTTAGCATACAGAATATTACAGGCAAAAAGTCATATATGAGACAGCATACATTTTCGAGGGTGGTTTAAATATATTTGATATTTGAATTTCTAAACCTAATTTCTAAATTCTAAGTATCCAAATCATCACTAAAGTATGTGTGTTGATAGTAAGCTACATGCACCCTCAGTGTTGGCCTAAGTTATTTGGGAGGGCTTCAATGAAGTGAGACTTGAGAATCAATAATATAAAAGGAGTGAGGGATATCCAGGGAGCTTTTTAAATAATAATGTTTTGCCTCTCTTCCTAGATGGAGGATACATAGATGTTTATTTTATTGTCATTCTTTATAACCTATAGATATTTTATAACCATTGTTTTGTATCTACTCAATATTTTATCACCCTCTCAAAACAAAACAAAACAAAAAGTAGAGAGAGGAAATTTTCAGTGGGAAGAAAAGGAGAAGTGAGTCTATGAACAACAGGTCTATGAACCATCCATTTAAATGAACGGTAAGAACACTGAAGTGGGGAAAACTGGGAAGGAAGAGACAAGTGAAAACAAGACAGAGGAGGAACCAGCAAGTGAGGAGACATACTAGGTGTCAAGCACAAGCATCTCAAAATGTCTTGTATATTTTGAGCTATGAACTGAATGGTGGAACTGAATTGCAAGATAATATATTAAGTAATGAGTCAGCAAATGTTTTATGTAAAGAGTCACGTAGTAAATATTCCAGTCTTTGCAGGTCATACAGTCACTGTTGCAACTATTCAACCATACCTTTGCAAAGTAAAAGTAGCCATACATAATATATTTTAAAAAATGAGTACGTCTGGCTTCCAAAAAAATTGTATTTCTGAACACTAAAATTTGGAAAATTTTCCTGTATCATAAAATGTTATTTTTCCTTTAATTTTTTTCCAGGTAGTTAGAATCATGCCTAGCTCACAAGATGTACAAAAAAAGACGATGGGTCAGATTTGGCCCACAACCACAGTTTTCCTACTGCTGTGTTAAGTGTCTATGAGATGATAGATTAAAGTAAGTGAAACTGATATAGATTTTAAAGTATTAATTTTGTTTGGACAAACTTCTCTCCATTTTTCTAATTTTATTTATGATAAAATTTAGAGGGAGGTACAGAGCTTTTTCACATAACCCCTGCCCCTACACATGCATAGTTTCCTCCGTTATCAACATCACTCACCAGAATGGTAACTGTTTTTTTTTTTTTAACCAAGGATGAACCTATATTGACACATCATAATGCTCAAGTTCATAGTTTACCTTAGTTTCACTCTTGGTGTTGTACATTCTATGGATTTGGACAAATGTATAATGATATAAGTCCATCACTATAATATCATACAGAGCATTTTCATTGTCCTTATTCTCTGTGCTCTGTGTATTCATCTCTTCCTCCTGCTTAACCCTGGCAACAACTGACCCTTTTATTGTCTTAAGTTTTATCTTTTCTAGAATGTCACATAGTTGGAATCATACAGACAGTAGCCTTTTCAGGTTGGCTTCTTTCACTTTGTAATATAAATAAGTTTCTTCCATGTCTTTTCATGGCTTGATAGCTTATTTCTTTTTAGTGCCAAGTAATATTCCACTGTCTGGATGTCCCACAATATATTTACCAATTCATCTACTGAAGGACATCTCTGTTATTTCCAAATTTTGTCAATTATGAATAAAGCTGCTGTAAACATCATGTGCAGGTTTTATGTGGACATAAACTATCAACTCCTTTGGATAAAGACCAAGGAGGACAATTGCTGTATCGTACAGTAAGAGAATGTTTGGTTTTGTAAGAAACCACCAAGACAAACTGTCCTTCAAAATGGCTGTGCCATTTTGCATTCCCACCAGCAATGGATGAAAGTTCTTATTGATCCACATAGTAATGTCAGTGTTCAGGATTTGGGGCATTCTAACAGGTGTGTAGTGGTAACTCATTGTCATTTTAATTTGGATTTCCCTGATGACCTATGATGTGCTGTTTCATATGCTATGTGCTGTCTATATCTCTTCTTTGGTGAGGTGTTTTTTAAGACCTTTGGCCCATTTTTTAACTGGGTCATTTGTTTTCTTATTGTTGAGTTTGAAGAGTTCTTCATATATTTTGAATAACAGTCCTTTATCAGATGTATCTTTTGCAAATATTTTCTCCCAGTCTATGGCTTGTCTTTGAATTCTTTTGATAGTGTCTTTAACAGAGCCTGTGTTTTTAATTTTAATGAAGTCTAGTTTATCAATTATTTCTTCATGGATCATGTCTTTGGTGTTGTATCCAAAAAGACGTCACCATACCTAAAATTATCTAGATCTTCTCCAATGTTATATTCTAGAAGTTTTATAGTTTTACATTTTTTTTTAACATCTTTATTGGGGTATAATTGCTTTACAATGGTGTGTTAGTTTCTGCTTTATAACAAAGTGAATCAGTTATACATATACATATGTTCCCATATCTCTTCCCTCTTGCGTCTCCCTCCCTCCCACCCTCCCTATCCGACCCCTCCAGGCTGTCACAAAGCACCGAGCCAATATCCCTGTGCCATGCGGCTGCTTCCCACTAGCTATCTACCTTACTACGTTTGTTAGTGTGTATATGTCCATGACTCTCTCTCGCCCCGTCACAGCTCACCCTTCCCCCTCCCCATAACCTCAAGTCCGTTCTCTAGGAGGTCTGCGTCTTTATTCCTGCCTTACCCCTAGGTTCTTCATGACATTTTTTTTTTCTTAAATTCCATATATATGTGTTAGCATACGGTATTTGTCTTTTTCTTTCTGACTTACTTCACTCTGTATGACAGACTCTAGGTCTATCCACCTCATTACAAATAGCTCAATTTCGTTTCTTTTTATGGCTGAGTAATATTCCATTGTATATATGTGCCACATCTTCTTTATCCATTCATCTGATGATGGGCACTTAGGTTGTTTCCATCTCCGGGCTATTGTAAATAGAGCTGCAATGAACATTTTGGTACATGACTCTTTTTGAATTTCGGTTTTCTCAGGGTATATGCCCCGTAGTGGGATTGCTGGGTCATATGGTAGTTCTATTTGTAGTTTTTTAAGGAGCCTCCATACTGTTCTCCATAGTGGCTGAACCAATTCACATTCCCACCAGCCGTGCAAGAGTGTTCCCTTTTCTCCACACCTTCTCCAGCATTTATTGTTTCTAGATTTTTTGATGATGCCCATTCTGACTGGTGTGAGATGATATCTCATTGTAGTTTTGCTTTGCATTTCTCTAATGATTAATGATGTTGAGCATTCTTTCATGTGTTTGTTGGCAGTCTGTATATCTTCTTTGGAGAAATGTCTATTTAGGTCTTCTGCCCATTTTTGGATTGGGTTGTTTGTTTTTTTGTTATTGAGCTGCATGAGCTGCTTGTAAATTTTGGAGATTAATCCTTTGTCGGTTGCTTCATTTGCAAATATTTTCTCCCATTCTGAGGGTTGTCTTTTGGTCTTGTTTATGGTTTCCTTTGCTGTGCAAAAGCTTTGAAGTTTCATTAGGTCCCATTTGTTGATTTTTGTTTTTATTTCCATTACTCTAGGAGGTGGGTCAGAAAGGATCTTGCTGTGATTTATGTCATAGAGTGTTCTGCCTATGTTTTCCTCTAAGAGTTTGATAGTTTCTGGCCTTATATTTAGGTCTTTAATCCATTTTGAGCTTATTTTTGTGTACGGTGTTAGGGAGTGATCTAGTCTCATACTTTTACATGTACCTGTCCAGTTTTCCCAGCACCACTTATTGAAGAGGCTGTCCTTTCTCCACTGTACATTCCTGCCACCTTTATCATAGTTTTACATTTTAAATTTAGGTCTTTGATGCCTTTTGAGTTAATTTTGTGAAGGGTGTTAGGTCTGTATCTAGTTTTTTTTTTTTTATACGTGGATGTACAGTTGTTTAGCACCATTTGTTGAAGAGACTACTTTGCTCCATTGTATTGCCTTTGCTCTTTTGTCGAGATCAGTTGACTATATTTATGACAGCCCATTTCTGGCCTCTCCATTCTGTTCCATTGATCTATTTGTTTGTTCTTTCACCAAAAGAAACACTGTCTTGACTATTGTAGCTTTAGAAGACTTGAAGTCAGGTAGTGTCCTTTCTTCAACATTGTTCTTCAATACTGTGTTTACTATTCTGGATCTTTCACCTCTCCATATAGACTTTAGAATCAGTTTGTCAATATCTGTAAAATAACTTGTGGGATTTTGTTTGGAATTGCATTGTATCTATAGATCACGTTGGGAAGAACTGACATCTTGAAAATATTGTCTTCCTTTCCATGAATATGGAATAACTCTCCAATTGTGGAACTGGAAAGGAAATACTGGGTGGTACAGTTCACCTCTTTGACTTATCAGCATCCGTATACATCCCCTTCATTTTCATGTAATGATAGCACAAGCATCTTGCTTCCACCTAAGAGACTACAACTAACACTTATACTAATGAAGATATGCTCACCCTCTCCTAAAAAATGGAGAAACAGAATCATTCTGTGTCTATACTTGGGTAATGTTAAACTAGTCACAATTTCATTTATATATTCATTAACCTGAGGACTAAGTTCCTACATTAACCATTACCAACACTCCTTATATAAAAATACAGGGGAAAGAGAGAGTAGAAAACTGATTAATATACACAAACACGTGCATAAAAAACAAGGGAGGAAATAAGTACACTGTTGTTGACCTCAATTCTGAAAGTGATGATGGGTTTTTAGGTTATATTTTTAGCTTCCTTATTCTACTACCCATTCTTTCCATGTTTCCTTTGCCCTCAACCAACATCTCAGTTGTTAGGGTTCTTCCACTGGTAGTTAGCCCACATTTTATTTTCATAAGTCTGAGGCTTTAGTAGTCCTCATTTGATTGGGTCAATTGGGTCCTCATTTCATTTACTGTTAATCTTAGATGTAGTAAGTGATGTCTCTGAACATCACTTAAGGCAGAGGAATATGCTGTCGATGCTAGAATCCCTGGCATCACAATCCTCCAACCCATCTTCACTTATCAGAGGGCAATAAACTCTCTGTTCCAGGGTCTCTCTCCCTTTGTTTTCCCTTGCCATCCCAAACATATGATAGGTTACTTTTCTTCCCTAATTAAACAATTTGAGCTGCGAATCATTTGTAATGATTTATGGCAGCTGTGTTTTTGCCAATCTTACACATTATTTTTCTTATTACTTAATTGTTTTAGCAGTGCTTCAGCCATTAGTTTCTGAGTTCTGAAAACAGGAAACAGAAGTCTTCTATTATAGACGCCTGCCTAATTAGCTCAGAGGCTGTCTAATGGGGACTATTAAAAATGCAAATGAGGCGTGATCAAACAGTGAAAAGTTTTGTCCTGACAGTATATACTAATGCATTTTCCCCCCTGCAAAATGTACAACTATCCTGAATGTAGATTCCTCTCCCTTCCTTACCATGTAAAATAGCTTTTTCCTTGGTGATTGAGTTTTACCTTCTTCACTTGGGCTGGGTTGCACTTTGAAATGAGTTCTTAGGGAAACCATTATTATTTCTTACCCCTTAATCTAAGGCAGTGGTTCTCAAAATTCAGCATGTATCAGAGTAAACTTGTTAAAACACAGAATCCTGTGCACACTCGTAGAGTTTCCAACTCAGTAGGTCTGGAGGTGCCCAAGTACCTCCATTTCTAACAAGTTTGCAGGGAATACCAACCTTTTTTATCTGGGTACACTTCGCTTTGAGAATCACTGGTCTAGGGCCTTGTGGTTTCTTGCTTCTGAATTCAAAACTTCCTTTTTCTCTTCCTTCTGTACCACCATACAATTCTTTTTTTTTTTACACCTTTATTGGAGTATAATTGCTTTACAATGGTGTGTTAGTTTCTGCTTTATAACAAAGTGAATAAGTTATACATATACATATGTTCCCATATCTCTTCCCTCTTGTGTATCCCTCCCTACTACCCTCAATTTTCCACCCCTCCAGGTGGTCACAAAGCACTGAGCTGATCTCCCTGTACTATGCGGCTGCTTCCCACTAGCTATCTACCTTACATTTGGTAGTGTATATATGTCCATGCCTCTCTCTTGTTTTGTCACAGCTTCTATGGGCTTTTTCTTTTTCTTTTTTTTGTAAGAACATTTCACATGAGATCTACCCTCCTAACCGATTTTTAAGCATACAATACAGTATTGTTATCTAAAGGTGCCATGTTGTACATCATATATCTTGAACTTATTGCCTAACTGACATTTTATATGCATTGATTAGCAACTCCCCACTTCCCCTACCCCCAGCGTCTGGAAACCACCATTCTATTCTTTGCATCTGTAAGTCTATTTTAGATATTTCATATGAGTGGAATCATATAGTATTTGTCCTACTGTGACTGGCTTATTTCACTTAGCACAATGTCCTCAGGTTCATCCACATGGTCACATATTACAGGATTTCCTTTTTTTTTAAGGCTCTGGTCCGCCTTACTATTCCACTGTGTATGTGTGTATATGCAACATTTTCTTTATTCATCTGCTGATGAACATTTAGTTTGTTTCCACATCTTGGCTATGGTAAACAGTGCTTCAATGAACATGAGAGTGTTAATATCTTCTTGAAATTCTGATTTGAATTATTTTGGATAAATTCTCAGAAATGAGATTGCTGGATCATATGGTAGTTCTATTTTTAACTTTTTGAGGAACCTCTATACTGTTTTCCATACTGACTGCACCATTTTGTATTCCCACCAACACTGTACAAGGGTTCCAATTTCTCCAGCCTCACCAATACTTGTCTTTTTCTAAATAATAGGTATTCTAATAGGTATATCTTATATATTGTTAAGATGCCCATACTACCTATAGTAATCTATAGATTCAGTGAAATCCCTTTGAAAATCCCAGCATTTCTTATAGAAATAGAAAAAAATAACTCAAAAGTTTATATGGATCCCCAAAAGACTCTTAATAGCCAAAATAATCTTGAAAGAGAAAAACAAAGCTGGATTCACCATACTTTCTGATTTCAAAATATATTACAAATCTACAGGAATTAAAACATTATGGTACTGATGGTAAGCCAATGGAACAGAATAGAGAGCCTAGAAATCCATGCATATATGGTCAACTGATCTTTGACAAGGGTGCCAATAATACACAATGGGGAAATGACAGTCTTGTCAAAAAATGATGTTGGGAAATGCGATATGCACAGGCAAAAGACTGAAATTTGACCCTTTAATCGACAGAGTGAAAAGGCAATGTGTGGAATGGGAAAAAATATTTGCAAACCATATATCTAATAAAGGGTTAATTTCCACAACACGTAAGGAGCACTTACTACTCAATAGCAAAAACAAAAAACCTTAATAACCTGATTTAAAATGGACCAAAGATGTTAATAGACATTTTTCTAAAGAAGACATACAAAAGGGCAAAAAGTATCTCAACATCAATAATCATCAGCTAAACACAAGTAGTCAAAATCACGATGAGATATCACCTCACTCCTAATAGGATGGTTTTTTATTAATGAATAGTCTGAGAATTGCTTAGTTAAACCAAGTGTTGACTTGTTGGAACAGCTTCTCTGACTCAAACCAAATCAAGGTTATGTGCACACCCCTTATGATTATATTGTTATCATATTACTCAGCACATGAGGGGTGGATCTAGATTTTGTAGTCTGAGGCTCATAATTTGAGGGATTCTCTTTAAGAGAGGAATTGAAAAAATATATACAATTGAGTGAGAATTCCTGAAGTTTCCCAGTTAATTTGCTCTTGCATCACATTATGCTGATATATCTGATCCTTTGCATATCTTTCTCACTTGATAGTGAGTTCCTTATGAGCTAGGATAAAATCATATTTGTCTCCACAGCCTCACATTCTGTACAGCATCTGGCACAAAGTGGATGCTCAGTAGATGCTTATTGATTAATCTGTTCACATCAATTTAATATTGAAAAATTCCATGCTGTATTTTCCCCTCCCATAGGCTCTTCTCCTTTACATTGAGATGTGGCTTCTTATCTTCCCATGTCACTTTTCTCCTCTTTATGGAGATGTGACTTATCTTCTTATGGTTCACATTCCCCACCACTATCCCCACCATTACCTGTTGGAACCTCATCAGACTTTTCATTTTGCTAGATCACTTAGGGTTCTTTCCTGCCTCCTTGCATTTTTATGTTTCCACATTAATGACCTGGAAGATTTCTACTTATCCCTCAAGATCCACTTCAAGTTTCTTCTCCTTTTGGAGATCCTCCCTGAGCTCTTCAGGCAGAGTCCTGCTCTTCTTTGTTTGGAAATCCCTGACAGCATACATCAGGGCTTTCTGCCTGATGTTTCCCTGCTGGCCTGATGTGGAAGTTTGTGTAGGTTGCAAACAACCTGAATTACCATTCTTGGTCACCCAATACCCTTCTATTTGTCTTTGTAACCCCAGTATCCATCCCTGTAAATTTGTGATAATGTAAATGAATGAATGAATAAAAGGTAAACTTATTCTTGTTAATAATGTTTGAAAGGGGGAGATCTGCTGTTTCAGAGCAAGAGGATATGTGGAGGGAGAGTCTTCTGTGGCCAACATCCATTTGTAACACCCACTCTGTTTTAGTGAGAGTTCAAGTCCAACCAGGTGGCCTCATTTCTACTCCCCCATTCCCTACCCTCATCTTACTCCTGGCAGTGACCTAGGAGTTCCGCTAAGTTTCTCTTCCTCCTTTCCCTCTGCCTACTCACAGCTCAGGACCTGACTGAAAGGAAAGGATAAAGAAGTTGTGAGACATATATACAATGGAATATTAACCATAAAAAAAAATGAAGCAATGCCATTTGCAGCAACATGGATGGAACTAGAGATTTTCATACTCAGTGAAGTAAGATAGATAGAGAAAGATAAATATCATATGATACCACTTATATGTGGAATCTAAAAATAAGATACAAATGAACTTACATACAAAACAGAAATAGACCCACAGACATAGAAAAGAACTTATGGTTATCAAAGGGGAAAGGGGGGGATAAATTAGGAGTTTGGAATTACACACTACTATATATAAAATAGATAACCAACCAGGACCTATCATTTAGTACTGGGACCTATACTCAATATTTTGTAATAATCTATAAGGGAAAAGATTCTGAAAAAGAATATATATAACTGAATCACTTTGCTGTATACCTGAAACTAATACAATGTTGTAAATCAACTACACTTCAGTTAAAAAAAAAGATTTGATCTGGCACTCTGATCTTGGGACTCCTGCCCTGGCTGTCCTTCTATTGCCTCCTGCAAAGGAGGTGGTTAGGGGGAGCACAGGAGGGAGAGGCCATGATAGGGGCATTCTGCCTGAGGAAGGTGCAGTAGACCCCTAGCCCCAGACTCCAAAGGAAGACACCAGCAATTACATTTGGTAGTGTATATATGTTGATGCTACTCTCACTTCGTCCCAGCTTTGCCCTCCCACCCAATTTCCCCAAGTCCATTTTTTATGTCTACCTCTTTATTCCTGCCTGGCAATTAGGTTCATAAGTACCATTTTTTTTTTTTTTTAGATTCCATATATATGCGTTAGCATACTGTATTTGTTTTTCTCTTTCTGACTTACTTCACTCTGTATGACAGACTCTAGGTCCTTGCACCTCACTACAAACAACTCAATTTTGTTTCTTTATATGGCTTAGTAATATTCCATTGTATATATTTGCCACATCTTCTTTATCCAATCATCTGTCGATGGACATCTAGGTTGGTTCCATGTCCTGGCTATTGTAAATAGTGCTGCAGTGAACATTGTGGTACATGACACTTTTTGAATTATGGTTTTCTCAGGGTATATGCCTAGCAGTGGAATTGCTGGATCTTATGGTAGTTCTATTTTTAGTTTTTTAAGGAACCTCCTTATTGTTTTCCATAGTGGTTGTATCAATTTACATTCCCAGCAACAGTGTAGGAGGGTTCCCTTTACACCAAGTGCTTTCCAGCATTTATTGTTTCTAGATTTTTTGATAATGGCCATTCTGACCAGCATGAGGTGATACCTCATTGTAGTTCTGATTTGCATTTCTCTAATAATTAGTGATGTTGAGCATCTTTTCATGTGCCTCTTGGCCATCTGTATGTCTTCCTTGGTGAAATGTCTATTTAGGTCTTCCACCCATTTTTTAACTGGATTGTTTGTTTTTATGATATTGAGCTCCATGAGCTATTTGTATATTTTGGAGATTAATGATTTGTTGTTTCATTTGCAAATATTTTCTCCCATTCTGAGGGCAGTCTTTTTGTCCTGTTTATGGTTGCCTTTGCTGTGTAAAAGTTTTAAGTTTAAGTATTGCCACTGTTCAAGCCTCATCCAGCCCAATGGATTTGGGTGTTCTGAGAAGGGTTCCAGCTCAACTGGGCACTTGGTTGCCAGCCTCCACTTTCCAGGTCTCCTCACTTCTGTTTGCTCCTTTATGGCCAACATATTAAATGAGACAGTAATAGTGCAGGCCACAGACCGTAGTTGGTTAGGCCTCTCTATCAGAATCCCTCTGATCCAGGCTGATGACCTCAACCTGGCTCCAAAGAAGCAATGTGCTTTCCCTACTTCTTCTCTAAGTCTCCATCTTTAGAGTCTGGTCCTACCCTCACATCCCCAGGCTTCATAATATCAGCCACCACATAACATCAGCCATGTAGTTTTCCTCCATGCTCATCCCCATGCTAAACTCTCTCCCTTCCTGGATGGCCCCTGAATTCAACGGTCCACTCCTTTCTCCCTGGGCAAACATTATCTAGAACTGACAACCCCAGAGGCATCAGAATATGGCTCCAAGACAAGACATAATCACAGGAGACCCCCCACCTGCATGGCTCCATGGGCTGGAGGGATGCTGACAATTACAGACCCTTGAGGCCCGAAGGAATCATCTTCCCTAAATTCTTCCAGTGTGAAAAAGACTAGTTTGGCATTTCTATCTGGGGTTTTTAGAGTTATTTTTGTCCTTAAAATCTAATAGCTGGTTTTTGGTAATTATGGAAAAAATAGTGTAGTGGAAATAAAAGGTTTTGGGAAGGTTTTGTTTTTTTATTTCTGGTTTCTAGTATCATATTTTGAATTTCCTATTCAGTTAGGCACACCCCTTGAGATCATGACCTCTATGATTAGAACAGAAAAAGGTCCCCATCGTCCATAAGCCTATGATTTCCACTTTGTTTCTAACCCTGTAACTGGCATAATTTCTCTGGATAATGCAGAGAAGGGAAGTTACCTAAATGCTTGTTTTGCAGGGCGCCATTTCCATGCATCAAATTCACTTGAGGTAAGGGCACACAAGGCCCAATAGATCGCCCTTCGTTGGTGCTTTATTCAGAATGCTCAGAAGATTTGCTCTGTCAGACAATGTCAGTGGCATCCTAATTCCCACAGACTGAAATTCTCTCCCCTCCGCTGGGCCTCCCATTTCTTCTGCACACTCTGTCTCATTCATTCATTGCTCCATTCATTCCATAAACATGGATCAACCACCTCTTCTATGTTGCAGAACCTGTCCTAGGTTCTGGGGATGTAAACAAAAATAACACTAACTTCTTCTTCTTCTGTTCTCAAAGGACTAATAATCCAACAGAAAACAAAGATGTAAACTAAAACCATAAGAAATATTAGCTGTGACAGTGTGATCAAGGTCTGTTTAGAAAGAGTGTGGGGACCTAATGAAACTTCAAAGCTTTTGCACAACAAAGGAAACCATAAACAAGACCAAAAGACAACTCTCAGAATGGGAGAAAATATTTGCAAATGAAGCAACTGACAAAGGATTAATCTCCAAAATTTACAAGCAGCTCATGCAGCTCAATAACAAAAAAACAAACAACCCAATCCAAAAATGGGCAGAAGACCTAAATAGACATTTCTCCAAAGAAAATATACAGACTGCCAACATACACATGAAAGAATGCTCAACATCATTTATCATTAGAGAAATGCAAATCAAAACTACAATGAGATATCATCTCACACCAGTCAGAATGGCCATCATCAAAAAATCTAGAAACAATAAATGCTGGAGAGGGTGTGGAGAAAAGGGAACACTCTTGCACGGCTGGTGGGAATGTGAATTGGTACACCAACTATGGAAAACAGTATGGATGTTCCTTAAAAAACTACAAATAGAACTACCATATGACCCAGCAATCCCACTACGGGGCATATACCCTGAGAAAACCATAATTCAAAAACAGTTATGTACCAAAATATTCATTTCAGCTCTATTTACAATAACCAGGAGATGGAAACAACCTAAGTGTCCATCATCGGATGAATGGATAAAGGAGATATGACACATATATACAATGGAATATTACTCAGCCATAAAAAGAAACAAAGTTGAGCTATTTGTCATGAGGTGGATGGACCTAGAGTCTGTCATACAGAGTGAAGTAAGAAAGAAAAGGAAAGAAAAATACTGTATGCTAACACATATATATGGAATTTAAGAAAAAAAAGTCATGAAAAACCTAGGGGTAAGACAGGAATAAAGACACAGACCTACTAGAGAATGGACTTGAGGATATGGGGAGGGGAAGGGTAAGCTGTGACAAAGTGAGAGAGTGGCATGGACATATATACACTACCAAACGTAAAATAGATAGCTAGTGGGAAGCAGCTGCATAGCACAGGGAGATCAGCTCAGTGCTTTGTGACCACCTAGAGGGGTGGGATAGGGAGGGTGGGAAGGAGGGAGACGCAAGAGGGAAGGCATATGGGAACATATGTATATGTATAACTGATTCACTTTGTTATAAAGCAGAAACTAACACACCATTGTAAAGAAATTATACTCCAGTAAAGATGTAAAAAAAAAGGGAAAAAGAAAGAGTGTGGGAATGGGGCTGGAGGATAACCAGACAGGTTTCTGAGAGGAAGTGGCCACAAGGGTCACTACGCAAGTGTGGAGAAGCCATTCTAACTGGGAACAGTGTCCTGAGTGAGGCCACAGGAACACTGACCACAGCATACTCAGGAAGCCAGAAAACAGGTGACTAGAAGTCTGAGGGAAGGAAGAGGCCAGAGTGTGTAGAGCATAATATAGGCTATGGGAGCCATTCTTGGATATGAGTGTGTGCTTATGAGTGTATGTGTGTGTGTGTGTGTGTGTAGAGGAGGTTGTTGACATGATTAAATCACTGAAGCCTCGGGGCAGAAGACTCTACACTCAGCCTGCTAAGGATGTGTGTATGTGTGTGTTTGTGTATATTTAAAGCCTGTACTTAGATAAAGGACAGTGCCTTGAATACCTAAAGAAGCAGCACAGCTAGAAAAATATTTTAAACATGAAAAATATGAATAGCCTCTAAGACATCCAGCCCATTGATTAAATCATGAAATGTGCAGTCCAAAACTTACTGACCCAATAGCCCCTCCTGTGCATACAATAGAACCTCAGACATCCCTGTAAATGTCACTGGTTATCTCTGAGAATCCCCAGGGAGTGATTCCTGGGCTGGCAGAACTGTCTCTCACCTCAGTGGCACCAAGTGGCTCCTGCCTCCTTGGCCTGTCCTGCTCCGATGTCCTTTGATGTGTCCAGACCCACTGCCCCACCCATTGTGGGAACGCTAGCTTCAGGGGGCAGTGTCTGGGTGTTCCTGTGCTTCAGGATTTGGAGAGACAGACTGAAACAGGTCCTACTCAGGGGAAGGATGTTCTCCCCCCAATTCTGGGTCACACAGATCCCAAAGCAGCTAAGCTCGATGCAGACATTCCCAGGCTCTTCCTGAGATGCCGCAGCCACCTCTGCCTCTTCCCTCAGCCAGGTGACCAGGACCTTCTCTGGGGTCAGATCATGGGCAGAAGCTATTTCTCCCCTCCCTCTCATCCCTGCACCTTCAAAATGCCTTGTGTTTTCCCTACTTAAACACAAATGTTTCCAGTTTGCTGCTTGTTCTGATATTAGTACACACATCCTGTAAGTGTCACAAAAGACCCTGGCATCTGCACCTCAGGGCAGGGGTAACTGAAATCAGAAAACACTAGAAGTAAAAATGCACAAAGACTCAAGTTGCAAAAGCCAGGATGTAATTCTTGAAAAAAAAAAAAAAGGAAGATGATGTGGAAATGGTGGAAATAAGCTTAAAGTGTATTGATTTGATCTCAACTTTCATAATTAGAAATGCAAATGTATATTTGGCAAACTATTAGAACTAAACTCCACAATTTTTAATTACAAATTGTCATAGGATATATAAGCAGATAATTTGTATCTTCAGAGTCAAAGACAGAAAACCAAGGCAGCATCAAGAATGAGAAAACAAGAGAAACTGCAGTAAGAGTATATGAGTAGAGCAAGATACATGTTACTCCAATAATTATAAATGCTTTCATATCTAATGTTTAAATTAATGGCTTTCATGTTGGGTTAATGATAAATCTAATAGAGTCACCTAAACAAGATGGCGAAGGAAGAAAAGTTAGACATAAAAGGATGGATAAAGACAACACAAGAGAACACAAAGGAAATTAGTCCCATAAATATTAATATTGGTCTATCTATAAATTATAGTAAAAGACATTAAATAATGGTCAAAGAGGGTTTTACAGATGTGAAAACATTACTTGAAAAGGAATTAACATAGTGTGAGGGAAGAGACAACTGTCTTTTCAAATTGAGTTTAGCTATGAAGGGAAGAGAAATGACAGTAAATATGGGAGATATTTGTCAAGGGAAGTTAAAAAATGTATACTTTATTGTATTTTTTTAAACAACACAGTTTTCATGTAGAACACTTGGAAAATAAAGGAACGTAAGGTAGAAGAAATCAAAGGTTACACACAATCTCACAAGTCAAGGGCAGCTGCTCTTTTAACAGTATGTGGCGAGACGTGGTCTTGGAGAAGACTTGCCCCCACACAAGGCCTGGGTGAGAGGAGGCAGCAGAAAGGGAGGAACTGAGGAGTAAGCACCGTCACAGTTTATCCCTTCTTCCCTCTCCTGGACCATAGGGTCTAGAAACACAAGGATTTTGCCCCCTACTTCCTTCTTTTCCCCTGGAGCGCCCAATATCACTGAGCAGGTGAAGTAACGTAGCGAGGAAAAGAGAAAGGGAGGAAGGAAGCCGAATGATGTACAGAATTCTAACTTTATTTTTTAAATTACAATTACATTGATTAAAAACATCAGAAAACATACAAAACTATCAGAGAAAAGAAGTCTTAAGACGTAGCCAAGACAGGAGGAAAGGAGACCAGGAAAAGGGAAAAACCTAAGTCCTCATTTGAGATTTTCTATCCCAACTTTTAGAAAAAGAAGAGGAAGAAAATGTGGAGCAGGGAGGTAAGAAAGGGACTGAGAGATGTGCTTCCCAGGGTGAAGAGGGTGGGAGAAGAAGAAAGAATTCTGTACAAGTGGGCAGGTGGAAAAGGGGGGTCAAAACAAATTCCTAGAAGGAATAAAAGTTTGCTGGGTATTGTACTTTAACCAGGGTGGGTGGGCAGCCCTAAAGGTACCTTAAAGGTAAACTTGCTTGATTTTAGTGCTTCTACATTTGATTAGCACAGGTAAATCTCCAGACCGAGGATGCTTCACGGAGAAGGGTGGGTGGTCACCAAGAGCTCACCAAATGGGAATGAATGCTGAGTGAGGGCTGAGATTGAATCCAGCCCCATACTCAGCAAGGCATCCGTGTTCCATGAAGAATAAGGTAAATTTGATTTTTCGCATCAATGCAAGCTTTCTCAGACTACAGGTAGTTCACCAAATATAGGGGGAAAGGGCCTTTTAAGTTTGTGTCTTTTATGCCAGCAATAATTTTACAGTAACAAATCAGCCATGCTCCCTAATGAATCTCTGGGATTGAGAACAGAAAGTACAGAGTAGGAAAAGTGGTAAGTGGGAAATCTGGCTTAAATATGTTTTTGGCTGAGTCTTCCAGATAATTATAATGGAGTCTGCTTCTCCCCCACCCATGCCTGTCATCCTCAGTATTAAATTATGATGATGATGATGATTACTAATAATTATCACTTTCATGTATTCGGCATTTTCAACTTTCTTAGGTACTTGCACATGGATTCCTTCCCGGTGAGCCTAAGAGACAGGAAGGGCAGGCACCACTCCACCCATCTTTGAGATAAGGAACAGGCTACGGATCCTTTGCCCTGGGCCACACAGCTTGTTCGGGACACCCGGCATCTAATAGTCTCTAGCTCATTCTCTCAACTGTTCATTAGAAGACTAGGTATGTCTTTCCCCACTTGACGATATTATGAGTAAGTATATGGATATGTATATTTCATGCATCAAATTTGAGTTATTATACCTTAAGTAAATTGCATTAAGTTTAGAATGATCTCTCCTTCCCCTCTTCCATCTCTGTCTCTTTCTCTCTTTGCCTCTCTCTTGAACACACGCAGACATACATACTCAGTCATTCATTTATGGATTTCAAAACACTTTCCAAATAACAAGACACTATCTCCTTTGCCAGCTATGATGGCTAGAACTTCTGTCAGGCTTGTCTCAGCTTTCTGCTTCTTTTATATATTACAGAGCAAAATCTGGGGATAGAACTGGGTGTAAGTGTTACATTTAGGAAACTGGTTATGCAGGAGTGTGCATGCGCCTTTACCGACTGCTGATTATTCTCCACAATCTGGAGCTAATCCCAAGGATTAAATGAGCATCTGCTCTCTGATGCTGACAGCTGGATGGGACTAAGTCATAAACAGAGGGGGGTGGATCAGACTTGGGCAAACCAGCCGATGCAGAGAAGGCTGGGCTTCCTCCAGGGTCCTGGAGACGACCCTGGCTGCTGTGTCCCTGCCCTCCTGAGCCTTGCTCCATTCTACCCCTTACCCAGGATCTCAGCCTGGACTCTGTGCAGAGGGGTGGTTAAGAGTCAGGGTCACACTGCCTGAGTTTGTACCTGCTCTGGAAGCTCTGTATGCATTGTGTGACCTTGGGCAGATTTCTGAGGGCAGGAAGCTCAGCTCTATTATCCGCAGAATGGGGATTGAGGCAGTAATCCACTCCTCAGAGTTACAATGCAGATTAGGTGACCTGGTCCTCTCCATGAGCCTTTTCTAGAATCGCTGCTCAGACATCATATCATACCATCCTGCTGCTTCTCTCTCCTTTTGTCCCCTGCTCAACATTTCAGCTCAAGTGCCACCTCCCAGTATTCTCGTACATACTGATTCTTCTTGTCCTCTGCCACACATTACCTGGACTACTCGTTTAGGCTTCCACCTTGTTAAGATCATGCATTTATTTTTCTCTGCTTTATGGATCTGAGTCTATGAGCATTTCCTGGGGTGGGTCTGTTTCAGGTCTTAATGTTCTGTAGAAACACACACAGATGCACAGGGGAAGAAATGGAAAGAAAGGATGGAGGGAGAAATGAATGAAGACACCATCTTTTTTTTAAATCATCCCCAGTGTTGGTTTCTTTCCAGCATTTTCTCCTCCTTAGACCAAGAAGCCTGAAGGACCTACAATGAATAGCACAAACTTTGCTGAAAGTCATCAGAGGGCACTTTCAATAGCCCAATCTTTGGAGGTAGAAAAAGACCCTAATTTTGTGATGTGACAAAAGTAGTAGTGGTAAAGCAGAAGCCCCCAAGTCTTTAGGAGGCAGAGGACCCCCATCTCCTTTTTCAGGCTCAGAGCATGTATTGATAAGACCACTGCTTCAGCATTCTCCCGAGGTGGAGCCTGTTTCCCCCGGATGCTGTGTCTTCTTGCCAATACTCCCTGAGATGGGAAACAGGCAGACATCACATTGGAAAGGTTGAGTTCATCAAAAGTAACAAGACTGTCTGGAGTTATGGGAAGTGCTGAGGTGAACCAGCAACTGGGTCCAGGCTACCAGCAGGAACACTGGCCTGGCTTCCAGGCACTGGCCCTGGTTCAGGAGGCCACAGATCTACCGAGAGGGTCTTGGGCAAGCAGCCTCAACACTGTGGCCTCAGCACTTCATCTGGAAAAAGTAAGAGCCTAGGGTCTCTTCCAGCTCTGACATTAGGTGGCTTGTCACAGCCCCTAAGACATCAACTGCCTCCATGTATAAGACTGCAATTGTTATTTAAAATAATAGCGGTGAGTCATCTAGAAGTGATGACAAGAAAAGATTGTTCTCATTTATTCATTGTAGTGCCTCTACATTTAGGAATCCTGAGAGCTGAGGGATTCTGCACAACTAAATCTTCCAGAACTATACTCTGTCTGCTTTTAAAGACCCAAACTGATTTTGTTCTAAACTTAACAACAACAACAAAAGAATTTTTGTAGGATATTTTCATTATAGTTAGTATTTTGTTCTAATTATTTTTGTCTTCAGTAAAGAGAGGATGGAGAGAACACCTTACTCTTCTCTGGACAACTTGGGGCCATCATTCTGAGCACAAATACTGGCAGCACAGGGCTACCCTCAAGAGCTCCTGAATTTTCCTCCCACTGACCTGACCTGAGCCATTCTCATTCCCTCCAGTCTCTGATGGTGTCACTGGGTGGGAACAAGGAGGGACAATATTTTTATCTATGGAGCCCAAGGCCCAGAGCAGGACAGAGATTTCCTCAAAGTCAAAGAGAGGTGTAGTGGCATTGCTAGGAGAGAACCAACTCTCTTTACCTTGTGAGCCCAATCCTATAGGACTCCAGATGCTAGATAGTCTAATTTTCAATCCCTTATTGTTCTTTTCACAGGGTGTCTAAGCCATCCAATTCAAGTTTCACGGTTGGCTTCTCATACAGTTGATTGATATTGTTGCTGATGAAGACTACCCCACTGTACATCATATTTTCAAATTCTTCAGTCTGGAGAGATTCTTTGGTGAGGGCAAGTAAATTAAAAAACAATCTCCTGCTATAGTAATCCATCCCAAGATGCTGTTCCTGCTTGGGAAGATGCCTGGCCAGAATCACATATAAGCTGTTTTCTTGTTTGCTTTTTCTTTCTCTGCCTCATTTCCTTCCTTCCTTCTTTCCTTCTCCTCTCATTCTCTCATTCTTCCTTTCTTTCCTCCCTCCCTCTACACTTTTCTCCTTTTTCTCCTTCTTCCTCCTTCTCTTCCTCTTTCTTTTCTCCTCCTCCTGCTCCTTTTCCTCCTTCTTCTCCTTCTTCCCCTTCTTCTTCTCCTTTCCTTTCTTCTTCTTCTTCTTTTTCTCCTTCTTATTCTCCTTCTCCTTTCCTTTCTTTTCTTCTCTTCTTCTTCTTCTTCTCCTTCTCCTTCTTCTTCTTCTTCTTCTTCTTCTCCTTCTCCTTCTCCTTCTCCTTCTCCTTCTCCTTCTCCTTCTCCTTCTCCTTCTCCTTCTCCTTCTCCTTCTTCTTCTTCTCTTCTTCTTCTTCTTCTTCTTCTTCTTCTTCTTCTTCTTCTTCTTCTTCTTCTTCTTCTTCTTCTTCTTCTCTTCTTCCTTTCTTCTTTCTTCTTCCTCTCTCCCCCATCTCTATCTCTATCTCTATCATCTCTATGTCTATCTCTATGTCTATGTCTATATCTCTACCTCTATCTCTTGCTTTTTTCCTGGTTGAAGGGACTCTTATAGCAGAAACATTATTCCTGGTGCAAATACAACTGTGATGCTGCTCTTTCACTGTGCTCTGCAGGTCCAGAACTCCAGAACTCTGTATTCACTTCCTCATAGACCTTTGCTGGCAATATCAGCATACACCATCTTAGATGGGGAGTGGAAAATTGGTTGCCACCATGTAGTCTAAATCACCAGGTTCAGCCCAAAGTGCAAGATGTAGCCTCTCAAGAAGGTAAAAGAGGCAAACATTACATCACACAATGATGGTATCTTCCTTAGAAAAGATGGATCTGCTTTGCACCATGTTGCCCTTTTTGTCTGATTCATGTGAAAAGGAATACATGATTATAGGCAGTGGTGGATTTATAATGTGTCCATTTAGCTAAGCTGAGCCCATTTCCTGCATACTTTCATTAGGGAGGTTACAAAAGAGATTCTTGTGAGAGATTTGTTGGGCCAAAGAAGCAGCAATCATTTAGTATGTCATACATGTTGTTACTTTCTGCTGACTAACCTTGTTGCTGTGACATAAATGCTGGGCCTGCAGCTGCCCCACCTCACCCTGAATTCTGGATCATGTGTGTAGGTTTAGTTTGAGACAAAGGCTCTCTTAAGGTCAGAGGCAATAAGAACTCACACAAGTTTCAGAACATACTCATAGGCTCCATCTCCTGCTAGTATATTTCAGCTTGCTCTTGCTCTCCATTCTTATGCCATGATCTAGTATCCAAGGACCTTTATTGCTTTTCCTTCCATAGGACATCACACCCATTACATGGATAGTATTATGCTGATTGGATCTAGCCATCAGAAAGTAGCAAGTTCTCTACAGAACTTAGTAAAACAGTTGCATACTAGACGGTAGGAGATAAATCATACAAAAAAATTCAAGGGCCGCCTGCCATGGTGATCTAAGTGTCTAGTGGTCTGGAGCCATGTCAAGATACCCCTTCCACATTGAAGGGCAAGTTGCTGTATCTGATCCATTCTACCACTGAGAAAGAGGCACAATACCTAGGGGGCCTCTTTGAATTTTGGAGGCAACATACACCTCATTTGGGTGTGCTTCTTTAACCCATATACCAAATGACATGAAAATCTGCTAATTTGGGGCAGGAATCAGAATAAGAGATGGTTCTGCCACAGGTCCAGACTACCATACAAACTGCTCTGCCACTTGGGACATGTGATCCAGCAGATCAGTGGTGATTGAAGTGTCGGTGGCAAATAGGGATGCTGTTTGCAGTCTTTAGCAAGTCCCTAGAGGTGAATCACAGAACAGATTCAGATTTTGGAGTAAAGTCATATAACCTGTTTTTTTTTTCCTTATTACCCATCAATTTTATACACATCAATGTATACTGTCAATCCCAATTGCCCAATTCATCACACCACCCCTCCCACCCCCCCGCCGCTTTCCCACCTTGGTGTCCATACGTTTGTTCTCTACATCTGTGTCTCAACTTCTGCCATGCAAACCGGTTCATATGTACCATTTTTCTGTGTTCCACATACATGCATTAATATATGATATTTGTTTTTCTCTTTCTGACTTACTTCACTCTGTATGACAGTCTCTAGATTCATCCATGTCTCAACAAATGACCCAATTTCGTTCCTTTTTATGGCTGAGTAATATTCCACTGTATATATGTACCACATCTTCTTTATCCATTCATCTGTTGATGGGCATTTAAGTTGCTTTCATGACCTGGCTATTGTAAATAGTGCTGCAATGAACATTGGGGTGCATGTGTCTTTTTGAATTATGGTTTTCTCTGGGTATATAACCAGTAGTGGGATTTCTGGATCATATGGTAACTCTACTTTTAGTTTTTAAGGAAGCTCCATACTGTTCTCCATAGTGGCTGTATCAATTTACATTCCCACCAACAGTGCAAGAGGTTTCCCTTTTCTCCACACCCTCTCCAGCATTTGTTGTTTGTAGATTTTCTGATGATGCCCATTTTAACTGGTGTGAGGTGATACCTGATTGTACTTTTGATTTGCATTTTTCTAATAATTAGTGATGTTGAGCAGCTTTTCATGTGCTTCTTGGCTATCTGTATGTCTTCTTTGGAGAAATGTCTATTTAGGTCTTCTGCCCATGTTTGGATTGGGTTGTTTGTTTTTTAATATTGAGCTGCATGAGCTGTTTATATATGTTGGAGATTAATCCTTTGTCCATTGATTCATTTGCAAATATTTTCTCCCATTCTGAGGGTTGTTTTTCATCTTGTTTATGGTTTCCTTTGCTGTGCAAAAGCTTTGAATTTTCATTAGATTCCATTTGTTTATTTTTGTTTTTATTTCCATTACTCTAGGAGCTGGATCAAAAAAGACCTTGCTGTGATTTATGTCAAAGAGTGTTCTTCCTATGTTTTCCTATAAGATTTTTATAGTGTCTGGTCTTACATTTAGGTCTCTAATTCATTTTGAGCTTATTTTTGTGTATGGTGTTAGGGAGTGTTCTAATTTCATTCTTTTACATGTAGCTGTCCAGTTTTCCCAGCACCACTGATTGAAAAGACTGCCTTTTCTCCATTGTATATCCTTGCCTCCTTTGTCATAGATTAGCTGACCATAAGTGCATGGGTTTATCTCTGGGTTTTCTATCTTTTTCCATTGATCTATATTTCTGTTTTTGTTCCAGTACCATATTTTCTTGATTACTGTAGCTTTGTATTATAGTCTGAAGTCAGGGAGTCTGATTCCTCCATCTCCGCTTTTTTACCTCAAGACTGCTTTGGCTATTTGGGGTCTTTTGTGTCTCTATACAAATTTTAAGGTTTTTTTTTTCTAGTTCTGAAAAAAGTGTCATTGGTAATTTGATAGGGATTGCATTGGATCTGTATATTGCTTTGGGTAGTATAGTCATTTTCACAATATTGATTCTTCCAATCCCACAACATGGTATGTCTCTCCATCTGTTGGTATCATCTTTAATTTCTTTCATCAGTGTCTTATAGTTTTCTGCATACAGGTCTTTGGTCTCCTTAGGTAGGTTTATTCCTAGGTGTTTATTCTTTTCATTGCAATGGTAAATGGGAGTGTTTCCTCAATTTCTCTTTCAGAGTTTTCATCATTAGTGTATAGGAGTTCAAGAGATTTCTGTGCATTAATTTTGTATCCTGCAACTTTACCAAATTCATTGATTAGTTAGTAGTTTTCTGGTGGCATTTTTAGGACTCTCTATGTACAGTATCATTTCATCTTCAAACAGTGACTGTTTTACTTCTTCTTTTCCAAATTATATTGCTTTTTCTTCTCTGATTGTCGTGGCTAGGACTTTCAAAACTATGTTCAATAATAGTAGTGGCTAGAGAATGGACTTGAGGATATGGGGAGACAGAAGCTTATGTTGTGACAAAGTGAGAGAGTGGCATGGACATATATACACTACTAAATGTAAAATAGATAGCTAGTGGGAAGCAGCCATATAGCACAGGGAGATCAGCACAGTGCTTTGTGACCACCTAGAGGGGTGGGATAGGGAGGGTAGGAGGGAGGGAGATGCAAGAGGAAAGAGATATGGGAACATATATATATGTATAACTGATTCACTTTGTTATAAAGCAGAAACTAACACACCATTGTAAAGAAATTATACTCCAATAAAGATGTAAAAAAAAAAAACAAGTGGAAGAGGGAGGAATATATTATTCTGACACATAGGTAGAAACACTTAGATATATTCAAATCAAATGCATAAATTTCCTATGCTAACAAACTTCCTTCTCTAGAATCTTTGGGTTTTTCTCCAATAGTTTCTTCCCTTTAGCCTCAAATCATTAAAAACAAAACAAAACAAAAAACTTCCATGTTGCTTCTTTGTCCTCACTTCTTATTTATTCTTCAATCCACTTAAATATGGCTCTTAACTCCAATCATTTTGCTATAACGTTTTTTACTATGGAAATCAAAGACCTCTAATAGCCAAATCCAAAGGTCAGTTTTCAACACTTATCTTACTGCCATTTGAGACTGTTTATCAATTCCTCTTTCCTGAAACACTCTACTTTTTTTGATTCTGTGAGACCATCAAATTAGAGTTCTTTTCTGCTTAAAAAAACAGAAAACTATTGATTTACTAATTCAATAAAAAAAATAGTGGTGAGACTGGAAATCCTTGTCTTGTTCCTGATCTTAGAGGAAATGCTTTCAGTTTTTCACCATTGAAAATGATGTTTGCTGTGGGGTTGTCATATATGGCCTTTGTTATGTTGAGGTAGTTCCTTCTATGCCCACTTTATGGAGAGTTTTTATCATAAATGGCATTGAATTTTGTCAATAGCTTTTTCTCCATCTATTGAGATGATCATATGGTTTTTACATCTTCAATTTGTTAATATGGTTTTGCATATATTGAAGATTTGTGTATATTGAAGAATCCTTGCATCCTTGGGATAAATCCCACTTGATCATGGTGTATTATCCTTTTAATGTGTTGTTGGATTCTGTTTGCTAATATTTTGTTGAGGATTTCTGAATCTATATTCTTCCATGATATTGGTCTGTAATTTTCTTTCTTTTTTTTTTTTTTTTTAGTATCTTTGTCTGGTTTTGGTATCAGCATGATGGTGGCCTCATTGAATATGTTTGGGAGTGTTCCTTTCTCTGCAATGTTTTGGAAGAGTTTAAGCAGGATGGATGTTAGGTCATCTCTAAATGTTTGATAGAATTCCCCTGTTAAGCCATCTGGTCCTGGACTTTGGTTTGTTGGAAAATTTTTAATCACAGTTTCAATTTGATTACTTGTGATTTGTCTGTTCATATTTTCTATTTCTTCCTAGTTCAGTCTTGGAAGGTTATACCTTTCTAGGAATTTGTCCATTTCTTCCAGGTTGTCCATTTTATTAGTATAGAGTTGCTTATAGTAGCCTCTTATGATGCTTTGTATTTCTGCAGTGTCTGTTGTAACTTCTCCTTTTTCATTGCTAATTTTATTGATTTGAGTCCTCTCCCTCTTTTTCTTGATGACTCTGGCTGATTGTTTATCAATTTTGTTTATCTTCTCAAAGAACCAGCTTTTAGTTTTATTGATCTTAGCTATTGTTTTCTTTGTTTCTATTTCATTTATTTCTGCTCTGATATTTATGATTTCTTTCTCCTACAAAATTTGGGTTTTGCTTGTTCTTTTTCTCCAGCTCCTTTAGGTGTAAGGTTAGATGGTTTATTTGAGATTTTTCTTGTTTCCTGTGGTAGGCTTATAAAGCTATAAACTTCCCTCTTAAAACTGCTTTTGCTCCATCCCATAGGTCTTGGATCATCGTGTTTTCATTGTCATTTGTGTCTAGGTACTTTCTGATTTCATGTTTGATTTCTCCAGTTATCTATTGGTTACTTAGTAACGTATTGTTTACCCTCCAAGTATTTGTGGTTTTTAGGTTTTTTTCTCCTGTAATTCATTTCGAATCTCATAGTGTTGTGTTCAGAAAAGATGACTGACATGATGTCAACTTTCTGAAATTTACTGAGGTTTATTTGTGACCCAAGATGTGATCTATCCTGGAGAATGTTCCGTACGCACTTGAGAAGAAAGTGTAATCTGCAGTTTTTAGATGGAATGTCCTATAAAGGTCAATTAAATCTCTCTGGTCTAATGTGTCATTTAAGGCTTCTCTTTCCTTATTATTTTCATTTTGGATGATCTGTCCACTTGTATAAGTGAGGTGTTAAAGTCTGCCACTATTATTGTGTTCCTGTCAATTTTCTCTTTTAGAGCTTTTAGAAGTTGCCTTTTGTATTGAGGTGCTCCTATGTTGGGTGCATATATTATAATTGTTATATCTTCTTCTTGGATTGATCCTTTGATCATTATGTAGTGTCCTTCCTTGTCTCTTGTAACATCCTTATCTTAAAGTCTATTTTATCTGATATGAGTATTGCTACTCCAGCTTTCTTTGATTTCCATTTGAATGGAATACCTTTTCCCATCCCCTCATTTTCAGTCTGTATGTAACCCTAGGTCTAAAGTGGGTCTCTTGTAGACAGCATATATATGGGTCTTGTTTTTGTATGCATTCAGCAAACCTGTGTCTTCTGGTTGGAGCATTTAATCCATTCATGTTTAAGGTAATTATCAATATGTAAGTTTCTATGACTATTTTCTTAATAGTTTTTGATTTGTTTTTGTATGTCCTATTCTTATCTTGTGTCTCCCACTTAGAGAAATTCCTTTAGCATTTTTTGTAGAGCTGGTTTGGTGGTGCTGAATTCTCTTAGCTTTTGCTTGTCTGTAAAACTTTTGATTTCCCCATTGAATCTGAATGAGATCCTTGCTGTGTAGAGTAATCTTGGTTGTAGGTTCTTCCGGTTCTTCACCTTAAGTATATCATGCCACTCCCTTCTGGCTTGTAGAGTTTCTGCTGAGAAATCATCTGTTAACCTTATGGGAGTTCCCTTGTATGTTATTTTTCCCTTGCTGCTTTCAATAAATTTTGTTCAACTTTAATTGTTGCCAACTTGATTGTTATGTGTCTCAGCATGTTTCTCCTTGGGTTTATCTATATGGGACTCTCTGTGCTTCCTGGACTTAGGTGGCTATTTCCTTTCCCATGTTAGGGAAATTTTTGACTATCATCTCTTCAAATATTTCTTGGGTCCTTTCTCTCTCTCTTCTCCTCCTGAGACCCCTACAAGGTGACTGTTGTTGTATTAAAGTTGTCCCAGAGGTCTCTTGGGTTGTCTTCATTTCTTTTCATTCTTTTTTCTTTATTCTGTTCAGCAGCAGTGTATTCCAGCATTCTGTCCTCCAGATCACTTATCCGTTCTTCTGCCTCAGTTATTCTCCTATTGATTCCTTCTAGTATATCTTTCAGTACAGTTATTGTATTGTTCATTTCTCTTTGTTCTTTAATTCTTCTATGTCTCTGTGAAATATTTCTTCTATCTGCTCAATCTTTGCCGCCACTGTTTTTCCGAGATCCTGCATCATCTTCACTATCATTATTCTGAATTTTTTTTTTAATTTATATTTTTACACAACAGGTTCTTATTAGTCATCAATTTTACACACATCAGTGTATACATGTCAATCCCAATTGCCCAATTCATCACACCATCATCCACACCCCCCCCCCCTGCAGCTTTCCACCTTGGTGCCATACATTTGTTCTCTACATCTGGGTCTCAACTTCTGCCATGCAAACCGGTTCATATGTACCATTTTTCTATGTTCCACATAAATGTGTTAATATATGATATTTGTTTTTCTCTTTCTGACTTACTTCACTCTGTATGACAATCTTTAGATCAATTCATGTCTCAAGAAGTGAACCAATTTTTTCCCTTTTATGGCTGAGTAATATTACATTGTATATATGTACCACATCTTCTTTATTCATTCGTTTGTTGACGGACATTTAAGTTGCTTACATGACCTGGCTATTGTAAATAGTGTTGCAATGAACATTGGGGTGCATGTGTCTTTTTGAATTATGTTTTTTTCTGGGTATATGCCCAGTAGTGGGATTGCTGGATCATATGGTAATTTTATTTTTAGTTTTTTAAGGAAGCTCCATACTGTTCTCCATAGTGGCTGTATCAATTTACATTCCCACCAAAAGTGCAAGAGGGTTCCGTTTTCTCCACACCCTCTTCAGCATTTGTTGTTTGTAGATTTTCTGATGATGCCCATTCTAACTGGTGTGAGGTGATACCTCATTGTACTTTTGATTTGCATTTCTCTAATAATTAGTGATGTTGAGCAGTTTTTCATGTGATTCTTGGCCATCTGTGTCTTCTTTGGAGAAATGTCTATTTAGGAGTTCTGCCCATTTTTGGATTGGGTTATTTGTTTCTTTAATATTGAGCTGCATGAGCTTCATATATTTTGGAGATTAATCCTTTGTCCATTGGTTCATTTGCAAATATTTTCTCCCATTCTGAGAGTTGTCTTTTCGTCTTGTTTATGGTTTCCTTTGCTGTGTAAAAGATTTGAAGTTTCATTAGGTCCCATTTGATTATATTTGTTTTTATTTCTATTACTCTAGAAGGTGGATCAAATAAGATCTCGCTGTGATTTATGTCAAAGAGTGTTCTTCCTATGCTTTCTTCTACGAGTTTTATAGTGTCTAGTCTTACATTTAGGTCTTGAATCAATCTTGAATTTATTTTTGTGTATGGTGTTAGGGAGTGTTCTAATTTCATTCTTTTACATGTAGCTGTCCAGTTTTCCAGCACCACTTATTGAAGAGACCGTCTTTTCTCCATTGTATATCCTTGCCTCCTTTGTCATATATTAGTTGACTATAGGTGCATGGGTTTATCTCTGGGCTTTCTATCTTTTTCCATTAATCTATGTTTCTGTTTTTGTGGCAGTACCATGTTGTCTTGGTTACTGCAGCATTGTAGTATAGTCTGAAGTCAGGGAGTCTGATTTCTCCTTCTCCGTTTTTTTCCCTCAAAACTGCTTTGCCTATTCGGGGTCTTTTTTGTCTCCATACTAATTTTAAGATTTTTTTGTTCTAGTTCCGTAAAAAATGTCATTGGTAATTTGATAAGGATTGCAGTGAATCTGTATATTGCTTTGGGTAGTATAGTCATTTTCACAATATTGATTCTTCCAATCCAAGAACATGATATATCTCTCCGTCAGTTGTTATCATCTTTACTTTCTTTCATCAGTGTCTTATAGTTTTCTGCATACAGTCTTTGGTCTCACTACGTAGGTTTATTCCTAGGTGTTTATTCTTTTTGTTGCAATGGTAAATGGGAGTGTTTCCTTAATTTCTCTTGCAGAGTTTTCATCATTAGTATATAGGAATGCAAGAGATTTTTATACATTAATTTTGTATCCTCCAGCTTTACCAAATTCATTGATTAGCTCTAGTAGTTTCCTGGTGGCATATTTAGGATCCTCTATATATAGCATCATTTCATCTGAAAACAATGACAGTTTTACTTCTTCTTTTCCAATTTGTATTCCTTTTATTTCTTTTTCTTCTCTGATTGCCATGGCTAGGACTTCCAAAACTATGTTGAATAATAGTGGTGAGAGTGGAGATCCTTGTCTTTTCCTGATGTTAGAGGAAATGCTTTCAGGTTTTCACCATTGAGAATGATGTTTGCTGTGTGTTTGTCGTATATGGCCTTTATTATGTTGAGGAAGCTTCCCTCTATGCTCACTTTCTGGAGACTTTTTATCATGGTATTGAATTTTATCAAAAGTTTTCCTGAATCTATTGAGATGATCATATGGTTTTTATTCTTCAGTTTATTAATATGATGTATCACATTGATTGATTTGTGTATATTGAAGAATCCTTGCAACCCTGGGAAAAATCCCACTTGATAATGGTGTATGATCCTTTTAATGTGTTGTTAGAATGTGTTTGCTAGTATTTTGTTGAGGATTTTTGTATCTATATTCATCAGTGATATTGGTCTATAATTTTAGTTTTTTGTATTATCTTTGTTTGGTTTTGGTATCAGGGACATGGTGGCCTCATAGTATGAGTTTGGGAGTGTTCCTTCCTTTGCAATTTTTTGGAAGAGTTTGAGAAGAATGGGTGTTGGCTCTTCTCTAAATGTTTGATAGATTTCACCTGTGAGGCCTTCTGGTCCTGGACTTTTGTTTGTTGGAAGATTTTTAATTACAGTTTCACTTTCATTACTTTTGATTGGTCTGTTAATATTTTCCATTTCTTCCTGGTTCAGTCTTGCAAGGTTATACCTTTCTAAGAATTTGTCCATTTCTTGCAGCTTGTCCATTTTATTGGCATAGCATTGCTTGTAGTAGTCCATTAGGATGTTTTGTATTTCTGCAGTGTCTGTTGTAACTTCTCCTTTTTCATTTGTAATTTTATTGATTTGAGTCCTCTCCCTCTTTTTCTTGATGAGTCTGGCTAATGGTTTTTCAATTTTATTTATCTTCTGAAAGAAGCACCTTTTAGTTTTATTGATCTTTGTTGTTTTTTTTTTTTCTGTTTCATTTATTTCTGCTCTGATCTTTATGATTTCTTTCGTTCTGCTAACTTTGGGTTTTGTTTGTTCTTCTTTCACTAGTTCCTTTAGATGTAAGGTTTGATTGCTTATTTGCATTTTTCTGGTTTCCTGAGGTAGGCTTGCATAGCTATAAACTTCCCTCTGAGAACTGCTTTTGATGCATCAAATAGGTTTTGGATCGTCCTGTTTTCATTGTCATTTGTCTCTAGGTATTTTTTGATTTCCTCTTTGATTTCTTCAGTGATCTCTTGGTCATTTAGTAACGTATTGTTTAGCTGCCATGTGTTTGTTTTTTTTTACATTTTTGCCCTGTAATTCATTTCTATTCTCATCGCATTGTGGTCAGAAAAGATGCTTGATATGATTTCAATTTTCTTAAATTTACTGAGGCTTCATTTGTGACCCAAGATGTGATCTCTTCTGGAGAATGTTCCATGCGCACTTGAGAAGAAAGTGTAATCTGCTGTTTTTGGATGGAATGTCCTATAAACGTCAATTAAATCTATCCGTTCTATTGTATCATTTATAGCTTCTGTTTCCTTATTTATTTTCATTTTGGATGATCTGTCCGTTGGTGTAAGTGAGGTGTTAAAGTCTACCAGTATTATTGTGTTACTATCAATTTCCTCTTTTATAGTTGTTAGCAGTTGCCTTATGTATGAGGTGCTCCTATGTTGGGTGCATATATATTTAATACTGTTATGTCTTCTTCTTGGATTGATCCCTTGATCATATGTAGTGTCCTTCCTTGTCTCCTGTAACATTCTTCATTTTAAAGTCTATTTCATCTGATATGAGTATTACTACTCCAGCTTTCTTTTGATTTCCATTTGCATGGAATATCTTTTTCCATCACCTCACTTTCAGTCTGTATGTGTCCCTAGGTCTGAAGTGGTCTCTTGTAGACAGCATATATGTACCTAGGTCTTGTTTTTGTATCCATTTAGCAAGGCTGTGTCTTTTGGTTGGAGAATTTAATCCATTCACGTTTAAGGTAATTATCGATATGTATGTTCCTATGACCATTTTCTTAATAGTTTTCAGTTTGTTTTTGTAGGTGCTTTTCTTCTCTTGTGTTTCCCACTTAGAGAAGTTCCTTTAGTATTTGTTGTAGAGCTGGTTTGGTGGTGCTGAATTCTCTAAGCTTTTGCTTGTCTGTAAAGCTTTTGATTTCTCCATCGAATCTGTATGAGTACCTTGCTGTGTATAGTAGTCATGGTTGTAGGTTCTTCCCTTTCATCACTTTAAGTATATCATGCCACTCCCTTCTGGCTTGTAGAGTTTCTGCTGAGAATCAGTTCTTAACCTTATGGGAGTTCACTTGTATGTTTTCATTTTTCCCTTGCTGCTTTCAATAATTTTTCTTTCTTTTTAATTTTTGCCAATTTGATTACTATGTTTCTCAGTGTGTTTCTCCTTGGGTTTATCCTGTATGGGATTCACTGTGCTTCCTGGAGTTGGGTTGCTATTTCATTTCCCATGTTAAGGAAGTTGTCGAGTATAATCTATTCAAATATTTTATCGGGTCATTTCTCTCTCTTTTCCTTCTGGGACCCCTATAATGCAAATATTGTTGTGTTTAATGTTGTCCCAGACATCTCTTAGGCTGTCTTCAATTTCTTTTTATTCTTTTTTCTTTATTCTGTTCTTCAGCAGTGAATTCCAGCATACTGTCTTCCAGGTCACTTATCCATTCTTCTGCCTCAGTTATTCTGCTATTGATTCCTTCTAGTGTAGTTTTCATTTCAGTTATTGTATTGTTCATGTCTGTTTGTTTGTTCTCTAATTCTTCTAGGTCTTTATTAAACATTTCTTGCACCTTCTCAATCTTTGCCTCTATTCTTTTTCTGAGGTCCTGGATCATCTTCACTATCATTATTCTGAATTTTTTTTCTAGAAGGTTACCTATCTCCACTTCATTTAGTTGCTTTTCTGGGGTTGTATCTTGTTCCTTCATCTGGTACATAGCCCTCTGCCTTTTCATCTTGTCTATCTTTCTGTGAATGTTGTTTTTGTTCCCACACTGCAGGATTGTAGTTCTTCTTGCTTCTGCTGTCTGAACTCTGGTGGATGAGGCTGTCTAAGTGGCTTGTGCAAGTTTCCTAATGGGAGGGACTGGTGGTGGGTAGAGCTGGCTGCTTCTCTGGTGAGCAGAGCTCAGCAAAACTTTAATCCACTTGACTGCTGATGGGTGGGTCAGTGTTCTCTCCCTTTTGGTTGTTTGGCCTGAGGCAACACAACACTAGAGACTTCAGGCTCTTTGCTGGGGCTAATGGTGGACTCTGGGAGGGCTCACGCCAAGGAATACTTCTCAGAACGTATGCTGTCTGTGTCCTTGTCCTCACGGTTAGCCACAGCCACCCACTGCCTCTGCAGAAGACCCTCCAACTCTTGCAGGTAGGTCTGGTTCAGTCTTCCCTGGGGTCACTGCTCCTTCCTCTGGGTCCCAATGTGCACACTACTTTGTGTTCACCCTCCAAGAGTGGAGACTCTGTTTCCCCTAGTCCTGTCAGAGTCCTGCAATCAAATCTCACTACCCTCAATGTCTACTTCTCTAGGAATTCCTCCTCCTGTTGCTAGGCCCCATGCTTCAGAAACCTGATGTGGGGCTCAGAACCTTCACTCCATGGGTGTTCTTCTGTGGTATAAGTGTTTTCCCATTTGTGAGTCACCCACCTAGCAGTTATGCGATTTGATTTTATTGTGATTGCACCCCTCCTATCATCTCATTGTGGCTTCTCCTTTGTCTTTGGACATGGGGTATCTTTTTTGGTGAGTTCCAGTGTCTTCCTGTTGATGATTGTTCAGCAGTTAGTTGTGATTCCAGTTCTCTCACAAGAGGGAGTGAGAGCACATCTTTCTACTCCGCCATATAGGTTCAGGCTCCTCATATTATCTCTTTATATAATTATTCTCCTATAGCTTTTGACTTCCTATTTGGCCTTAGTAGAGACTGAATGCTTGGTCACAGCCCACTAAATTACCATGTGACCTGAGCTGCTCATCACAATTTAGTGTTGTGTGAGCCATGATGTTGAGTGTGGACAGGAGGTCTCCATTATGAAATGAAAGTGATATGTATGAGACTGGGCTTAAGCAGGCTCTGAGAGCACTAGTGTATTACATGTGGAGGTGGCCCAGCTACCCATGGCCTCTACCTCTGCTACACTCTTTTCTCTCTCTCAAACTATGGTCTCATAGGGAGCTCTCTACCATCAGTCCACTGAAGAAGAAAATCATGGACTTTTGTTTTATAGATGGTTCTATGTGATATAGTCACCATTAAAAAGTGTATTGTTGCTGCACTACATGTTCGTTCCAGTTTGTCCTCAAAGACAACAGTGAAGAGAAATCTTCCCAGTGGTAGGACATTGGATAGGGTCCAGGAGAGATGGAAAGAGTTTCAGACCTATACCAGTTCATTGATTATGCAGGTTTGGCTGGCTGGTCAGGACGTGGAAAGAACACAAGTGGAAAATTGGTGTCAACAAGATCTGGGGAAAAGGCCTATAGTTAGACTTATTGGAATGAACACCTAGTGTATTTGTGTCCCATGTGAATACACATCATACGGTGTTGCCGTAATGTTGGATTTTAATAATCAAGAAGACAGGATGACCTGTTCTGTGAACACCCATCAGCCTCCTTCTGCAGCCACTCCTGTCACTCCCTAATATGTTCATCAACAAAGTGGCCATGGTGACAGGGATAGAAGTTATATGTAGGCTCAACTACATGTACTGCTAGTCACCAAGGATGGATTGGCTACAGCTACTGCTAAGTGCTCAGTCTGCCAGCAGCAAAAACCAACATGGACATGGCATCATTCCCCAGGGTGACCAGCCAGCTACCTGGAGGCAGGTTGATTACACTGGCCTGTTTCCATTATAAAGGAGTAGTACATTGTTCACAGTGAAAAAGGCACTCATTCTATATATGGTTTTGACCCAACTGATACATAGGTTTAAAAAAGGAATTCTAAACATCAATAACAAAAATCATAGATTTGATGTATTTTGAAGTGTTTTGCCTGTAGATGAGAGCCCACTGAAAGGTTATTATAGCAATTAAAAAAAAAAAGGTTAGTTATCTTATGTCAAGGTCCAAACTATGTTAGCATGTTCAAATTAGAAATTGGGAAAGTAAAATTCCCAGGTTAGGGTAAGTTATGCTGTATTAACAAATTGCCTCAAATTCCTGATGGCTTATAACAATGCTTCTTTCTCTTTGCTGTCATCATAGGTTGGATGGGGGCTTTGCTTCAGACCTAGTTTGACAAAGCAGGCACTTTCTAGAGTGCTCAGTTATGATTTCAGAGAGGAAACCTCATGGGGGTCTTGTACTTGTGATCAAATTGACAAGCCCAGGCCACATGCCTCAAACCTCAAGGGAGCCAGAACGTTCAAGGCTACAATAGCCAGAATGTTTTGGTGACCAGAACTAATGAGTACTCTAGAGGTGAGGGAAGGCTGTAACTGGCAGGGTATTCCACATACTGGAGAATGACAGCTGTTTGTCATGGAAGAGACAAAGGAAAGATTAGAAGTCAAGATGCATGATTAGAGCTATTTAGTTTAAGCACAGATGGTCAGCAACACAGGCCCAAGGTAGTCACTGCTCTCCAATACAGTATAACAAATGATGCTCCAATCAGCTCCCAGTCAGCAAGGAAAAAGTAAAATTGTGTTCTGTGCAATCTGTTTAAGAGGGCTTGAGCATTTATATTATATTTCAGAATGATTTCTATGCAAAATCTCTAAAATATTGATATTTTGTATGTAACAGGACACTACGTTCCGCTTATTCTGCCAAGACACCTAATGGTGGCAACACAATGGGATTGTCACTGGTTTTGTTATTGTCATAGTCACTGCCCACATACTGGACTTATTTCTAAGTGAACTAAGTTACAAGAAGCAAGGAAGAAGAGAGAAAGTCATGTCCTCATTGGAGAACATTCACTCATTTCAATCTGTCTGTTGGCTGTTTTCAGCTGTATCAGTTGAGAACGTGTTGAGATGACATGCAGCCCTGCATAAGATTTGATTTGAGCAATAAGAGAAATCAGTGGCATTCAGGGCAAATTAAATCTAATTTACCCTACAAATTGCCAAACTATCAGTCCTATTAAATCTGTTTATTAAAAGGCAAGAGAGTTGGCCTGGGTTGCAAGCTGTGTCTGGGATAATAAGACAAAAATGAAGCTCACTAATGTAGATAAATCATGTTTGATTTCCAGGCCAGGGGTAACCAATGGGAGGGCTTTCACCTCACCTCCCTTGTCATCCAGAGGTGTCTGTGAGCCAGTCAGAATGTCCCCAGAGTCAGGCCATACTGATTGATTTCCATAGCACTGAGAGGCCCATGTCATTGCTCCCAATCCAGGGTCATTAATAAAACCAACTCTATTTATCTCTACTCATCCATTCTACAAAATACAATTTATGCTGGTATTTATGATTTAGAGGTGAGGGGGATAAGAAGGGTAATAGTGGCAGGGATCAGGGGGTAGAATTGTTATACTCAAATCATAAAGTGTATAGAGGGCAGATAATAGTAGATCTTTACTTCCAAATTATTTGGGATGACCCCCAAAATTTAAGTTTTGGGTTGTATTTTACACCTTAATAATTGCAGTGTGCACATAAAATAAGGAGAAAAGGCAATGCCAATTAAGGTCTTTTTCCTTAGGAAAGATGAATCTTTGTTCATGGTGCTCACCTGCTTGGAAGACCCTCTCTCAGGGTCTCCAGTTACTACTCATCCTTGGGGGTCTATCTTAAATCCTCTCTTGATTAAGTAGTCCACTTTTAATATCCCAGTCTTTAGTCTTCCTTCTTTTGAACTCCTGTCCCAGTGAATATTAATAGCATTTGATTTGACAATTATCATATCCTTCACCACATTGAACTTTGATGAATCTTTTTAATGAAATATTCAAAATAAATACGTGGAGAAATTCAGTATCTTGCCCAAGATCACAACTAGTAACTCAAGTTTGCTCCTACACGTGCCTTCAATGTTTGACTCCATGGGGTAGTCTTATCTTGAGGGGGAAGAGACTACATTAAGGATGTGAGTTAGAGTAGGTTAGGAAATACAAGTGAGCTGTATTTTTCTTTTTGGGACCAGTAAAAGCAAGGCCTTCCAGTAGGTATCAGGCAACGGTTCTCCAGCCAGTGTTGGCAGATAAGAACAGCTGAATTCATTAATTCAGAAGATATCCCCATTCACTGAAATTTGGCCAGCAAGCACCTTCCACAGATCTATTTCTGTGCCTTCCAGTTTGTTCCAGGTAGCCTTCGGCTTAGACAGCCTTTATAGTGTATACTTTCCTTAAACTAGGAGTAGGGATCATGTGTGAAAATAGAGAACAATGCTTGAGCATACATCCTCAAACCCTAGATCTTAATTCCATGGAATAAATGTGTGGGTTTTTGTCACCATTCCTTCAATACGATACAGTTCTAGGTTCAGGAAACCTCTGGAGGAAAGTTGAGGTGGGAGAAAGGAGGGATGAAAATTGTTCACAGTAATCCAAAGGCTTTATTAGTCTGTAATTAGGAGTGATGGGAGGAAGCCAAGTGAGGGAAAATTGAAGCTGAATTGCAAGGCAAAACGAGTCCCTAACAATGAAGAGTATTCAACTGTGGAGGAGGATGACAGAGACAGAGCATCGTTAGTCACTCATAGTGTCTTTATTGGTAATTTGTTCTCTATATTTTGGATGAAATACATATCTGGGAACCATGCCAAGTCATGCAAGGGATGCCCTTTAACTGGCATTCAAGGTGATAGCATTAATGACCCTGGCAGAGGAAAATGAGATACTCTTGAGAACCAGCTGAGAATGAGAAGTCCAATGAACAAGGTGTTCTCTTAGGTTTGGGCTCTGATGCTGTGAATCATTTGAGCTACTCAGAGTTGGGGGCCTGCTCCACAGGAGCAGAAACCAGTGATCACTCACTCATCTTGCTTCCAATATTTCTAGATGGCATCTCTTAGTGCCTCCAACCTTAGAGAAATCTGAATTCCCAGAATATCAATACTCTAAGAAATGAGAATTAAAATGTCACCCTGTTCCATGTAATACATTTATTTTAGAAGTAAGAGAAGCGTGGGGATGGGTTTTAAAAATAAACTATAACATACAGAAATGACTTTGCATCACCCTTCTGTTAAGAGTTATTTATGGAAACAAATCTTTTGTTGTTTCCTATCTAGAACACTCTATGAGTGTTTTAAACAGCATCTAATTTGTCCTTTAGTTTCTCATTCAGGTGGATTTCACATGCTGGTATTTTCATGTCACCTCTCTGTTCACAATCTTTCCAAGGATTTCTGCAATCTGTTCTCAACTTACCATTGTAGCCACTATCTGCATTGTTCAAATCCTCTATTTTAGTTTTCCAGTGTGTTTGCCCACAACACACATGTACAAACACAGGCTCAAATGTGAACACATACATGCATGTGCACACAGGCACATACAAACAATAAAAATAATCCATTTTTAATTTAACATCTTGAGAATCTACTGTATCTAGAAACATAATCTAAGGAAACACCTCTTTTGTTTTTAAACCCCATCTATTCATTCTTCAAACCTATTTCCCACCTTTGCTAAAATAGTAGGTCTAAATTTAGCCACCACTCTTTTTCCACCCAGAATTTCTTCAACCAATTCATTGTATAAGATGGCTACCCGTTTTCTAAGTCTCAAATCCAGCACTACTAGTACAAAATATCCTTCCCAAGCTCCTCAGCAGGAAGGGATCCTAACCTTTTTCTGAAATTCTGAAGCCCAGTGAATAACCCAAGGACGCTCAACACATCCGCCTTCTCCAGCAGGTTTTTGGGTTCAAGCCTTATCTCCCTTACTAGGACGTACTTTCTCCAAGTTGAGGGTCATGTCCAACGTAGCTTCCCACTTCTCACAGTACCTCGCAAGGTCCCTTTAACCTAGTAGGTACTCAGAGGTACTCTTTTTTAGAGAATAAATAAATTGATAATCAGAAGATGAATTTTTCACAATATCACTCCTCCGCTTAAGACATATTCTGCTTGATCTTTCCTCCAAGGCCCTGTGATTTCGCTAAAACCACATGTTAGGTCAGTCCATTAGATCACCACTGGTCACCAACACTCTTTCCCGCTCCTGTTGAGTTCTTTCTTTCTGCTCCTCCATTACTCAAGCTGAATCCTCCACCTACAGAGACTGCCTTTCTCAGCTGGCATTCAGGGCTCCCCAAGCCCTGCCTTCTCCAGGAAATCTCTTCTGGCCATGACAGGTTTGATCAACATCCAGGTTCTCTGAATTTTTATTGAAATTATAATTAAATGGCATAGCACAGCACTTAACTATTTTCTGTTTTAAGAATGTTTTTGTTTCTCCAGCTAGACCATAAATTAATTGAGGGACATATAAAATATTGGCAAAAAGCTTGACTGAACTCGAGTCCACTGCTTGGTTGGAATCTGATTCTGACACTTACTAGCTGTGGGATGTTGAGCAAGTATGTAACCCCCCCATACCTAATTTTCCTCATTTCTAAAATGAGGATAATGATAGTACATACTTCATAGGATTAAAGAGAAATTAAATGAGTTCACATATGTAAAGCACATACTTCAGTGCCAGGTACCTAGAAACACTGTGTGTATATATATTATTATCATTATCAAAGCATAGTTTGTATTTTTGCCTTATTCTCTATCTTCTCTTCCAAGCACATAATAGAGTGCCATACATGTGATATGTAACGTATTCCACATAAATAATTCATTCAACAACTACTTATTAAGCACCTTCTAGGTGCCAGGTTAGTTCTAAGGGTTAAAGATATGGAAGAGAAGAAAAGAGATAATGCCCTGCTTTCAAAGAAATTATATTTTATTGGTAGCAGATAAATAAAAAAATATAGTAATATGTAATATATTCATGTGATTATAATTGTATGTACCTGTTGTATATTGCATATAGTCATATGGATTATTGAAATATATATTATGTGATAACATGTAATAATACAAGTGATTAGATATATGTTATGAAGGAAAATAGAGCAATGTGAAGGGGAATGAAGTGAAGGGGGCTATTTTATGAAGGATAGCCTCTGATGAGGTGACATTTGATAATAAACCTAAAAGAGGGAGCCATGTGGGTATCTGCCTGGAAGAGTGTTTCAGGGAGAATTGCAAGTACAAAATCTCTGAAGTTGGAAAGTGTTTTGTCCTATTTGAGTAACAGCCAAGAAACCAGAGTGGCTTGAGCAGCCTACACAAGAAATGAGATTAGGACCTATTGGGTGGTCAGATCACATAGGACTACTATATCATACTAAGAATTATGGATTTTACTGAATGGGATGAGAAATTATTAACCTGTTGTTCTGGTTATCTATTGCTGCATAACAAACCACCCAAACTTAGTGGCTTAAAACAATAAGCATTTCAGTATTGCCCACAAGGTTGCAGTTCAACTGGGGAGTTCTAAAGTCATCTGGCAGATCAGCTGGGTGTGGATGGTCCCACATGGCCTTACTCACACACCTTCCAGTTAGTAGACTGGTTGGTTTAGGTGAGCTGCAGCTGGGATGATTCACCTCTGTTCTAGGTGGCTTCTCATCCTCCAGTAAATAAGACGGCTTGTTTACATGGCAGCCATGGGGTGCTGATCAACTGGGTCTCTGAAAAAAATTAAAATATCTGATTTGTAGATTTGCTGATACTTGTGGTATAAATATACCCACTATGGCTGACATCAAATTACCAGTGGTTAAACAACGAATGTACACAATTCTTGAATAATTAATTGGCCTGTAGTAATTCTGAAATAAAACCAGGCACATGTTGTTGAGTTCCACTCATCTGGACAAGAGATATTCCCTAATTAGGGAATAATTCTACTTCCAGTGATAGTTTCCTTATCTATTTCTCTCCCTTATAGATAAGTTTCCTTATCTATTTTCTCTCCCAGTTTTAGCTCTTCCCTCTAGGCACTTGACTTCACCTGTCCATATTTCCTTTTACATAACAAATAATCTATTTATGCAAATGGCTAGCTCTTTCAAGCTGTTTCTTGCATGTACACATTGAGCAATCAGAGGTCTCTTTTTATTTTGAACTTTTTTTGTTCCATTTAGTTCAAGCTAATAAAATTCCACTAAAAGCCTTGCGGGCTTCTAAATAAGATTATTTTCACACCACTAAGATATGATAAATGCTACAACCACATTTCTTTATGAGTCAAGTCCTCTCCATTTACAGTATGATAGGCTAGTGATGGACACAACATTTAGATTCCTAGATATATTTTCTCTACCTGTGAGACTTTATTAGATGCTATCCCTATCTTTCTAAAGTTTTAACAAATGATGTTACAGCCATACCCTTGGTTTGATATTTACAGAGAGGCCATTTCCTTCTTTGGGAATATCTGACTGGTTGGAGAGATTAGGGATGAAAAATAGTTTAATTTTCCAATCTGAAAAATTTTGGGCCCTTCATATGTCTTTCAAATTCACCAGAAAACAAACCAATATTTAGTTTATACCTATCTTACAGTAATCATACATAGCTAGAAATATCCAGCTGATATTTTTTAACATTCTATCCAGAGATTGTTCTAGTCAGAGTTATAAATTCATTAAGTACATTTTCTGTGTTCCAAATCTCTTCCAACAATATTTTTGTCAGTTGTTCTGCTGCTATATAACATGAGCCTCTCTTTCTTTCAGATTCTAACTGCTGCTCAGTTTCAAAGCTAATGTCACATGTTTTAGTATTTATTATAATAGTACTCACTCCTGGTACCAGTTTCTCTTTTGGTTATCTATTGCTGTCTAATAATATACTGCAAAGCATAATGGCTTAAAATTGCAATAGTTTCATTTACTTTTTAATAAAAAGTAAATTCTGTGGGTCAGGAATTTGGGCTGGACTCAGGTGGATATTTCTTCTGCTAGTTTTGCTTGAGGTCACTCTTACGACTATGGTATTCTGACAACTTAGGCTGGATAAACTTAAATGGCCTCCTATGTCTGGTGGTTGTGTAAAGATGTCAGCTGGGCCATGTGTCTCTAGCAGAAGAGTCAGATGATTTACATGGTGGGGACAGAATTTCAAGAGAGCCATCTCCAATGCTTAAGCACTTTCAAATCTCTGCATCATGTTTATTGATATTCTATATGGCCAAGCCTAGAGTCCATGTGTGAAGGGACTACACAAGGGTGTGGTAGATACAGGGATATGATTTATTGGGGGCCATTACTAGTCTATTAAATTATCTAGAAGCAGAGTGTTGTAGTAACTAAAATCTTAAACATGTGGCATAGGCTTTGGGATTGGACAGCAGGAGAAATCTAGAAAAGTGGGAAGGAATCTGTTAGTGAATTTGGAAAAAGAATGAACCAAAAAGTGAAGGCAGGCAAAATGGTGAGTAAAGTGCTTTTGGAGGCTTGGAAAATGGTGATTTATGGAGGTATAAAATATGGTCCAGATGAGCACCTGTGGTAATTGGAAGATAGAAAGTACTTGGGACCTTGTGGATTTGGCTAAGGAGATTTCCAAACAGAATTTTAATAATGTCAATTTAATTATTTCAATTGTATATGATAAAATATAGGAAGAAAGAGACTAACTAAAGTGTTGATTACTTAGTTTTCAAGTAAAATTCAGATAAAATGTAGACAAGCCAGGACTGGCTCAGTTGGAAAATAAAACTTTCACATCACTGGTCTCTCTGGTTGACTAAAGATTCTCAAAGTAAAAAATAGCCTCAGTAAAGATCAAATAAAGGGTTTGTAAAACTCTTTGTTAAAACTTCAGAAAGATTTAAGACAGTGCTTAGTAGAACTTCCCAGGTAACAAGTATCTTAAGAATACTGTTCTATGGTAGCCTGACACATTCAAATTGTGGAGATGTTTGTTTTGAAAAGAATTCTGGATGTGATTTTGGGGGCATTGGGTGAACACAAATAAGATTTATAGGAAACACACAACATTTTTAAGAGGATTGCGTTAGTAAAATTAGTGAAAACACTGATGGTCTGTACCCAAAGTGGTTGAGATAAGTCAAAATGAAAAGAGAACTCTAGGCCTCAAACTTCAAAGATCAGGAAGCAGCCTGAGAAAGACATTCATAGGAAACCACTTGCTATTTTTCATGGGGAAAAATGAAAGTGTTTCTCAGAAGATGTAACCAAACAAAAAAATGGAATAGGAGCCACACCCTGGAAGCATACTTGGGACTCAGTCAGTATATATTTCCTATCCTTGAAAAAATAGTTGTGTCCAGCTAGATTTCAGAATTATCTCAGTCCCTTTTAGTCCAGATTCCTTCTCACATCGCACATAAATCCTTAACTATTGCAATCGTCTCTTTAGACTTCTACCCTTATTCCTCTATGACATAGACTCCACACAGTAGTCAGAGAGATCCTTTTATAACTTAAGTTAGATCATGTTACTATTCTGCTTAAAATATGTGTTAGTTATCCATTGCTGTCAAATAAACTATTCTCAAAACTAGTGGCTTAAAAACAACCACCATTTTATTTGTGGGTCAGAAATTTGGGTTGGACTCAGCTGGATGGATTTCTTCTGGTCTCGTCTAGTCTCACTCTGTAGTTATAGTCACCTGGCAGCTAACTGGGAATCAATGGTCTTAGATGGTCTCTTATGTCTGGTGGTTTGTTTTTGATGTCTACTGAGTCATGTTATCTCCAATGAGTGATCCTGAGTTTTTTTTTTTTAAGTGGCAGCATTGCAAGAAAGCAAGTCCCATTTTGCAAGCTTTTCATACCTTTGTGTTTTTCAGAGTTGCTGATGTCCCATAGGCAAAGAAAATCACAGCTAAAATCCAAGAATAATATGAAAGAACACTGTAAAAGAACAGGAATAGAGGGATGCATGGTTTATAACAGTTTATCACAATCTACACTCTGGCCCTAGTAATTCATAGCTCTTCTACTCTTCCTAGATAAACTCACTCTTCCTAAGATCTCAAAACCTTCATTTGATAGCAGAATATGTTTAGAAATCCATGATGTCGTGATCTATATTAGGTTCTGATATCTATGAGAGTCCTTGGATCCATCCTCTTAGGAGTATTTTTGATCCAAAGAACTGTGAACTAAAAAGACTAAAATTTTGCATATGCCTTTAGAATGATGCAATAGAGTGAAAGCAGAAACACACATCAAATGAAAAACAAAAATAAAAACAAATTACAGACCTTGGTTAAGAGTGAAGGTATGTGGATCAGACAGGAAGGATTCAAGGAAAAGAGCAAAGGTCAAGACCTGGTGTCTTAGACTGTCCAGGAGGTCTTGAATTGATTCTTGAAGAGTTTTATCTAGGAGAGGAGCACTGTATAGAGTGATTCTGAGCCCATGCTTGATGTAGGAACAGAACTGAGAAGCAGAAGGACTTGTTATGACTGGAGATAAGTAGGTTTAATTATGGGTTTATGTTAGTGGTAAAATGAAAGATATTTCACTGAGCACATTGAAGGCAGTTTCCTTTAAGTGCATTTGCCCAACTTTTCCAGCCCATAATCTTTGGACTAGGTTTTATGATGGCAGAAGGTATGAGACATAGAAACTACCTTGGAAAACATTAAGACAGGTGATTGCCATGCCTATGGGCATGCTGGAGGCAAGACATTTTCTTTCTTTTTTTTTTTTTTTTGTGGTATGTGGGCCTCTCACTGTTGTGGCCTCTCCCACTGTGGAGCACAGGCTCCGGATGCACAGGCTCAGCGGCCATGGCCCACGGACCCAGCCGCTCCGTGACATGTGGGATCTTCCCAGACTGGGGCACGAACCCATGTCCCCTGCATCAGCAGGTGGACTCTCAACCACTGTGCCACCAGGGCAGCTCAAGGCAAGACATTTTCAAAATCTTGCTAGACCATTTTCAATGCTGAAGAGAGGTTAAGGATATTTTCAAAAATTATGGTTAAATCACAGGGTACGAAAAGAGGCCTCTGAGGATGCTATTAGCTTCCATAGGAGGCTATATTACTTCAGTGGGTAATCAAAAGTGCCAGAGAACCATTCAGAATGAGGAAGATTGCATATGCATTGGGGTGGTCCATTAACCTCATTCCTTCCAATTCCATGATGTTAAGTAGCAATTAGAACATCATGCATTTATTTTCTGCCCCAGCCCTGGACCCCTTGAAATCACTCCACATTTTAATCTTAATGGGACATGATGATAGAGCCAAAACTTGCAAACTCAACCAGATTAGGGAACTTTGGGGGGAAAGTCACATGAAGGGCTCATTTTTGCTGCAGGAACTGACAATTATCTTCAAAGAGATTTCAAAAACTGTCTCCTAAATGTAACAACCCAATCACATCCTTATTGTATAATGGGAAGATGCGAAAATTCAGTTGACATTGTTGTCACTTCCAGGAAGGTATTTTCATCTAAAATGGGCACTGAAGACACCTCTAGGAGAAAAGGCTCATGTAAACACACAGCACACTGGACTTCATGAGTCTGAACCTGGTCCAGTGAGTTTCTCACCAGATCTACATGTGCCTGGATCATGCCACAGCTGTTGCTCTGTCCACATGGAACTTCATTCCCTGTTTAGCTCTGCAAGCACTATCATCCTTCAAGGTCCAGATAAATTTACCCTTCTCCAGAAAAACATCCCTTGCTTCTTCAGCCCATTCTCATCTCTCTCTTTTTTCCCCTAATTCTGATGGCATTTAGAACTTAAGCGTCCTCAATAATTCTGATTTATAGACAATTCTATTGACATTAATAATATGATTTTAACATAATGTGTTAGGCACTATTACTCGAAGTACACAAGCTCATATCCCAACTAAGAGCTTGTAATAAAAAGAGCTTGATAAGGAGGGGGGAGCTTCAAGATGGCAGAAGAGTAAGACGGGGAGATCACCTTCCTCCCCACAAGTACGTCAGAAATCCATCGATATGTGGAACAACTCCTACAGAACACCTACTGAACGCTGGCAGAAGACCTCAGACCTCCCAAAAGGCAAGAAACTCCCCACATACCAGGGTAGGGCAAAAGAAAAAACAGAGACAAAAGAATAGGGAAGGGACCTGCACAAGTGGAAGGGAGCTGTGAAGGAGGGAAAGTTTCCACACACTAGGAAGCCCCTTCATGGGCAGAGACTGCAGGCAGCGGAGGGGGGAATATTCCGAGCCACAGAGGAGAGCGCAGCAACAGGGGTGCGGAGGGCAAAGCAGAGAGTTTCCCGTACAAAGGATCCGTGCTGACCAACATTCACCAGCCCTAGAGGCTTGTTTGCTAATCCTCCAGGACGGGTTGGGGCTGGGAGCTGAGGCTCTGGCTTCGGAGGGAAGCTCTCAGGGAAAGGACTGAGGTTGGCTGCGTGAACACAGCCTGAAGGGGCTAGTGCACCACAGCTGGCCAGGAGGGACTCCAGGAAAAAGTCTGGAGCTGCCAAAGAGGCACGAGACTTTTTCTTGCCTCTTTGTTTCACAGTGTCCGAGGAGAGGGGATTAAGAGCACCACTTAAAGGAGTTCCAAAGATGGGCGTGAGCGGGGGCTATCAGTGCAGACCACAGAGACAGGGCTGAGATGCTAAGGTTGCTGCTGCAGCCACCAAGAAGCCTGTGTGCAAGCACAGGTCACTATCCACACCTCCCTTCCCAGAAGCCTGTGCAGCCTGCCACTGCCAGGGTCCTGTGATCCAGGGAAAACTTCCCTGGGATAAAACACTGCACACCTCAGGCTGGTGCAATGTCACGCTGGCCTCTGCCGCCGCAAGCTCACACCGAACACCATACGCCTCCCTCTCTCCAGCCTGAGTGAGCCAGAGCTCCCGAATCAGCTGCTCCTTTAACCTCGTGCTGTCTGAGGGAAGAACAGAAGCCCTCAGGTGACCTACATGCAGAGGCGGGTCCAAATCCAAAGCTGAACCACAGGAGCTGTGTGAACAAAGAAGAGAAAGGGAAATTTCTCCATGCAGCCTCAGGAGCAGTGGATTAAATCACCACAATCAACTTGATATACCCTGCATCTGTAGAATACCTGAATAGACAACGAATCATCCCAACTTGAGGAGATGGACATTGGGAGGAATTTATATATATATATATATATATATATAGATAGATAGATAGATAGATAGATAGATACATAGATATAGATAGATATAGATATATCTCTATCTATCTATCTATATATATATATATTTGGCTTTTTCTCTTTTTGTGAGTGTGTATGTGTCTGCTTCTGTGTGTGATTTTGCTGGTAGCTTTCCTTTTACCATTTGTCCTGGGTTCTGTCTGTCTGTTTAATTTTTTTTAATTTTTGTATAGTTTTAGCACTTGTTAACATTGGTGGATTTGTTTTTTGGTTTGGTTGCTCTCTTCATTCTTGCTTTTTTTTATTACTTAAAAATTTTTTTAAATAATTATTTCTTCTTTTTTATTTTAAGAACTTTATTTTATTTTATATTATTTTATTTTTTCTTCTTTTTTCTTTCTTTCTTTTCTCCCTTTTATTCTGAGCCATGTGGATGACAGGCTATAGATGCTCCAGCCAGGCATCAGGGCTGTGCCTCTGAGGTGGGACAGCCAAGTTCAGGACACTGATCCACAAGAGACCTCCCAGCTCCACGTAATAACAAATGGCAAAAATCACTCAGAGATCTCCATCTCAATACCAACAACCAACTCCACTCAACAACCAGCAAGCTACAGTCCTGGACACCCTATGCCAAACAACTAGCAAGACAGGAACACAAACCCATCCATTAGCAGAGAGGCTGCCTAAAATCATAATAAGGCCACAGAAACCACAAACACACAACCAGACATGGACCAGCACACCAGGAAGAAAAGATACAGACTCATCCACCAAAATACAGGCACTAATGCCCTCCACCAGGAAGCCTATACAACTCACTGAACCAAACTTAGCCACTGGGGACAGACACCAAAAACAATGGGAACTACAAACTGGCAGCCTGTGAAATGGAGATCCCAAACACAGTAAGTTAAGCTAAATGAGAAGACAGAGAAAAACACAGGAGATGAAGGAGCTAGGCAAAAACCCAGCAGACCTAACAAATGAAGAGGAAATAGGCAGTCTACCTGAAAAAGAATTCAGAATAATAATAGTAAAGATGATCCAAAATCCTGGAAATAGAATGGAGAAAATACAAGAAACATTTAACAAGGACCTAGAAGAACTAAAGAGGAAACAAGCAATGATGAACAACACAATAAGTGAAATTAAAAATCCTCTAGAAGGCATCAATAACAGAATAACTGAGGCAGAAGAACGGATAAGTGACCTGGAAAATAAAATAGTGGAAATAGCTACTGCAGAGCAGAATAAAGAAAAAAGAATGAAAAGAATTGAGGACCATCTCAGAGACCACTGGGACAACATTAAATGCATGAGCATTCGAATTATAGGGGTCCCAGAAGAAGAAGAGAAGAAAAAAGGGACTGAGAAAATATTCAAAGAGATTATAGTTGAAAAATTCCCTAATATGGGAAAGGAAATACTTAATCAAGTCCAGGAAGCACAGAGAGTCCCATACAAGATAAATCCAAGGAAAACACGCCAGGACACATATTAATCAAACTGTCAAAAATTAAATACAAAGAAAACACATTAAAAGCAGCAGGGAAAAACAACAAATAACACACAAGGGAATCCCCCATAAGGTTAACAGCTGATCATTCAGCAGAAACTCTGCAAGCCAGAAGGGAGTGGCAGGACATATTTAAAATGATGAAGGAGAAAAACTTACAACCAAGATAATTCTACCCAGCAAAGATCTCATTCAGATTTGAAGAAGAAATTAAAGTCTTTACAGACAAGCAAAAGTTAAGAGAATTCAGCACCACTAAACCACCTTTACAATAAATGTTAAAGGAACTTCTCTAGGCAGTAAACACAAGAGAAGGAAAAGACCTGCAAAAAAAAAAAAAAAAACCCAAAACAATTAAGAAAATGGTCATAGGAACATACATATCGATAATTACCTTAAATGTGAATGGATTAAATGCTCCAACCAAAAGACAGAGGCTTGCTGAATGGATACAAATACAAGACCTAGGGACATATATGCTGTCTACAAGAGACCACTTCAGACGTAGGGACACAGACAGACTGAACATGAGGGGATGGAAAAAGATATTCCATGCAAATGGAAATCAAAATAAAGCTGGAATAGTAATACTCATATCAGATGAAATAGACTTTAAAATAAAGAATGTTACAAGAGACAAGGAAGGACACTACATAATGATCAAGGGATCGATCCAAGAAGAAGTTATAACAGTTGTAAATATTTATTCACCCAACATTGGAGCACCTCAATACATAAGGCAAATACTAACAGCCATAAAAGGGGAAGTCAAAAGTAACACAATCATAATAGAGGACATTAACACCCCACTTTCACCAGTGGACAGAACATCCAAAAAAAAATAAATAAGGAAACAAAAGCTTTAAATGATACATTAAAAAAGATGGACTGAATTTATATTAATAGGACATTCCATCTAAAAACAACAGAATACATGTGTTTCTCAAGTGCTAATGGAACATTATCCAGGATAGATCATATCTTGGGTTACAAATCAAGCCTTGGTAAATTTAAGAAAATTGAAATCGTATCAAGTATATTTTCCGACCACAAAACCATGAGACTAGATATCAATTACAGGAAAATATTTGTAAAATATAAAAACACATGGAGGCCAAACTATACACTACTTAATAACCAAGAAATCACTGCAGAAATCAAAGAGGAAATCAAAAAATACCTAGAGACAAATTACAATGAAAACACCACAACCCAAATCCTATGGGATGAAGCAAGAGCAGTTTTAACAGGGAAGTTTATAGCATTACAATCCTACGTTAAGAAACAAGAAACATCTCAAATAAAGAACCTAATCTTACACCTAAAGCAGTTAGAGAAAGAAGAATAAAAAAAAAAACCCCAAAGTTAGCAGAAGGAAAGAAACCATAAAGATCAGATTACAAATAAATGAAAAAGAAATGAAGGAAATGATAGCACAGATCAATAAATCTAAAAACTGATTCTCTGAGAAGAAAAAGAAAATTGATAAACCATTAGCCAGACTCATCAAGAAAAAGAGGGAGAAGACAAATCAATAGAGGTAGAAATGAAAAAAGAGAAGGAACAACTGACACTACAGAAATACATAGGATGATGAGAGATTGCTACAAGCAACTATATGCCAATAAAATGGACAACCTGGAAGAAATGGACAAATTCTTAGAAATGCACAACATTCTGAGACTACCCAGGAAAAAATAGAAAATACGAACAGATCAATCACAAGCACTGAAATTGAAACTGTGATTAAGAATCTTCCAACAAACAAAAGCCCAGGACCAGATGGCTTCACAGGTGAATTCTATAAAACATATAGAGAAGAGCTAACACCTATCCTTCTCAAACTCTTCCAATATATAGCACAGGGAGGAACACCCTGAAACTCATTCTATGAGACCATCATCACCCTGATACCAAAACCAGACAAATATGTCACAAAGAAAGAAAACTACAGGCCAATATCACTGATGAACATACATACAAAAATCCTCAACAAAATACTATCAAACACATGTTCTAACAACACATTAAAACAATCATACACCATAATCAAGTGGGATTTATCCCAGGGTTGCAAGGATTCTTCAATATACACAACTCAATCAATGTGATACACCATATTACCAAAATGAAGACTAAAAACCATATGACCATCTCAATACATGCAGAAAAAGCTTTTGACAAAATTCAACACCCATTTATAACAAAAACCCTCCAGAAAGTAGGCATAGAGGGAACTTTCCTCAACATAATAAAGGCCATATATGACAAACCCACAGCCAACATCATCCTCAATGGTGAAAAACTGAAAACATGTCCACTAAGATCAGGAGCAAGACAAGGTTGCCCACTCTCACCACTCTTATTCAACATAGTTTTGGAATTTTTAGCCACAGCAATCAGAGAAGAAAAAGAAATAAAAGGAATCCAAATTCAAAAAGAAGAAGTAAAGCTGTCACTGTTTACAGATAACATGATACTATACATAGAGAATCCTAAAGATGCTACCAGAAAACTACTAGAGCTAATCAATGAATTTGGCAAACTAGCAGAATACAAAATTAATGCACAGAAATCTCTTGCATTCCTATACTCTAATGATGGAAAACTGAAAGTGAAATTAAGAAAGCACTGCAATTTACCACTGCAACAAAAAGAATAAAATATCTAGGAATAAACCTACCTAAGGAGACAAAAGACCTGTATGCAGAAAATTATAAGACAGTAATGAAAAAAATTAAAGATGATACAAATAAATGGAGACATATACTATGTTCTTGGATTGGAAGAATAAACATTGTGAAAATGACTATTCTACCTAAAGCAATCGACAGATTCAATGCAATCCCTATCGAACTATCACTGACATTTTTCACAGAACCAGAACAAAAAACTTCACAATTTGTATGGAAACACAAAAGATCCTGAATAGCTAAAGCAATCTTGAGAAAGAATAACGGAGCTGGAGGAATCAGACTCCCTGACTTCAGACTATACTACAAAGCTACAGTAATCAACACTATATGGACGAGAGGGCAGACAGTGGAAGCAAGAAGAACTACAATCCTGCAGTCTATGGAATAAACACCATATTTACAGAAATATAGACAAGATGAAAAGGCAGAAGGCTATGTACCAGTTGCAGGAACAAGATAAAACCCCAGAAAAACAGCTAAATGAAGTCGAGATGGGTAAGCTTCCAGAAATACAATTCAGAATAATGATAGTGAAGATGATCCAGAACCTCGGAAAAAGAGTAGAGGCAAAGATCGAGATGATGCAAGAAATGTTTAACAGAGACCAAGAAGAATTAAAGAACAAACTAACAGACATGAACAATACAATAACTGAAATGAAAACTACACTAGAAGGAATCAATAGCAGAATAACTGAGGCAGAAGAATGGATAAGTGATCTGGAAGACAGAATGCTGGAATTCACTGCTGAAGAACAGAATAAAGAAAAAAGAATGAAAAGAAATGAAGACAGCTAAGAGATCTCTGGGACAACATTAAACGCAACAACATTTGCATTATAGGGGTCCCAGAAGGAGAAGAGAGAGAGAAATGACCTGAGAAAACATTGGAAGAGATTATAGTTGAAAGCTTCCCTAACTTGGGAAAGGAAATACCCACCCAAATCCAGGAAGTACAGTGAGTCCCATATAGGATAAACTGAAGGAGAAACACACTGAGACATATAGTAATCAATTTGGCAAAAATTAAAGACAAAGAAAAATTATTGAAAGCAGCAAGGGAAAAATGACAAATAACATAAAAGGGAGCTCCCATAAGGTTAAGAGCTGAATTCTCAGCAGAAACTCTAGAGTCCAGAAGGGAGTGGCATGACATAACTAAAGTGATGAAAAGGAAGAACCCACAACCAAGATTTCACTACCCAGTAAGGATCTGATTTAGATTTGATGGAGAAATCAAAAGCTTTACAGACAAGCAAAAGCTTAGAGAATTCAGCACCACAAAACCAGCTCTACAACAAATGCTAAAGGAAATTCTCTAAGTGGGAAACACAAGAGAAGAAAAGCATCTATGAAACAAACCCCAAAACAATTAAGAAAATGGTCATAGGAACATACATATCGATAATTATCTTAAATGTGAATGGATTAAATGCTCCAACCAAAAGACAGAGGCTTGCTGAATGGCTACAAATACAAGACCTAGGGACATATATGCTGTCTACAAGAGACCACTTGTAGGGACACATACAGACTGAAAATGAGGGGATGGAAAAAGATATTCCTTGCAAATGGAAATCAAAATAAAGTTGGAATAGTAATACTCATATCAGATGAAATAGACTTTAAAATAAAGAATGTTACAAGAGACAAGGAAGGACACTACATAATGATCAAGGGATCAATCCAAGAAGAAGATGTAACAGTTATAAATATATATGCACCCAACATAGGAGCACCACATACATAAGGCAACTGCTAACAGCTATAAAAGAGGAAATTGACAGTAACACAAAAATACTGATAGACTTTAACACCTCACTTACACCAATGGACAGATCATCCAAAATGAAAATAAATAAGGAATCATAAGCTTTAAATGACATAATAGACAAGATAGATTTAATTGATTTTTATAGGACATTCCATCCAAAAACAGCAGATTACACTTTCTTCTCAAGAGTGCACAGAACATACTCCAGGATAGATCAAATCTTGGGTCACAAATCAACCTCAGTAAATTTAAGAAAATTGAAATAATATCAAGCATATTTTCTGACCACAATGCTCTGAGATTAGAAATGAATTACAGGGAAAAAAACAACATAATATAGACAGACACATGGAGGCTAAACAATACTTTACTAAATAACCAAGACATCACTGAACAAATCAAAGAGGAAATCAAAAAATACCTAGGGACAAATGACAATGAAAACAGGACGATTCAAAACCTATTTTATGCAGCAAAAGCAGTTTATAGCTATACAGCCTACCTCAAGAAACAAGAAAAATCTCAAATAAAAAATCTAACATTACACCTATAGGAATTAGAGAAAGAAGAATAAACAAAGCCCAAAATTAGCAGAAGGAAAGAAATCATGAAGATCAGAGCAGAAATAAATGAAATAGAAACAAAGAAAACAATAACAAAGATAAATATAATTAAAAGCTGGTTCTTGGAGAATATAAACAAAATTGATAAGCCATTAGCCAGCCTCATTTATAATAAGAGGGAGATGATTCAAATCAATAAAATTAGAAATTAAAAAGGAGAAGTTACAACAGACACCACAGAAATACAAACCACCCTAAAAGACTACTACAAGCAACTCTATGCCAATAAAATGGACAACCTGGAAGAAATGGACAAATTCTTAGAAAGGTATAACCTTCCAAGTCTGAACCAGGAAGAAATAGAAAATATGAACAGATGAATGACAAGTAATGCAGTTGAAACTGTGATTAAAAATCTTCCAATAGGAGCTTCCCGGGTGGCACAGTGGTTGAGAATCTGCCTGCTGATGCAGGGGACATGGGTTCGAACCCTGGTCTGGGAGGATCCCACATGCCATGGAGCAAAGAGACCCGTGAGCCAGAACAACTGAGCCTGCACATCTGGAGTCTGTGTTCTGCAAAAATAGAGGCCATGATAGTGAGAGACCTGTGCATTGCAATGAAGAGTGGCTCCCGCTTACCACAACTAGAGAAAGCCCTCACACAGAAATGAAGACCCAACACAACAAAAATAAATTAATTAATTAATAAACTCCTACTCTCAACATCTTAAAAAAAATCTTCCAATAAACAAAAGTCCAGGACAAGAAGGCTTCACAGGTGAATTCTATCAAACATTTAGAGAAGACCTAACACCCATCCTTCTCAAACTCTTCCAAAAAATTGCAGAGGAAGGAACACTCCTAAACTCATTTTATGAGGCCACCATCACCCTGATACCAAAACCAGACAAAGATACTACAAAAAAAGAATATTACAGACCAATATAACTGATGAATATAGATGCAAAAATCCTCAACAAAATACCAGCAAACAGAATCCAACAACACACTGAAAGCATCATACACCATGATAAAGTGGGATTTATCCCAGGTATGCAATGATTCTTCAGTATATGCAAATCAGTCAATATGATACCTCACATTAACAAACTGAAGAATAAAAACCATATGATCAACTCAATAGACTCAGAAAAAGCTTTTGACAAAATTTACCACTGATTTATGATAAAGACTCTCCAGAAAGTGGGCATAGAAGAACCTACCTCAACATAATAAAGGCCATATAAGAGAAACCCACAACAAACATCATTCTCAATGGTGAAAAACTGAAAGCATTTCCTCTAAGATCAGGAAAAGGCAAGGATGTCCACTCTCACCACTATTATTCAACAAAATTTTGTAAGTCCTAGCTACTGCAATCAGAGAATAAAATAAAATAAAAGGAATACAAATTGGAAGATGCTACCAGAAAACTACTAGAGCTAATCAATGAATTTGGTAAAGTTGAAGGATACAAAATAAGTGCACAGAAATCTCTTACGCTCCTATACGCTAATGATGAAACCTCTGCAAGAGAAATTAAGAAAACACTCCCATTTAGCGTTGCAACAAAAATAATAAAATACCTAGGAATAAACCTACCTAGGGAGACCGAAGACCTGTATGCAGCAAAGTATAAGACACTGATGAAAGAAATTAAAGATGATACCAACAGATGGAGAGACATACCATGTTCTTGGATTGTAATAATCAATATTGTGAAAATGACTATACTACCCAAAACAATCTACAGATTCAATGCAATCCCTATCAAATTACCAATGGCATTTTTTACAGAACTAGATCAAAAAGTCTTAAAATTTGTATGGAGACATAAAAGACCCCGAATAGCCAAAGCAATCTTGAGGGAAAATAATGGAGCAGGAAGAATCAGACTCCCTGACTTCCGACTATACTACAAAGCTACAGTAATCAAGACAATATGGTACTGGCACAAAAACAGAAACATAGATCAGTGGAACAAGATAGAAAGCCCAGAGATAAAACCACGCACATATGGTCAACTAATCTATCACAAAGGAGGCAAGGATATACAATGGAGAAGACGGTCTCTTCAATAAGTGGTGCTGGGAAAACTGACAGCTACATGTAAAAGAATGCAATTAGGACACTCCCTAACACCATACACAAAAATAAACTCAAGATGGATTAGAGACCTAAATGTAAGACTGGACACTATAAAACTCTTAGAGTAAAAGATAGGAAGAACACTCTTTGACATAAATCACAGCAAGGTCTTTTTTGATCCACCTCCTAGAGTAATGGAAATAAAAACAAAAATAAACAAATGGGATCTAATGAAAATTGAAACCTTTTGCACAGTAAAGGAAACCATAAACAAGACGAAAAGACAACCCCCAGAATGGGAGAAAATATTTGCAAACGAATCAATGGACAAAGGATTAATCTCCAAAATATATAAACAGATCATGCACCTCAATATTAAAGACACAAACAATGCAATGCAAAAATGGGCAGAAGACTTAAATAGAGAAAAGCATAATTCAAAAAGACACATGCACCCCAATGTTCATTGAAGCACTATTTACAATAGCCAGGTCATGGAAGCAACCTAAATGCCCCTCGACAAATGAATGGATAAATAACATGTGGTACATATATACAATGGAATATTACTCAGCCATAAAAGGAAGGAAATTGGGGCATTTTCTGAGACTTGGATGGATCTAGAGACTCATACAGAGAGAAGTAAGTCAGAAAGAGATAAACAAATATCATATATTAACGCATGTATGTGGAACAGAGAAAAATGGTACAGATGAACTGGTTTGCAGGGCAGAAGTTGCGACACAGATGTAGAGAACAAACGTATGGACACCAAGGGGGGAAAGCTGTCAGGGGGTGTGGATGATGGTGTGATGAATTGGGCAATTGGGATTGACATGTATACATTGATGTGTATAAAATTGATGACTAATAAGAACCTGCTGTATAAAAAATAAAATAAAATTCAAAAATTAAAAAAAACATTCAGTCATTCAACATTTACTAAAAAAGAAAAAATATACTATATGGTACTGGAAGAATAACAGAAATACTGATCAATGGAACAAGATAGAAAGCCCAGAGTTAAACCCATGCACATATGGTCACCTAATCTTTGATAACGACAGCAAGAATATACAGTGGAGAAAAGACAGGCTCTTTGATAAGTGGTGCTGGGAAAACTGGACAGCTACACGTAAAAGAATGAAATTCGAACACTGCCTAACACCATACACAAAAATAAAATCAAAATGAAACAAAGACCTAAATGTAAGGCCAGACACTATCAAACTCTTAGAGGAAAACATAGGCAGAACACTCTATGACATAAATCACAGCAAGATCCTTTTTGACCCACCTCCTAGAGAAATGGAAATAAAAGCAAAAATAAACAAATGGGACATAATGAAACTTCAAAGCTTTTGCCCAGCAAAAGAAACCATAAACAAGACGGAAAGACAACCCTCAGAATGAGAGAAAATACTTGCAAATGAAGCAACTGACAAAGGATTAATCTTCAAAATTTACAAGCAGCCCATGCAGCTCAATATCAAAAAACAAAAAACTCAATCCAAAAATGGGCAGAAGACCTAAATAGACATTTTGCCAAGAAGTTATACAGATTGCTAACAAACACATGAAAGAATGCTCAACATCATTAATCATTAGAGAAATGCAAATCAAAACTACAATGAGGGCTTACCTGGTGGCGCAGTGGTTGAGAGTTTGCCTGCCGATGCAGGGGACATGGATTCTTGCCCTGGTCCAGGAATATCCCGCATGCCGCGGAGCGGCTGGGCCCTTGAGCCATGGCCGCTGAGCCTGTGCATCCAGAGCCTGTGCTCTGCAACGGGAGAAGCTGCAACAGTGAGAGGCCCACGTACTGCAAAAAAACACAAAAAACACAAAAACACAAAAACTCCAATGAGATATCATCTTACACCAGTTAGAATGGCCATCATCAAATAATCTACAAATGATAAATGCTGGAGAGGGTGTGGAGAAATAGAACCCTCTTGCACTCTTGGTTGGAATGTAAATTGATACAGCCAATATGGAGAACAGTATGCAGGTTCCTTAAAAACCTAAAAATAGAACTACCATATGACCCAGCAATACACTACTGGGAAGATACCCTGAGAAAACCATAATTTAAAAAGAGTCATGTACCAAAATGTTCATTGCAGCTGTATTTACAATAGCCAGAACATGGAAGCAACCTAAGTGTCCATGAACAGATGGATGGTTAAAGAAGGTATGGCACATATATACAATGGAATATTACTCAGCCATAAGAAGAAACAAAATTGAGTTATTTGTAGTGAGGTAGATGGACCTAGAGTCTGTCATACAGAGTGAGATAAGTCAGAAAGGGAAAAACAAATACCATATGCTAACACATATATATGGAATCTAAAAGGAAAAGAAAAAAAAGTGGTCTTGAAGAACCTAAGGGCAAGACAGGAATAAAGACACAGACCTACCAGAGAATGGACTTGAGGATACTGGGAGGGGGTAGTGTAAGCTGGGACAAATTGAGAGAGTGACATGGACTTATATATACTACCAAATGTAAAATAGATAGCTAGTGGGAAGCAGCCGCACCACACAGGGTGATCAGCCTGGTGCTTTGTGACCACTGAGAGGGGTGGGATAAGGAGGGTGGGAGGGAGGGAGATGCAAGAGGGAAGAGTTATGGGGACGTATGTATATGTATAACTGATTCACTTTGTTATAAAGCAGAAACTAATACATCTTTGTAAAGCAATTATACTCCAATAAAGAAGTTAAAAAAAAAGAGCCTTTTAAGAATAACTGGTAGTAGACTTTTCTGACATTGTATTGCATCTTCTTTGGCTATATTTGGGCTAGGGTTCCCTTAGGTGACATTTCTGTCTGAAGAATAACTTGCATTTCTACATTGGTTTGTGTGTGTGCCTGTGAGCATTTGCTTGAGCTAACCACTCATTGCTCTGGGGAAGCACATTAGATTAAAATTAAGTCTAAAATACAAATTGAATGTATACTAAAGGTATGCTATTGTGCTAAGTTTGTGGGAGTGGGGTGGTCAGGGAATGGAAAAAGACACTTAAAAAATGAAGTAGAAATATCATTGGAGATTCTTTCATGTCTGCGTATATATCCCCTATCGAGCACAAGGGCTGTGAGTGGAGAGACCTGTTTCTAATAATGTGGACATCAGCACAGAATGACTGTGATATTAGGTCAAATCACAAACTTCTTTGTCTTTAGATGCCACACACTCAAAACCTGTACAGAGCAATTGTTTCCAGAGTGATGCTCACAGTCAGAGGTGCTCACAAAATAAGATGATTCATTGAGGTGTGAAAAGAGAATATCAAAACTGATACTAGCAAAAGGATAAAAGTACTAACAGTTAATTTTTCATTTGACATGGGAGGCCTTTCTCAGTCCTTAAGTCAGTCATGTGATTCACAGTGGCCTTGAGGTATCCAGAGAGGAGGATGTGGATTCATTCCATAGTTCAGAGGGTTGGGTTGGGTACCATTGCTGCTTTATTCTCTTTTAGTTTATATATGCCCAGGTAAGTGGATTTGTGAATTACATTATCTTCTTTTACCTAAACCACACTTCATAGACTAGTGACTAATAATAATCCTGTGAGGATACTGTGCATTAAAAGTCATGTTAACAGTACAAGCCCCAGAGAACTTCCTGGTGAGGACATGGTAGAGCCTCAGTCTTCCTCAGCCCTCTGCCAGGTGAAGATCTAAAATTGATCTAAATCAATAAACTTAAAAAAAATTAAATAAATAAAATTGATCTTCCCACTCATTGGTCAGACAATGAGTGGGAAAGTAAACAACTCTTGAAAATGGGAGGGGTAGTTAGGGAGTTTGGGATTGACATGCACACACTGCTATATTTAAAAGGAATAACCAACAAGGACCTACTGTATAGTACAGGGAAGTCTGCTCAATATTATGTAACAACCTAAGTGGGAAAAGATTTTGAAATAGAACAGATACATGTATATGTATAACTGAGTCACTTTGCTGTACACCTGAAAATAACACAACATTGTTAATCAACTATACTCCAAATGAAATAAAAAAAAAACTCTCACATAAGAACATTGGAAATATCAAGAAAATTTCTCTAACCTGCTTGGACTATAGATAAGCTAGAAGTTGAGTAGCAAAATTCCATACTTTTGCTCATTGGGTACATAGGATTGAAAAGTGATTTCATGACGAGCCAGCAGAGTTGAGATTATGCCTTCATCGATGGGCATTCTGTATCTTCATGAGATTCCTATTACAGTTAGAGCAGCTATGAAAACGAATGATCAAAACAAACTGAAATTTTCTGCATACAGGTCTTTTTTCTCCTTAGGTAGGTTTATTCCTAGATATTTTATTCTTTTTGTTGCAATGGTAAATGGGAGTGTTTTCTTGATTTCAATTTCAGATTTTTCATCATTAGTGTATAGGAATGCCAGATTTCTGTGCATTAATTTCGTATCCTGCTACTTTACCAAATTCATTGATTAGCTCTAGTAGTTTTCCGGTAGCATCTTTAGGATTCTCTATGTATTGTATCATGTCATCTGCAAACAGTGACAGCTTTACTACTTCTTTTCCAATTTGGATTCCTTTTATTTCCTTTTCTTCTCTGATTGCTGTGGCTAACACTTCCAAAACTATGTTGAATAAGAGTGGTGAGAGTGGGCAACCTGGTCTTGTTCCTGATCTTAGTGAAATGCTTTCAGTTTTTCACCATTGAGGACGATGTTGGCTGTGGGTTTGTCATATATGGCCTTTATTATGTTGAGGAAAGTTCCCTCTATGCCTACTTTCTAGCAGGGTTTTTATCATAAAAGGAAGTTGAATTTTGTCAAAAGCTTTCTCTGCATCTATTGAGATGATCATATGGTTTTTCTCCTTCAATTTGTTAATATGGTGTATCACATTGATTGATTTGCATATATTGAAGAATCCTTGCATTCCTGGAATAAACCACACTTGATCATGGTGTATGACCCATTTAATGTGCTGTTGGATTCTCTTTGCTAGTATTTTATTGAGGATTTTTGCATCTATGTTCATCAGTGATATTGGCCTGTAGTTTTCTTTCTTTGTGACATCCTTTTCTGGTTTTGGTATCAGGGTGATGGTGGCCTTGTAGAATGAGTTTGGGAGTGCTCCTCCCTCTGCTATATTTTGGAAGAGTTTTTGAAGGATAGGTGTTAGCTCTTCTCTAAATGTTTGATAGAATTCACCTGCAAAACCATCTGGTCCTGGGCTTTTGTTTGTTGGAAGATTTTTAATCACAGTTTCAATTTCAGTGCTTGTGACTGGTCTGTTCATATTTTCTATTTCTTCCTGATTCAGTCTTGGCGGCTTGTGCATTTCTAAACATTTGTCCATTTCTTCCAGGTTGTCCATTTTATTGGCATAGAGTTGCTTGTAGTAATCTCTCATGATCTTTTGTATTTCAGTGTCAGTTATTACTTTTCCTTTTTCATTTCTAATCCTACCTAAGGAGACAAAAGACCTGTATGCATAAAATTCTAAGACACTGATGAAAGAAATTAAAGATGATACAAATAGATGCAGAGATACACCATGTTCTTGGATTGGAAGAATCAACATTGTGAAAACGACTCTACTACTCTAAGCAGTCTACAGATTTAATGCAATCCCTATCAAACTATCACTGGCATTTTTCACAGAACTAGAACAAAAAATTTCACAATTTGTATGGAAACACAAAAGACCCCGAATAGCCAAAGCAATCTTGAGAATGAAAAACAAAGCTGGAGGAATCAGGCTCCCTGACTTCAGACTATACTACAAAGCTAGAGTAATCAAGACAGTATGGTACTGGCACAAAAACAGAAAGATAGATCAATGGAAAAGGATAGAAAGTCCAGAGAAAAACCTACGCACATATGGTCACATTATCTTTGATAAAGGAGTCAGGAATATACAATGGAGAAAGGACAGCCTCTTCAATAAGTGGTGCTGGGAAAACTGGACAGGTACATGTGGAAGTATGAGATTAGATCACTCCTTAACACCGTACACAAAAATAAGCTCAAAATGGATTAAAGACCTAAATGTAAGGCCAGAAACTATCAAATTCTTAGAGGAAAATATAGGCAGGACACTCTATGACATAAGTCACAGCAAGATCCTTTTTGACCCACCTCCTAGAGAAATGGAAATAAAAACAAAAATAACCAAATGGGACCTAATGAAACTTCAAAGCTTTTGCACAGCAAAGGAAACCATAAACAAGACCGAAAGACAACCCTCAGAATGGGAAAAAATGTTTGCAAATGAAGCAACTGACAAAGGATTAATCTCCAAAATTTATAAGCAGCTCATGCAGCTTAATAACAAAAAAACAAACAACCCAATCCAAAAATGGGCAGAAGACCTAAATAGACATTTCTCCAAAGAAGATATACAGACTGCCAACAAACACATGAAAGAATGCTCAACATCACTAATCATTAGAGAAATGCAAATCAAAACTACAATGAGATGTCATCTCACACCAGTCAGAATGGGCATCATCAAAAAATCTAGAAACAATAAATGCTGGAGAGGGTATGGAGAAAAGAGAACCCTCTTGCACTTTTGGTGGGAATGTAAATTGATACAGCCACTGTGGAGAACAGTATGGAGGTTCCTTAAAAAACTACAAATAGAACTACCATATGACCCAGCAATCCCACTTCTGGGCATATACCCTGAGAAAACCATAATTCAAAAACAGTCATGTACCAAAATGTTCATTGCAGCTCTATTTACAATAGCCCAGAGATGGAAACAACCTAAGTGTCCATCATCAGATGAATGGATAAGGAAGATGTGGCACATATATACAATGGAATATTACTCAGCCAAAAAAGAAATGAAATTGAGCTAATTGTAATGAGGTGGATAGACCTAGAGTCTGTCATACAGAGTGAAGTAAGTCAGAAAGAGAGAGACAAATACTGTATGCTAACACATATATATGGAATTTAAGGGAAAAAAAATGTCATGAAGAACCTAGGGCTAAGACAGGAATAAAGACAGAGACCTACTAGAGAATGGACTTGAGGATATGCGGAGGGGGAAGGGTGAGCTGTGACAAAGCGAGAGAGAGGCATGGACATATATACACTACCAAACATAAGGTAGATAGCTAGTGGGAAGCAGCCGCATAGCACAGGGAGATCAGCTCAGTGCTTTGTGACCGCCTGGAGGTGTGGGATAGGGAGAGGCTGAGAGGGAGGGAGACTCAAGAGGGAAGAGATATGGGAACATATGTATATATATAACTGATTCATTTTGTTATAAAGCGGAAACTAACACACCATTGTAAAGCAATTATACTCCAATAAAGATGTTAAAAAAAAAAACAAACCTGAAATCATTGCTGGACCTTACAATTGTTCTATCACAACGTATTAAACCAAGACTCTCTGAAATGGGAAGCATATTTAGTCTGAAGCCTTTTGCTGAAAATATTAGCATGAATAACATTTTCAATTTCAGCAAAAGGCTAACATTAAATTATAATTACATAATAAAATTAAAATGTAAATATTGGTCATTTCATTTTTTTCTCATTTAAAAAATATGGTTTAATATAAGTTTTATAATGAGTGTACATATTTATAGTATGTATATGTATATATATATATATATATATATATGTTTGTTTTCTTGTCTGTTTAATCTGTTTATTTATATGGGGTCAGTTAGCTCAATTTTTTTCCTGGAAAGTATATATGATCAAAAACTGTTGGAAGCCACTGGATTTGTGGAATATAAAGCTACTTTTGAAAATATTTTATATGAGCATAGTAGTAATGATAGAGAATGCTATCTGAAAGGCCAAGTATAAAGATACTAGCCCATATGATCAGTTAGGGCAATTAAATGTAAGCAGGTGCGAAAAGAAATTTGATTAAATGGGGATGATTTAATTTTTCTAAAATAATACAATTCAAATTCTTCTCTCTTCTCTTCAAGGCTGTGCTGCACACCCCCAGCCTCTTCTGCCTTACTACTCAGTGTGTATTTGTACAAATCCTCCTCTCCAGCCTGAAGGCTCTCTGCCTCCAAAATAGAGTTGGTACCTGCTCCGTGCAGATGTCTCTTTCCCATTCCCCCTCTGAAATGCCCTGTTGTGTCCTATTGATCTTCTTGTTGTATCCAAATCCTGATCATCCTTCCTGACCAAGGTCAAATCTCTTCTCCTCCTACAACCTTCTCAGACCACTTTAGCCTGCAATCTTCTTTCTTTTTTAAACTAATAGCAGTTTCTATCTCTGCCACTCATTTGACAATCAACTCTATAATGCATTGTGACAGCTCTGATATTACATTGTGCCATATCGTTATTTCCCTCTTTTGTTTTTCATTTTTTATCTATTTCCCCTCATATTTTTCTTTATAACTGAAACTTCATTCAAACATCCTTTATGGTACGGCTGGCATTTTCCCCTTCTGATACACATTTTCTTAATCTGTGTTCAGTATGTAATTAGACTCAAGGAAGGTGTTTCATAAATATTAGTTGTTAAAATAAAGGATAGACAGTTCTGTTTGATGTTGCCTTTCCTCAGTTGAAATAGAATGAAAGGATATACTCATAGGGCTGAGGTAAGGATGAAATGAACAATGTATGTAAAGTGGAAGACAGAGCACAACTTGGTAAATTTTACTTTCCCCAGAATTAACTCACTAATGGAAATTTTTATGTCACAAAACTACCAAGTTATTTTGAAGTAGAAGTTGAACAGGAATGAATGATTTGAGGCATCATTCATTCATTCACTTCGACACTAAAGAGGATGTTTAAAATTTTCATTTTCCTGTGCCTTCTTTTCTTATTATGTCAATTATTATTCTCTCCCGTGATCAAGAGAAGGGATTATAATTTTCTTCACTCATTGATAATTGATGCTAATAGTATGATGGTCTCTTCGACAATTCAATATACTGACCACAATGAAAAAAAAAATAAAAGAAATAGACGCACACACACACCTGCAGTGCACTTAATCACACCAGAAGCTTTCTGCTGACAGATATTTAAGTCATTAATTCTGTTTGGCTGTTGGTCTGACACCATCACTATAATACAATATGAAGTGCTAATTATCACAAAATCCAATGATACAATTTACCGGGAGAGAAAAACCTTTTTTCTTTCTTTATTGGAAGCAGCCTGCTCCTTCTCTTAAATTTGGTCAGTATTTACTGTGATAGAAGAGGAAACCATGGCACCATATTTGACTTGAGCCCTAACTAATGCAAAGAACAGTTCACTCTCAATCCATGTTATTTTTCAGATAATTCAGCACATTACTGGGTACTTAAGAGTTTCTGCTGGTAATCTAAGAAGAAAAAACAAATCTGAGATTCTGTATCCCTTCAAGTGGGGGCTCTGCTGACTCAGATGATGAGCTGCAGAGGCCAGGATCTTCTGCCTTTGAATCCATTTGTGTGCACAGGCACTGAAGGGCTGAGAATCCGTTTCCTCCCATTTCCTAAATTAAGTGGGCTGGTCAGTTTCAATATTCCTTCCAGGTCCAGATTTCTTAAAAACAAAGTCACCATTGCCAGAGACTTCCTGAAGAGTGTGTATGTGAATCCAGAAGTCTGGGAACTGCCAGCTGCTTCCTAGTGCAGGCTTCTGATTCTAAGCACACATCTAAGGAGTGCTTGGAGAGTCCTTCCCAGAGCACCCGCTGCCTCTTGTGGAAAATTGCCTCACTGCCTCGGGTTCTCCAGTCACCCAAGTCCTCCTATTGACTTAGTCAAGGTCTGGTGATCCCTGAATAGCCTTTCCTTTCCCTTGTGGTCAGTTAATAATTGAGCAGCCATTTTTGTACCTGGAGGCATCACTAACCTCATCCATTTCAGCTTTTCTTTGGCAGATCTCCTAAACCCTGTGCTTTCTTTCTCCCCCCCCCCCCATTTTATTTATTTATTTATTCTTTTTAAAATTGATGTATAGTTGATTTATAATGTTGTGTTAGTTTCAGGTTCACAGCGAAGTGATTCAGTTATACATATACATGTATCTATTCTTTTTTAAGTTCTTTTCCCATTTAGGTTACTGCAGAATATTGAACAGAGTTCCCTGTGCTATACAGTAGGTCCTTGTTGGTTATCTATTTTAAATATAGTAGTGTGTACATGTCAATCCCAAACTCCCAATTTATCCCTCCCCTGCCACCTTTCCCCTTTGGTAACCAGTAGTTTGTTTTCTAATTCTGTGAGTCTGCTTGTGTTTTGTAAATAAGTTCATTTGGATCATATTTTTTTTGATTCTGCATATAAGAGATATCATATATTTGTCTTTCTCTGTCTGACTTCATCTCTAGGTCAATCTGTGTTGCTACAAGTGACATTATTTCATTTTTTTGGGTGGCTGAGTAATATTCCGTTGTGCATATATACCACATCTTCTTTATTCATTCATCTGTCGATGGACATTTAGGTTGCATCCATGTCTTGGCTATTGTAAATAATCCTGCGATGAACACAGGGTGCAGGTATCTTTTTGAATTAAAGTTTATTCTGATATCTACATGGCCTGTGCCTGTGGGTGGTGAGTGGAAAGTTGGGACATGGAGTATGTGTGTATGAAGAGGGATTGCTGTGGGTGGAGAGGAGGGGGAAGGAATGAGTAGGGCTGTGTCCTGCTCCTGGAATGTGCTCTCTATCTGCCAGACCATCAATCTCACCTCTTTCAATATAATTCCATTTACTTAATTCCTTATTCCTGGAGCTCACAGAATGCAGCAATAGGAGAATGGCAAGGAAATTTTTCAGGGCACAAACCTCTTTAAAAAGTTCATTTTATGTGCAATGAATGAAATATTGACTGTCCAGTATATTATTTTAAAAACAGCGCAGGACTGTCTGGTTATATTACAATGTCTATCTTCTCATGTGTCAGCAACAAGTAACGTTGAAGGAGGCCTAATTATCATATTCGCAGTGGTCCAGGTAGTACAACAGTTATGCTTTGCGTCGTTCAGGATGTTCAGAGCTGAAATAGATAAACTATGTGGAGACTAGTAATAGGTAATTATTCTCTACTTACATATTCAGCCTCATAATTCTAAATTAAGGTAAGTGGAAAAAGCTTATAAAATATTCAAAGCTCCTTTATCTTTCCTCCTCCCTCTTATTAGAAACTATGCATGAATTTGCATAGAATAAACTGAGCTCATAAATCAAAGAAGAAACTGCAAGAATGCTCTTTGTAAGTTATAATTTAAGGTTAACTGTAGCACATTTTGCTTACTGTATTATTAATGACTTTCGTTCACTCATGACAAGATTACATATTAAAAATTGTTGGTAGACAAAACTCAGTTCATAATCAATTTACTTCTTAATGTGAGCAATCTGTGTGCATCCCTACAGTAGAGGCAGGTTTAGTGAGGATAATGGAAGGAGTGCCTTGGGAAGGATGGTTCTCACACAGTCAAGCTCCCTCAGGGGTGTGATTGACAGGCAGCCTCAAAGGGGAATGAGGCCACTGATGCTGGGCGTACCTGGACCGCTCAGGTGGGGCTCTGGGCTGCTCCCTGAGGCTCTGGACTTGGACTCCACCCCCAATCAGGGGAGTGGTGGGTACTTCCCCACCACTTGCCAATACTTGATGTCTTTTCGGTCTCACAGCCTCATGTTTTAAAATTCATCGCATCCACTTACTAGAAAATGTATTCCTTTTGCACTATTAAGCCGAGTCCCTTTCAACATGCTTTCTCAAATCAGGTTTTCAGATACTTGAGCTGTCCTTCTCATTTCCTCTTGTTCTTCTTTTCCATGGCATGTTTAGATTTCTAACCAGTTCCTCGTCTTGCTCTTCACTTTTGTGTTTCAGTGTTGCTGCTCCTCTGTAGAAACACTCCTCCTCCACTTGAACAAAGGATTGCCAACCCTGCCTCTGCAGTTACATCTTTCTGCCTCCTGGGCCCACCTGAGGGTAAAGTTTTCACTTGAGTAGATTTAGATACCAGCTGCCTTCTGATGCTTGTGTTACAGAAGGATTTACTCTCATTCTCAGCTAGGGAAGCAGAGAGACAGACAGACAGAATGTTCACAGGTTATTTCTCTGGAAGTCGGCCCGGGTGAGTTTGCTATTGTGCTTGTGTCTTGTGTGGCAGCCCTGGCTCTGCTCCAGGTAGAATTTTGGAGGAAGAACCATCTCTGAATTGTGTACATGCCTGGGTGTCTTCTGAATGTGTGGGGAAGCACCTGAAAATCTTACACTGAAATGTTCAATTGCTATATTTCATTAATGCTTTAAATCCTAGTATTGTAGATTCAGATGAATTGGCATTAATTTATCTAAAGAGTGCCTAGAAATTATGTCAGAAGCCTTGATCATACTGTGAACACCTGAGGTTTCTGCTCCTTGGGATGAGGAACCTTTGATGTAGATGTAACAGTACCTATAAGATGGAGAAAGCATTGGCTGTAGATTATAAACTATCACCAGGAAGGATCGGGGTGGAGAATTGTTTCTTATTTGATACCAATTTCTAAGCAATGGGACTGACTTCCTGTCTTGACCTCTCCTGCCTCAGAGACCCCCACCCCATCCACATGCAAACACTCCAAGGAAATGAGAAATATTCAGAGGGACTTAATGCAAAACCAGAGGAGGCACAAAGAAAAAAGAATGTGTCAATGTATGGTGTTGGCAGAAATGAGAAGTGAGCCTGAGAAACGCACCGAGGTGTGAGGTGGCATGGGTGCTCGAAAGGGGAGGTGATTCATCTCAGATGTAAAGAAAGCCGGGACATTCATTAAATTTAAATTAAATGAGAGGATGAAAGGAAAAGTCAAAAGGGACTATTTTCTGCCTGACTTAAAAATTGAGTGTTCTTAAGGATTGCATCTTCAACGTTTTCTACTTGATTCTCCTCTTGGTGGCCTCATTACTCTCTGGGCTTCAGCTCTGCCTCTTAATCCCTGACTCTTACATCTCTCAACTCAGTGCAGCCTACAATTCTGGACTTGTGCTTTCAGTGCCCTGCCTTACTTTTTCCCAAGGAGCACCTCAAAATTACCATGTCCCAAACAGAACCCCCTTCTTTCCCATCCAAACAACCCCTTGGACTCTCCGTCTCTGTGCACTACAGTCATCCTCCCAGCCCTCAGGCTGGGCTCCAGGCCCTCTGGATCCTACCCAACATCTTCCAAATTGCCCCTCGCTTGCAACCCCTGGACTTGCCTTAGCACAGGTGGCTTCCTAAAACAAACTTTTGGTCATGCCATTTCCTTATTTAAAATCATTCACTGGCTCTTTAAATGATCAATTCAGATTTCTCAGCATGGGTATATAACCCTTATGATCTTCCTCATGTGTACCTGTTTATTATCTTCTACTTTTCAACTATAGACTTGTAGATTTCAAATCAAAAATTTCTCTCAACCTCTCTCTCTGTCTCTCTCTTTCTCCCATAACACCTAAATTTTAGGCAGTCACTCTTTATTTCACATTTAGTCAAAGGCAGATATTTTATTTCTCTAATGTTGCCAAAATGTTAATTTAATTCATTAAAAATGTATTGTGTATCTATAATGAAATTCTAGGAGTTGGAGGAGGTGGGGGAGTGAAGATGGTTGAGTAAGAGCAGAGAGAGTAGGAAACAGAGAAGACCCAGAGGACCTTGAGATTCTGTAGCAGCCCCCCTTCCTTTACAGGAGCATAACAATCAGAAGCCCTGGGGAACGGTCCCACTGAGCAGAGTCCACACTGTCCCGGGCAAATTGTAATCCTAGGTGGTCTGACCTTCCTTTGAGTGGAGACCGAGTAATGGATTCAAACTAACTGACCAGCTCACAAGAGCTACTTTCCCAGCTTTTTAAACTCAGAGGCACAATACCCCAAATTAAAACTTGAAATGGGACTTCATTATTGCAATGGAGTTATTACAGTGTTTATTTTTCATATGGTTACATTAACTCCAGCTGAGCTCACCTATGAGATTTTAGGCTTTCTAATTTGCCGAGTTCAGTTTGTCACAAGCAGTTCAGTTTAGTTCCTCTATTGCCATGAGGTCCATCAGAGGAGAAGGCCTTAATGTTAATTAAAGTGCCGCATTGCCTTTGTATCTCAGGGGGAACTGTGACTTCCAAAGTCGGGAGAAAGATCCATGCTTTCCACCTAAATGAGTATTGTGCGTTCTCATTTTGAGTGGGGCAAGTCCAGAATGGTGGGGGAATGGGAATTAAGAAAAGTGGATACAAAGGGTGGGGAGGGAAAGGAGAGACTCAGTTTCTGTATTTCTGCTACTTGCTAGAGAGTCACATAACAAAACTGTAAACATTACAATATAGGAATTGCTTAGTAGCTCATTTGAAAGTTACTCCTCCAAAGTCACAAAATCATTCATAATTAATTGTCAATTGATTGATGCAAGCATATGTCATAGGAGTTCTGAGGAGGTGAGATCAATGTGGATTGAGGCAACACAAGGGTCCTGAACAAAGACTAGGACTGAAGTGTGAAACGGCAGGAACGGCTTTTTTAAAAAATCATCTTTATTGGAGTATAATTGCTTTACAATCGTGTGTTAGTTTCTGCTTTATAACAAAGTGAATCAGTTATACATATACATATGTTCCCATATCTCTTCCCTCTTGTGTCTCCCTCCCTCCCACCCTCCGTATCCCACCCCTCTAGGTGGTCACAAAGCACTGAGCTGATCTCCCTGTGCTATACGGCTGCTTCCCACTAGCTATCTATTTTACGTTTGGTAGTGTATATATGTCCGTGCCACTCTCTCATGAGGGTGGGAAGGCAAAGGTGGCCTCTGGGTGACATGAATTCACAGTGCCGTGATGCTCCCAATAGGGGGCAGTGCAGACGCTGACTGAAGCAGAATATATACCACACCTGGGCAAACTGTCCTTGATGCATTCATTGCATGGGGAGAAAACTTGTCTTGAGGGCTTGCACTGAAGTCCCTTAGATCTGGTCAACTATTTTGTGTTCAACTCTATGTTTTGTATGGAAACGTACAGAGCACTTCTCCATTTCCCCTCCTCATTCCATTCTATAGAGGATGCTAACTGCTGTTGACACTTTGTTATGTATCCTTTCAGCTCTCTTTCTATTCACTTATATATGTAGATACAGATACATATTCATATATATACATACATTCATACAAATTCTAAACCTAATGGGGTCATTTATATGTATACAATTCTTATGAGCTGCTTAATTTATTGCCTACACATGTACATGGATGATATTGCCTCATCAGTTGCCTTCATTCTTTTTTGTTCCACAGTGTCCTATAATAATGGACATCCCTTGGTTTAGTTAACCAATATGTTACAGATGGGCATTTAGCATGTTTTCAATTTTTCCCTAGGGCAAAAATCATCTTGATATTTATGCTTTTGTACCAAGTATTCATTTCTCTGTAAGACAGGTTCATAAAAGTAGACTTGTTAATTTTGAAAAACAGAAAAGCTATTAGATTAAGTTCCAAAAAGATTCTATTCACATCCCACCAAAGTATATAATATGTGTTAATACCCACTTCCCTACATTGGGGAAAATCCCCGATTTTTCTGTTTGCAAAATTGATGGGTGAGAAATGGTATTTTGTTTAAAAATACATGTTTTTGATTACTAATGAGGTTTAACATCTTTTTTATGTGACTGGCCATTTTATGTTTTTCAAATCTTTTTTCTATGGTTCCAAAGAAACCATTTGTCTCATTTCTATTTCTCATTAATTAGAATAAAATCAGTTTGACTTCCACCAAATTTTTTCCTAACCATCAAATACCTAAGCCAAGGAATGTGGAAGTGCTAAGTGAGTTAAATAATCAATTGATCAATATGTATTCACTGGGCAATTAATGCCTCTAGTGTGTGCTGGATATTGTTGGGGATACGGCTCTGGCTTTTAAGAAGCTTATATGATCTTTTAGGGTGATAAGACTCAACCTATAATCAAGGTAGTACTGTTGTTTACTAGACCCCAAGGACTGTAGGAAACCCTGGTAGAGAGGTGCCCTGTGGATTAGATCTGGAAAAGGCTTACTGAAGGAGTCATAGTTGTTCATAATCTTGAGAGAGGCTTGTTGGAGGAAGGGAGTGCATTTTAGGTTGGGAAGCATAGTGTGAGCCAAGGCACTAAGTGGGTAAATTGAAGCTTTTGGAGAGTAACAAGGAGTGCAGCCATATTGAAGCAGGAATTATGGAAACCTACAGGAGTGCTCAAATTCTTGAGCTGCTCTGAATACTCTTCCAGGCCCCATCACACACACACACACACACACACACACACACACACATAGATTACTGTTTCAATCTCCACTACAGGGGGTTTGCCTCTGCCCATTCTTGTTTTGACCTGCTTTTGTGAGGCTGTAGACAGGGATTTGGGTTTTCAGGCTCAGGGTTCAGGAGGACAGATAAGGACAGGGTCAAAGCTCTACCCTGTAAAGCTACACTGGATCCCCCAGGAAGCTGCTGGATCAGAGACCTGCCTGATTGCAGCCCCTAAAGCCTCCTAATTTTGTCCAGAGGTGCCATTGCTGCAATTACAGTCCAAACCCAGAGTCAATTACTCACTGTGTGAATCACCCCCAAAAGATTGCTTTTCCCTTTTCCATTAGTATCACACATAATTGCACTCTGTATGGTTCCTAAACTTTTATTCCTGACTTCAGTGTCCGTGAAGATGTTGGGTGGTTCTAAAGTCCCTTCAGCTCCTATCACTGACCTCACTGACATTTTCCATAAGGTTCTTTTACTATTTACTTCATTAACAATACACCCCACCACCTACTATTAATTTTTCAGCTCCTCATGAGTAAAGAATCACTGTGTTTTCCCTGCTGATTTTTCCATATGCTCATCCCTCCCTCTTTTTATTTGTTTCCCTATTAAAGGGGAATGTTAACACTCATGTACCCTAGAGTTGTAGGGATGCCTGATTTTGATGGTTCTGTGTTTTCTTTTTGATGGACACTCTCCGTTGCAGACCCTGCCCTTCCCTACCTCTTGGTCCACAAGATCACCATGAGCCGACCCAGGGCATGACCTCTCTCTGGCTTTCTCCCTGTTTCAATGTCAAGCTGCAGCTAAGCCCTGCTTTCACTCTCTTCCTGCTATTGAGTGTGGCTGTCCCATATATTACCTGCCCTTAGGGTTTATTAAATGGGATCAACAAATTCATCATTAATAATGTAGCAGCTGCTAACTATCACATATGAGTTAATAAAGGCAAAGCCATGCTGAGCTCTCAGCAACAAGGGAGACACAGGATGAGAAGAAGCTAGTGGTAGATAGAGTAGGGTATCAACCTAGCTAGATGAAGGAAGGGGGAAGGCAGTCCTCCATCTGGCATCCAGAGGGCACTGTTGCATATTTGGGCCACAACTCATGCAAAAGGCCTAGTCTGGTTAAAAAAAAAAATCATCAGTAGGGAATTTCAGGCAGTGGTGATATTTCCAGAAAGCCAAAGTAATAGCAGTGGCTCTTGAAGACATTTCACAGGTAGTGCATCTACCAGCAGTGGAGTATACGGTGGGGTGAGGCATTCAGAAGGCAGTCAGAGCAGGCAGATGACACAACACAGTGTGCAAACATTCCAGATATGTGTGCAAGTTCTCAGGCCAGGAGCCCAGGGACCGTGAAGTACTGGAACCCAAGTTAAGGTATGGTCATGAGACAGGGCAAGCAGAGCAAGGGATTCTAGGAGGCATATAGAGGATGTATGAGAATTCAGAGAGCACAACCAAGTGTTGAGTCATGAATTTTATGATATTTTTCCTCTACAACTAATGTCTCACTCAAATTCAATAGGATCTGTGTGTTCTGTCTCTTACAAATTGTCTTCCTCAAATCTTTTCGATTTAGTTTCCATGAAAGAAATAATTATATTTCTTTTGAATTCATACTTTATTGGTTTACATATTATTTAGTTAAAATGTGTCATTATAATAAAAAGCCCAAAATGGCAAAAATGTGTTTGGTCATAAACACAACTGACTCTTGGTTGTGAGTATGGAACTCACAGGTGGGAACAGAAGTATGTAGGCAAACCAGGGAATCTCCTCCCAGTCAGCTGCTTTTAGTTTGCTCTGGGAATAAGAGAGAACAACAATTAATCCTAAGTGTGAGGTAAGTGTCATCTCCTGTCGTTCACTACACTGCTTCTCAGCCAGAAGGAAGAAATTATAAGGTCCTGAAGGATGAGGGATCAAGAATTCAAGGAGAGAGTGTGGTGAATGATGAAGGGTGATAAGAGTTGCTTAAAATCTTATATTTATATATGCTTACTGGTGTATATACATACATGTGTGCAGGCAGGTGCATGAAAGGGTATGTGTGTGTGTGTGCACATATTGCAAAGAAATAATGATCTTTGTGAAGGCAACTGTAAGTAAAGAGGTGCAGTTAGAGTCCAGATTGCAAATAATTAAGGAGTGTTTAAATGGCAAGGCAGTTGAAATAGCAGGTGTGGACTATTCTTTAATTAGGAGCCCAGGTAAAGGAGAATGATAAGGAGTTCAGTGGAGGAGCAAGGGGGGACCAAGACAGATTTTGTAACATAAAGAAGACAAGATCATGTTTATAATTGAAAGTAGCATGCTAATGGAGAGGGATATTGAAAGGTGAAGAGGAAGAGTTAGGGAGTTGAGAAGATGTACTAAAAAAGCAAAGGCAAATAATACAAATATCTGCCCCAGAAGAACAGGGAAAGTTCTAAGACAAAAGCAGAGATGTATTAAAACACAGACACAGGATTCTGCAACCTCTACTAGAAGAGGATCTATAGATATATATAGATAGGAACAATGTTTTAAGGCAATGAAGTTACTGGGGATAAAATACATATATATAAATCATATAAATGAGGGACTCAGAACTATGTAAGTGCATCAGGAAAGGCTTACCAGGTAAGGATAAGACTGAAATCTGAACTGAAATCTGAAAGGGATTTTCCAAGCAAACTAATGGGGAGGCAATTCTGGGCAGAGGACTCACAGATGCAATCTCACAGAGGTGAACAATGCAGAGTTGGGATTAGTGGTTTGGTGTGGCATCTGAGCAAAGTAATTATGGCTGGGGTGGGGAGTGGGGGGGAGGCTGAAGCTGGACACATCGGTACAGAAAAGATCTTATTTTAGCATTTTTATTCTTAGAGTGAGGAGATTGGATTTTACCCTGTAGTTTGGGGACCTCTGTCTAACAATGATTTTCGAAAATCTGATTCACGTCTATCAAGATGGTGCAGACATGATAGCATGTGAGACATGTGATAACCAGACCATTCTTTCTGAAGCAATAGTAACAGTCCCCTGTTTTGAGAAAGTCTTTCTGCAGCATCTTAAAGAGACCTGTAGCATTTGAAGCATAAAATGGAAGGTCCTTGTTTCATAATTTAGGCCTAATGAGAATTCTCTGTCTCTCTCACTCTCTATATATTGATAAGCATACATATGTGTGTGTGTGTGTGTATATATATATATGTACATATATATATATACACATGCACTATATATATATGTAGATCTAGGAAATAAGGTGAAAGCAATGATGGAGGCTAAACAATACACTACTAAATAACCAGCAATCACTGAAGAAATCAAAGAGGAAATCAAAAAATACCTAGAAACAAATGACAATGAAAATATGATGACCCAAAACTTATGGGACGCAACAAAAGTCTGAGAGGGAAGCTTATGGCAATACAATTCTACCTCAAGAAACAATAAACATCTCAAATAAACAACCTAAATTTATACCTAAAACAATTAGAGAAAGAAGAACAAAAAAACCCCCAAAGTTAGCAGAAAGAAAGAAATCATAAAGATCAGATCAGAAATAAATGAAAAAGAAATGAAGGAAATGATAGCAAAGATCAATAAAGTTAAAAGCTGGTTCTTTGAGAATATAAACAAAATTGATAAACCATTAGCCAGACTCATAAAGAAAAAAAAGGGAGAAGACTCAAATCAATAGATTTAGAAATGAAAAAGGAGAAGTAACAACTGACACTTCAGAAATACAAAGGATCAAGAGAGATTACTACAAGCAACTATATGCCAGTAAAATGGACAACCTGGAAGAAATGGACAAATTCTTAGAAAAGCATAACCTTCTGAGACTGAATGAGGAAGAAATAGAAAATATAAACAGACTAATCACAAGCACTGAAATTGAGACTGTGATCATAAATCTTCCAACAAACAAAAACCCATGACCAAATGACTTCACAGGTGAATTCTATCAAACATTTAGAGAAGAGCTAACATCTATCCTTCTCAAACTCTTCCAATATATAGCAGAGGGAGGAACACTCCCAAACTCATTCTACTAGGACACCATCACCCTGATACCAAAACCAGACAAAGATGTCACAAAGAAAGAAAACTACAGGCCAATATCATTGATGAACATAGATACAAAAATCCTCAACAAAATACTAGCAAACAGAATCCAACAACACATTAAAAGATCATACACCATGATCAAGTGGGGCTTATCCCAGGAATGCAAGGATTCTTTAATATATACAAATCAATCAATGTGATACACCATATTAACAAATTGAAGTAGAAAAACCATACAATCATCTCAATAGATGCAGAAAAAGCTTTCAACAAAATTCAACACCCATTTATAATAAAAACCCTCCAGAAAGTAGGCATAGAGGGAACTTACCTCTACATAATAAAGGCCATGTATGACAAACCCACAGCCAACATCATTATCAATGGTGAAAAACTGAAACCATTTCCTTTAAGATCAGGAACAAGACAAGGTTGCCCACTCTCACCACTATTATTCAACATAGTTTTGGAAGTTTTAGCCAGAGAAATCAGAGAACAAAGAGAAAAAAAAAAAAAGGAATCCGAATTGGAAAAGAAGAAGTAAAGCTGTTACTGTTTGTAGATGACATGATACCATACATAGAGAATCCTAAAGATGCCACAGAAAACTACTAGAGCTAATCAATGAATTTGATAAGGTAGCAAGATACAAAATCAATGTACCGAAATCTCTTGTGTTCCTATATACTAATGATGAAAAATCTGAAAGAGAAATTAAGGAAATGCTCCCATTTACCATTGCAACAGAAAGAATAAAAAACCGAGGAATAAACCTACCCAAGGAGACAAAAGACCAGTATGCAGAAAGCTATAAGACACTGATGAAAGAAATTAAAGATGATACCAACAGATGGAGAGATATACCATGTTCTTGGGCTGGAAGAATCAACATTGTGAAAATGACTCTACTACCCAAAGCAATCTACCGATTCAATGCAATCCTTATCAACCTATCAATGACATTTTTCACAGAACTACAAAAAAAATTCACAATTTCTATGGAAACACAAAAGACCCCATATAGCCACAGCAATCTTGAGAAAGAAAAACAAAGCTGCAGGAATCAGGCTCTCTTATTACACACTATACTACAAAGCTTCAGTAATCAAGGCAGTATGGTAGTGACACAAAAACAGAAATATGGATCAGTGGAACAGGATAGAAAGCCCAGAGATATACCCACACACATATGGTCACCTTATTTTTGATAAAAAGAGGCAAGAATATACAATGGAGAAAAGATAGTCTCTTCAAAAAGTGGTGCTGGGAAAACTGGACAGCTACATGTAAAAAAAAAATGATATTGGAACACTCCTTAACACTACACACAAAAATAAACCAAAATGGAATAAAGACCTAAATTTAATGTCAGACACTGTAAAACTCTTAGACGAAAACATAGGCAAAACACTCTATGACATAAATCACAGCAAGATCCTTTTTGAACTATGTCCTAGAGTAATGGAAATAAAAACAAAAATAAACAAGTGGGACCAAATGAAACTTCAAAGCTTTTGCACAGCAAAGGAAACCATAAACAAGACAAAAAGACAACATTCAGAATGGGAGAAAAAAATGGTAAAAGAAGCAATGGACAAAGGATTAATCTCCAAAATATAGAAGAAGCTAATGCAGCTCAATATTAAAAAAAAAACAAACAACCCAATCCAAAAATGGGCAGAATACCTAAGTAGACATTTCTCCAAATAAGATATACAGATTGGTAGCAAACACATGAAATGATGCTCAACATCACTAATCATTAGAGAAATTCAAATCAAAACTACAATGAAGTATCACCTCACATTTGTCAGAATGGCCATCATCAGAAAAGCTACAAATAATAAATGCTGGAGAGGGTGTGGACAAAAGGGAACCCTCTTGCACAGTTGGTGGTAATGTAAATTGATACAGCCACTATGGAGAATAGTATGGAGGTTCCTTAAAATACTAAAAATAGAACTACCATATGGCCCAGCAATTCCACTACTGGGCATATACCCTGAGAAAACCATAATTCAAAAAGAGTAATGTACCACAATATTCATTGCAGCACTTTTTACAATAGTCAGGACATGGAAGCAACCTAAGTGTCCACTGACAGATGAATGGATAAAGAAGGTGTGGCACAGATATACAATGGAATATTTCTCAGCCATAAAAAGAAACAAAATTGAACTATTTGTAGTGAGGTGGATAGACCTAGATTCTGTCATACATAGTGAAGTAAGTTAGTAAGAGGAATACAAATACCGTATGCTAACATATATATATGTGTAATCTAAGAAAAAAAAAGCTTCTGATGAACCTAGGGGCAGGACAGGAATAAAGATGCAGACTTAGAGAATGGACTTGAGGACACGGTGAGGGGGAAGGTCTGGCTGGGAAAAAGTGAGACAGTAGAATTGACATATATACACTACCAATGTAAAATAGATAGCTAGTGGGAGGCAGCTGCATAGCACAGGGAGATCAGCTCAGTGCTTTGTGACCACCTAGAGTGGTGGGATAGGGAGGGTGGGAGGGAGATGCAAGAGGGAGGAGATATGGGAATATATGTATATGTATAGCTGATTCAATCTGTTATACTGTAGAAAGTAACACACCATTGTAAAGCAATTATACTCCAATAAAGGTGTTAAAAAATATTCTAAAAACCCAAAAATCAAAAATACAATAGCCAGGACATGGACAAAAACTAAATGTCCATTGAGAGATGAATGGATAAAGAAGATGTGGCACATATATACAATGGAATATTACTCAGCCATAGAAAGAAACGAAATTGAGTTATTTGTAGTGAGTTGGATGGATCTAGAGTCTGTCATACAGAGTGAAATAAGTCAGAAAGAGAAAAACAAATAATGTTTGCTAACATATATATATAGAATCAAAAAAAATAAAAAGAGATTCTGAAGAACCTAGGAGCAGGACAGGAATAAAGGCGCAGCCGTAGGGGCTTCCCTGGTGGCACAGTAGTTAAGAATCCGCCTGCCAATGCAGGGGACAAGGGTTCGAGCCCTGGTCCGGGAGATCCCACATGCCGCGGAGCAACTAAGCCCGTGCACCACAACTACCGTGCCTGAGCTCTAGAGCCCGTGAGCCACAACTACTGAAGCCCGCGCGCCTAGAGCCCGTGCTCCACAAGAAGGGAAGTCACTGCAATAAGAAGCCCACACACCGCAACAAAGAGTAGCCCCTGCTCGCCCCAACTAGAGATAGCCCACGCTCAGCGACGAAGACCTGACACAGCCAAAAATAAATTAATTAATTAAAAAGAAAAACAGATTTAAGACGCAGACGTAGAGAATGGACTTGCAGACACGGGGGGTGGGGGTGTTGGAGGGGGCCGGAAGTGTAAGCTGACATGAAGTGAGAGTGGCATGTACATATATACACTACCAAATGTAAAAGAGAAAGCTAGTGGGAAGCAGTCGCATAGCACAGGGAGATGGGCTCGGTGCTTTGTGACCACCTAGATGGATGGGATATGGAGTGTGGGAGGGAGACGCAAGAGGGAGGAGATATGGGGATATAGGTATATGTATAGCTGATTCACTTTGTTATGAAGTAGAAATTAACACACCATTGTAAAGCAATTATGCTCCAATAAAGATGCTAAAAAGAAAAAAAAAGATGAAAGAGATGTACAGGGTTAAAATGTACAGGCTATCTTTATGTTCAATAAAGCATCTTTAATTTTTAGAAAGAAGAAAGGGGAAAATAAAAAGGAGATTTCTGTCTGAGATCCCAAGGCAGAGGTAAAATGCTGAGGAGAAGATAAATATGAGCTCTTGGCAGAGAAGGAGAATTGCCCTCCTTAACCCAGGCAGGGGAGAATAGATCCGAAGGAAAGAAGGCTTTAGTAAGACTTTCTGAGGCTTCTAAGCCTTCTATGAGTTGTCTTTCCTTTTCTGTTTTTTGTTTTTTTTTTTGAACATCGACCAGAAAGCTTTGTTGTCTAGGAAAGGGTAAAAGGATGTCTGGCTCAATTGGAATTGACAAAACTGGGCAACTCAGAGAGGGCAGTCTCGGGAGCAGCCTTTAACCACAAAAGAGATATTGAAGGCGATGCAATCGATAGAACTGGAGCGGACACAGGAGGAAGATGATGAAACCCATCAAATTCCATCACTGGGCAGAAGTGGTCAGCGTCAGCTTCTTCAGCAAGGGTCACTCGATGTCAGCCTCCATTCAGGGGCTTTCGCCTCCCCTGCTGATTGTGTTCTTAGGACCATAAAGTTTGAGTGTCGGGAGAGAATAATTCATGCTGCCTGCTTCAAACTTCTTTCTGGGACTGAGTCCCTTTCACTGTGGCCCCTCCAGTTAGGTTTTCTGGACTCATGGGTTACAGAGACTCACTGCCCAGAGTATGCAACAGGTAGGACTTCTCTGCTTGAAGACACATTCATTCATTAGTTCATTCTTTCATTCATTTGTTCAGTCATAATTTATTCCTATTCAAGGCAGGTTTTAGGAAATATGGCTATAGATCCTTTGCAGCTTCTTCCATCAAGAAGTGAAGTCTATTGCCCCTGACTTAGCACTTGATTTAACATAAAAGAACAAGGAGGGTGAGAGACATATGGAGAGAGATCCAATTGCCCCAGTCATCTCCATCATATCTGAGCTCAGACATGTGTGTAAATGTAGCTGACACCATGTGGATAGAAATGGGCTCAGCTGAGCCCAGCTCCAAATGCGGAGGCACAGGGTCTTTAGCAAACAATGGGCTCAAAATAAACATTTGATTCAATAGGTTTTGGGGTTGTTTATTACTCAACACCAGCTAATTGATATATCATCTAAGGATAGATTTAGGAAGACTCCAGATGGAAAGCATACAGAAATCCATTCTGCTGAGTCTCTCAGGGTTACCAGAGGCTCACCAAAAAAGTTTATGGAGAATATAACTATCTTAAAATTGTCCTAATAAATTATCATTAAACATCAAGAATTCAATCATAGCATTCAGGCAAAATTCCAGGTAAAATTGATTGCAGTTAAAAAACATCCATCCAAATGACTGCATTGTAACAAGAAAACTGTGTTGTGCATAGCATCTATAAAGGGATGCATCAGAAGCCAAAGAAATGGAATGTTCTCTGTCCCTAGAAAGATGAAGTGGGGAGTCTGTTTTGGCATCTCTTGAGTGGTAGGTATATGCCTGTCACAGAGTGGGGTGCATCTGGTTGTGAAATTGATTATGTGATCAAGGTTGTCCCCTTTCTCTCCCTGCTCTGTTCCTCTTTCATCAAACAGCTCTTGGATTATAATTTGGCTTCCTATACATACTCGTTCACAGGAGAGAACATGCTTATCCATAAACATTGACATTCTGTCTAATTAATAGTTATATTTCTCATTGTAAATTAGTGAATTGGGCTTCTGTGTTTAATAGATTGTCTTTGTAAGCTTGTTTCATGCATTTGCTGTGCTACCAGTCTGATTTCAAGCCTGTAAGTCTAGGATTCAGAAAATGGTGAATTCACCAAACACATGCTCTTTTTACTTAAATACAAAACAGGTGCCTTCACTGGCAATACTTAACCTCATTTGTAAGTTTTCTTCAAACTGCAGAACAGCCAAGGCCTCCTGATTCCCAGATCAACTCTCTTTTCACTTCTCCATGTTGTTAGTTATAGTACTAGTTAATGTTTCTCGAGGGATCACTGGGTGCCAGACATTGCTCTAAGGGCTTTACATGGGTTACCTCATGCAAACCTCAGAGTGATCCTAGGAGCAATGCAGTAATGCTATTCTAATTTGATAGATGAGGAAACTGACAGGCAGAGAGATTTAGTAACCTTCACATAGGTAGTAAGAACTGAGCTGGAATTCAGACCTAGGAAGTATGATTCGGAATGCTTAACTATGACCACTAAGCTTACATATGGGACATTACTTGTCCAACTAGGGATGATGCTACCTTTTTTTCATATCGCTTCCTTCAAGAAGAAATCCAGAACAACTCCAGACGTCTATCAGATTAAGTCCAAAGTCCTCTATATGGATTAAAAGCACTCTTGAATCTGATCTCAACATACTGATAGAACTCAACTCTTGTTTCATTTAAGCTTAACAATCAATTATTTGAAATGTTTTATATGCCAGACATCAAGCTCCATGTTGATGGAGAAGCAAAGATGAGTAAAAGAGATTATAACCTAAATAAGCAGATAAAACACAAATCTGTGAAAATATAACTAGCAGAATTAGGCAGTTAGTGCATGTTTATAGCAGAAGAAATTCACTTCTGAACTGGGGATGCTGATGACTTAGAGAGGAGATAGGATGTAAAGTCATCTCAATGAGGCTTGTGTTTTAGACCGAGAGGAAGGAGAAAATAATTCATTACAGATAAGAAGAGCAGTATAAGCAAAGACAAGATATTAAAAGAGCCATGGTCATTATGGAAACAGAAAATGCACAAGTGTGATAAGAGCAAAGGAGTATGATTGCAATTAATGTGAAAAAAATAGAGAGCAGCTGAGTGGTGGACAGGTTAAGAGGTTTAAAGTGATAGGTCAGCTCTGAGAAAAAAAAAATTATGTATTGTGATGTTAGCACTTTCACAATGAGTTGATGGTTAAAGCCTTGAGAATTGTGGGGCTCTTCAATGTAGCCTTGAAAAAGCAATTGGTGTTTGAGAGGACTACTCATTTGACTCCCTGTTCCAACCTGCTAATCTGGCAACTCTGATGGATAAATCACGGGCTGTGCCGGCACTAACGTGGTGTTTCCAGGGGTACATTCTGGGTCTCAGTATTCACTTCAAATGCTTCTCAATTGATGACTTCCAGGGTCATCTATGTTTGTGAAAGGTCTAGTATATCCCTGTCTTAAATGTTTGCAAAAGTCAACAAGATATTAAAGTCTTTGAAAATTTCTGCCACACAAAAATGCTTTTAGCTCTATTTAGTATATCTTCCCAAGCTTATTGTTATGGAATTTCCCTTGATTCCTATAAGAACTACTGTTATCACATGGGTTACTGTACCCTTCTGTCGAAGTGTTGGGAATCTTCTATTTAATTGATGTCCTTCATTAAATAAATGCTACAATATATCTTCTTCCTTTAGGGGACAGTAGGCAGAGCACAGAACTAGCAATGGGGCAGCTAAGTTCTGGTCCTCAGTACTGACCAGCAGTGTGATTTTATATGAATAATGGTGCTGAACAAACATTTTCTCATAGAATGAGTGGGGCTGATGACTTCTGACTTTTCTTCTAAGAGCATCACAGGAATAGATTGAACTAACATATTGATAGTTTTGAATACACAAGGATAGTTATTGGTTTTATACACTGAAGCTTGAGCCTGAATTCTGAACCAGGTTGAGTGTATTAATTTAATAACAAGATAATACCTTTGTACCATTTCCTTTTGATTCAAATGAAGTGAAATAGCATGGCTTTTGCCTTAGCCCCTAATCTTGAATGATCTGAAAAAAGAAGCATGAACCTTAAGATTAAGAAAACATTCCTACCACTAGCTGCCCTAAAAATGTTCTGTACAAAGGTTCTGAATTGGGCACCTTGGAAACCAGGCTCTCAGTATTGACTAGAGCAAGTCAGATCCCTTCTGTTTGCTGCAGTTTCAGGACGTGGGAAAGTGGAGTTTAGACTAGACCAGTGTCAAATTTCTCTTTATCAGTGCACAAAACCATTGCTTTTATCTCATGATCCTGAAGAAGGGAACATTAGGGAGTGATGGAGAGTTTGGAATCCCACTTCATTCTGAAGAGACATTGAGTGTTACTGATCTTAGCTCTGCCCTCACACGTATAAACTTTCCTTACAGCAAAGAGTCCAGATTTAGCATGTTAGTATAAGACGGGAAACTTGGAGGTTTTTATGATTAATACTCTGGTAAGCCTCCAAAGCCCATCTCCAGTGATTTGAGCACTTCTTTGGAGCATTTGTCTGCTCTGTTTTGAGCATCTGTTTTGATGTCTGTATACCAGTATTGAGTTCACCTCCTAACTAAGAGGATCTGCCATATTAATTCCTGAGTTCCAGAAATCAGGGACCACCATACCTTGGCTGATCTAAATCTCCAAACAGGCAAGCTCTTTCCCCAGAACTCCAACCTAAGAAAAGTAAAAGCTGGTTTTGACTGCTCAAATGCAGTGACCTCAACTTTTTTTTGGCTTTTTTTTTTTGATGAATTACCATCAAATGGTTGGAGAGGTTGAAAGGGAATTAGAAAGGTAGAAGTGTAAAGTACAAAGGGGGTGGCTTCATGGATAAAAGTATTTGGGGGAGCACTGGTTGAAAAATCTGCTGAGTTTAGGAGGTATATAAAATCTTTCATTTTTTATTGTTGCTTCACTTAGACTGAGAAATCTGCTCATGGAGTTGGCAGTGAGGTAGCCAACCAACCCCAGGGATGCCAATATGTCAAAAGGAAACCTTTTCCCTTCAGCAAATAAAATATTAAGAGGGCTCAACGAAAGCCAGTGGGAAGTGGCCTGGAGAAGGAGATGAAAAATTAGTTTTAATGCATGGGAGACTAAGTAATTCACTTATTTCACAACCTCAATCAATTTTAATATTTTAGTATTTAATGTGAATTTGGTGGCTCTCTAATAATACTTTAAATTTGCTTCTCCATTTTTGGCTTTTGTCCTGTGAGTACTTTTTATTTCCTTAGTCATTTTTCTTAGTGTCATGATAGGGAGCTTTCATTGGATTTCACATTACTCAAGGCTAGAATCTACCCTCTCCTCTCCTCACCAGTTTTAAAAGTTATAAGATTACTAAATAGGGAGAAGAGGCAGTAGGGAAGACCCCAAACCAGCTTTTAGGCAGGCTGATTTTTGGAGAGGCCACTGAGCCCCAAGAGCCTCTTAAGTCTTCTGGGACAGGCCATTGTGTGGAGAGCAAAATGGAGTCATTTAGTCATTAGTCCCTCAGATATCAGCCTGAGAGGGGAAGCTGTCTGCCTTTCCTCACAATTTAGACACTTATCTTACAAATTCACCAAGCTCAGTGATTTCTGAACAATGCCAGCTGTTAGGGAGCTATTTCCCTGGCATTTTCCCCATAATTTGATTTGAAAGGAAAAGGTTAAACTCAGTCCGACCCAGAATTGTCAGTCCAATGCCCTCAAAGAGTTTGACAGGAAAAGGAAAAAAAAAAAAAAAAACCCTTGCAGACAGTTAGATGAAGAAATCACCTGCACCTGTGCATTAAGGAGAACCCATAGGCACATTGCATAGGCCAGACAATGAAGGTGGGTAGGACCAACCATGAAGACCTCACTCAGAAAGATAGATGAAAGTGAAGACTAAACTCACTGTCCTTCTTAATGACCAACTTTTGGATAATGTTAATTTTAGGAATAAGGTTAGATTGCATTTAAATTGTGACCCACTGGTATGAGTATGTTAGCATTTTAAATATAGTTATTACAACTAATTTTTCCTGGGTGTGGTGATGTCTCTTCCAATTCAGTAATAAACATTTTATTTATTCTTTCAGAACTGAGTAAATAAGAATATCAGAAAATTTACCTGTTATTAAATGCTTATTTTATTTAATGCTCTCCTTACAAAAATTATTTTGATGAAAATCTTACTTTTGCTTCTCTAGTAAGGTCATTGATTCCTAGAGAGTTTAACTTGCTCACAGTGAAACAGCTAATAAATACTAGAACTTGTTTTTGGTCCAGCTTTAGATCCTGGAGTCTTAGTTGTGTTATGCATCTTCCCTGCAAAAGGCAAAGGAGAAATGTGTTATAAAAATTTTAATCCATGTTGGTTGGAAAGCTTAGGGGCTTCCCTGGTGAAATATGAAACTTGCCCCTGTATACAAAGAGCAAGGAGAGACCAGGAAAGAGGAAGCCACCCCAGATTGATAGGTGGCACTGTTAAGAAGAAGGAAATTTACAAAGGAGGCTTGTCTCAGGAGCTGCAAGATGAATAGATCCTACCCTTACCTACCAGCATCTTACATGTTTACGGAGAGGCCGAAGCAGAATTCAGTCACATATACCATCCACATGGTCTCAATGATATGTTGCTCCCTCAAGGCTGTGTCATAGAAAACGGTTCCCACTTTGGAAATGGTGGAGGGAACATACATTCCAAGGATGCCTGGGTGGGGGTGCTGAGGAGCCTGGGGCCAGTTCTTGGGTCAACTGGCAGTCATCTCCTTTGATGACCTCCGCCAACAATCCAATGGTATGATTTTTCACTTATACTCTTGCTTGAACTTTTTCAAAGTACAAGCACTTTAAAATATCCTTCTTAAACTTGGTCTCATTGTTCTTCTGCCCTGGGCTTTATCTCAGTTTATTGAGGGACAGGTTGGGGAGATCATGGTTGCCTCTGTTGATATCACCCTCTAAATTTAGAAGCAAATCTCAAATATTTCTAATTTCTTTTGGTAAATATGTTAGTGTTTAATATGAAGAAGTGTATTATATATTCATAAATTAACGTATTCTTTCAGTTTAGAAATAATCCAGTTACCCTCATTTCACAGATGAAGAAAGAGCTAAATATAGACATTAATTTCCCCAGAGTCACAAAGCTTATTTGTAGCCAAGTGAGAGCTGGTCTTATCTCCTACACCCCAATCTATGCTTGGTTCAGTGTTCCATTTCAAAGGCATTAATATTTTCATCTTGTACTACTTAGGGTAATGAGATCCATATAGATATAAAAATATATATCCATATCAATGTATGTAAAATTTACCATGTATATTAACACTTTTACTTTTCTCCCAACTTCACCCTATTTTTAATGCAACATATTGTATGTCTTCCATGTTTTTGACAATTAAGACTTAAAGTTTCCCTTTTTCTTCATTCCCATCTGTGCCTAGGAGAGTTCTACAAAACATTAAGTCCTCATTAATTATTTAATGATTGATTAAATTCATCCTCTTTGGGATGAATTTGCATGCATTTATGATTTTAAATTCCTTAGTAAGTCATTTTTATTATTTCTTGTTTTTAACCTTTTATTCGTAGACTTCCCTCAAACTCAAGAGATCATCTTGTGTGGCTGAAACACAGAAATCCATATTCCAAGAGCAACTAGGACACCATAGAATTTGGTTCTGCTAATAGCTCATTTCATGTTGCTGAAAGTTACTCCATCTCAATTTCCATTCCTATATGCCAACATTCCTCCTAATGATCAAAAGTAATGAAACTGCAGTAAATAACAGAAATACTTGGCTTAAGACCCAAGGAAAGGGGGTGCCTCTGTCTTCATTCTGAGTCCTTTGAACTTGGCATGAGGTAGTGGAGACTTGGTGGGAAACGAGAGACCCAGGGGAAGTGGGCAATCAAAAAATTGTTACGTTGAGAGGATATGAAAGAGAAGGATACTAGAGAGGGACCCCAGACCTTAATGAGGGCTTACATTTAGTTGGGTTCATAAGTACTTTCTTTATTAAACAATATGTAAAGATAGAATTTTGTCTTTCAGAATTACCAGAAGTAGATGGGCAGGTTAACCAACCTATAACTACACAGTGCAAATCTTTCCACTGAAGGGGAAATGTGTGTGTGTGTGTGTGTGTGTGTGTGTGTGTGTATCATATAAATAGTATTATTTCTTGATTCATTTAACTGCTTTGTACTTGAAAGAACATAGGATGATTTATAGAGATTCATAGACTATAACAACATAAGACATTAAAAATAGGTAAGAAAAGAGAATGTACAACAGAAAAGATTTCAAATGAAGCTAAGACTGAAGCAAATCTAAAATGCACATTATAAAAAAAGCATACATTTGATCTAGGGATGCCAATAGAACTGTAATGACAAAGTGTCCTGACATTTACTAGCCTTGTGATTTTAGACAAGTTTGTCTATGAGTTGGACAAGATTTTGGACATGCTGTGTTTTCAAAACACTTACAAAACATTGTCTCTACCCTTTGGGATCTGGCAGTCTAGATGGGAAAACAAGATTTACCCAATGGAAACAATTAAAATTTACTCTTGTAAATGTATCCTCAACCATGCTCCATCTCACTCAAACCTCGATATTTTTCTCTTTTCTTCTGGTTTAGCCAACCTGATGTCTGTGCTCCCTTCCCTCCTATCTTGAGGAAGGTCAGTAGCTGTAACAAGATGTTCTGTCTCATTGCTTTTCACTCAAGGCATTCCTTCAGAGTAGTTCCTTCATCATCACCGACTGGAGGGGTTCTTCACCACTGTTGGCAATAACCATCTGCTGTTGTGTTATTTTCTTTTTCTGTTATTATTTTCCTTTTGATGAAAGTCTTGTCCTGTCCTAGTCTTTTTTCTCCTCCCAGATACTCCCTATTTCTACATCATCCAGTGCCCTCCGCAGCAGGTCCCTACATTACAGCCTTTGTTTCTATCACTCTCAATGGATGCATTTGCTCTTACCCCCTGGGGTTTTACTCTCATTTAACTTTGACACATATCTTCATCATCTCCCTGAGAAGAACTACAGGGGCCTAGAAAGAACTGCTGGAAGTAGCTCATACAGTTTCCCAGAGGTGGTAACAATTGGGTGATACAAATTTTACAGAGGAGAGAATCATTAGAACATGAATGAGCACAGCTGCACGGCATTCTTGATACTGATGAGAAGGAAGCCAGTGCTGGGATAGACCAGGGCTGGGAGAAGTTGAGTTGACCCAAGGGCCCCTAGTGGGAACAGACTGGCTTCTTAAGGCCCAGTGTTCAAAGGTGAATAATAACTCTACCTGATGCAATCTGGAGCTTGAGTCCAAGGGTACTGTATCCAAGAAAACAAAGGTACAGACATTTTTTTGGAAGGAGTTGGGTTCCAGTTATGACACAAGATATTGATGATACAGTCATGAATATGACACAGATCAGGTCTCATGGAGCTCACAGAGGGTCATGTTTCATCAGTCTCTATCTAAATGGCTATCTGCAAGAATCCTGGTTTTGCAAACTTTCTGGAAACTAGTGCACATAAACAGAGCTGTGTTCTATTGCTAAGAAGTTCCTATCTAAATATTTTAGATATTAAGTTTATACAAGTTTTATGTATGTTTTAACTTTTCAGGAAGAGATACTGAAAATAATTCAGATTTTTACTGTATTTTCAAAGTCATCATAACAAAATGCTTAATTTTACATTTTTAACAGTGGTATTTTGGGGAAGTTTTAAGGTAAATGGGGCTATCTGACCCATTTCACTATTTGTAGTCACTATAAATGACTCCATATTACATTAATTCTTGGAATATTATAAACTACTTTTTATTGTTTTATTGTCATATATATCAGAATGATACCATATATATGTTTATGTGTGTATGAATATATATCATATATAGTGACATACCCATACTTTACTTTTTTTAGTTTGTGAAAATAGATGTATCACTAATTTTCAGAGTCTTTAAATCTCCAAAGGTCAATGCATTTAGTTTAATGTTACAAATTCTGGTAAACTTGTACCATCAAAATAAAACTGTTTTTGGCTTCATGGCCAAGAGAAGGACAGACAGGTGGGTGTGATGTGTGCAGAGAAACTTATCACCCATATTTTCACTGTTAAAGGCAAATCCTAGTGCAGATTTTGCTCCAAGTCTTTGGGAAAATAGATGGAACTGGAGAAGAATGCCACCTTCCTGAATCTGAAGATGATGTTGATTATTAGTTTAATAGCACACCAGGTAATCCCATACCATGACTTGGTGACAGTGCTTTTCCCGAGGCTATCGAATTATGTGTCCTTGGGCAATCCCATTTAACAACTCCTTGGGCACTGCTTGACCTTGGGATATGGGATAAAAACAGTTGTCTAGGTGTCTCAATCTCATGTTTGTTTTGGGATCAAACATTAAGAATTGGAGACCTCCTGAGAGATAAATCACTCAGCTGAGAATAATGTTTGCTGTTGTTGTTTTGCTTGTACTCAAATTGGGATGGGAATAGACCAAAACCAGAAGGATGTCTGGAGCCAGCAGTGGTGCAAGAACAGATAAATATCATATACAATATTAGTGGCAAGGGTAGTCCCAAAGAGTGATGCCAAAAATAAATACTGTCTGTCTAAATAGAGGATGCCAAGAGCCAAGTGGAAATGTACCAAAATCAGTATTAGGAAATATGAGGCTAAGTCAGAAAGCTGGAGGGAACACAAGACTCAGAAAGTTAAGAGAAAGCTATCGTGTAGAATTTCCTTAGAGCCTGAGTGTTGGGCAACAGTCTTGAACCTGTCCTTTCTCCATTCATGTCTTGACCCTCCTCGAAGCCTGGCACAAATAGAGTTCCATGTGAATTTCTCAAACATCCATAGGTAGCAACCTTTCCTGGAAGCCTTGTTAAAACATAAATGCTTATGTTTAAAACCTGATCCACTGGTTAGAGCAAGTAAATCTACTGGTTTAGAGCCCTTTTTGTATAAAGGGCCAATAGTAAGTTTTTTTGGCTTTGTGAGCCATATGGTCTCTGTCACAATTACTCATCACTGTTGTTCTAGCATAAGAAGAGCCATACACAATACAATACATGAATAAATGTGTTAGTGTGTCCCAATACATATTTTTTCTTTTTTTACAAAATAGGTGGCATGCTAGATTAGACCCATGAACCATGGTTTCCTGACCCCTGGTTTAGAAGAATGTCATTCCTTCCCCCAACACAGTGGTCTAATGCAGCTGTGCAAAACATAGGACTTTAAAATAGAAAACCAGATGTTTCTTCTAATCACCTATAGTGTTGCAGATCATGTTATTATTGGTGCTCAAAATCTCTGTGTATAAAAGTGCTGGAATATGAGTGTACAAAACTGTGGCAGCAAATGTAGTTTCTCTTGGAAGTAACTGGAAAGGGATCACATTTCCCCAAGTAGCTCACTCACTTTCCTGCTCTCATGTCAGAAATTCCACCTTTGGTACTTCACTTCAATTCATAGCAATGATATGTTTCCTGACACTATGCAAACTAAAGAAAAGAAAAAATTTTTCCCACCCTCATGGGGTAAGAAAAGCAAATTTCCTTTTGACAACTTAAATACTCCTGAGAAGGTAAGCAATACTTATCTACAGGAAAAATGGGTTGAAGATAGAACATGGAGATTATTTTAAGTTAGCATCAAGCATTAACAGCTAAGTGTAATTGCTTATAAATTTCTTCGTGTGTGTGTGTGTGTGTGTGTGTGTGTGTGTGTGTGTGTGTAAAATGTGGTTGGGAAAGCATTAGAGGAATATATTAAAGAAATAGACAGCACTGAAATGAAACATTCCCAAAGGCATTTTAGTCAAACCCAGCTCTTCCATTAAGGAATCATTTTTCAGGTCCCAGTGGGGTATAATCAGTTTCTTGACTAACATTTGCAGTCACAAGGATTCAAAGTTGCTTCTACATGACTCAGGGACCCACCATAATCAGCTCAGAGAGAGAAAGCTCCCTATAGCTGCCTGCCAGCCTCTGTGGGGTCTGGACTCCTGTAGATATGCCACAGTCAAATGTAGAAGAGTGGCAAGGTTGATGGTTGCTTTGGGGAACTCTTAAGTCTAGTTTCTCTTTCATAGATGGATAGTGTGTCCGAAGATGCGACTTGACTTCTGGGAACAGCTAATTTGATAAACCAAGTAAGGATAATACCTTTTCAAGTTATTTTCATTTATTTCTGTTAAGATATTTGCATTTTACTAAGGGCTTATACTTTTTCCTCATAAGAATTTACTAATTGGAAATTTCATTAAGAGATGGTCTCAACCACTTGTACTGAAAAGGTTTTAGATCAGAATGCTATAGTTAATTGAATGCCAGGAGACCTGGGGTTTTTTCCTGTCTCAAATTACTAAATTAGTTATAACACTATATTCCCATTATGAATCTCAGTTTTCTCATTCTATAAAATTAGTTTGAAATTACACGATTACTGCTTAAAATTCCAGGATAAGCTAATTTACACTGAAGTATTAATGACTGACAGTAGTTTAATTGTTAGTTTTCCAGGTACAGAAGAATTTTGAAAGCTCTTAGACCCCAAAGATTCTGCGATATTCTCATTTTGGACATCATTAACAATGTAGAGAAGTTTCCAGTTTCCTTTAAATCATACCATGTAGATTGCAGTTCCAGTTGAGGCAGACAGAAAAATGGCCAGAAGGTTGTTTTGTTAAGGACAGATGCTTGGATGATTTCTGTGAAGATGTAGATAGAGTAAGAAAGGGCCTAGAACTAACATGGGATAGTCAAGCATGCTTTACATGCTGCAATTTAGAGTTGGGAGGGGGTGATGCTTTTGAGTGTCAACATCCCCCAAAGTTTCAAGACAGAGAAACTTGTATTTATTTGGGTCTGACACTTAGATGCAGGCAATCGAATCTGTACACTAATCGAATCTGTACATTCTCTATCCCTTTTTTCCACAACCCCATAGATCCCTGTCTCTCTCTCTCTCTCTCTCTCTCTCTCTCTCTCTCTCTCTCTCTCTCTATATATATATATATATATATATATATATATATATAAACAATCATGCTTAGTTGTAATTCCTGATGCCAGCATAGAGTGGTCTCCATCTTAAGCCCATTTCTCCTCTCTTTTTATATCGATTACCCCATGAGTATAGGAACAATTTTTCTCTTCTTTAATTTTGCATATAGCATCAGAAGCACTATAAATCTTTCATATCTGATAGGCCTGTTCACTCAAATGACTGTTTATTTCCTCTTAGACAAAATGTGTACTTTTCAATGTGTTCTTCAGAGTCATTAAAATTCCTGTCCTCGTTCAACAGATAGTAACAACCATACTGTGGCAGGTGTTCTGTAGGTCCCCGAGGTTGGAGAATAAAGTCCACAAAGTCCCGACCTCATGGAGTCTGCATTCTGTCAGGGACAGGCAGACAATTCACAAATAAAACCCCACATATATCAGGTCATGCAGGTGTGTTCTGGAGGAGAATAAAGTAGGGGAAGCCTATAAAGAGCAATGGAAGGTTTTTTTGGGGTTTTTTTTGTTGTTGTTTTGTTTTTTTTTTGCGGTACATGGGCCTCTCACTGTTGTGGCCTCTCCCATTGCGGAGCACAGGCTCCGGACGCGCAGGCTCAGTGGCCATGGCTCACGGGCCCAGCCGCTCCGCGGCATGTGGGATCTTCCCGAACCGGGGCACGAACCCTTGTCCCCTGCATCGGCCGGCGGCCTCTCAACCACTGTGCCACCAGGGAAGTCCTTGGATGCTGTTTTGATGGAGAGGCCAGGAAAAGCTGCTCCGAGCAGGGCACGTTCAATTTGAAGGAAGGGAGCAGGAGCATCATGTGGGATCTGGGCCAGAGGATTCCTGGCTTATCATTTGTTCCCATACACTGTTCCCGACTTTCAGTGATCTTGGCCTTGCTGATTTGACAATTCCTGCCTGGACTCTCTCCTCTCATCATTCATTTTAAGGCATCCCTCCTGGGTCCAAGGGTCCCTGCTTATATTTTCAGTTGATCCTTCTTATTCACAGATTTATTTTTTCTAATTTGCCTACTTGCTAAAATTATTTGTAATCCCCAAGTCAATCAATACTCATGGCATATTCATGGTCATCCACGGACATGCACGTGCACAAAGTGGTGAAAAATTTTAGTTGCCCTGTGTGCATCCCTGCTGAGGCTGAACAAGACAAGCTCTCATACTGTAAACACATTTCCTCTTTGTGGTCTATTTTGTGTGAAATATTTCACATTTTTATGTATTTTGTGCCTTTACATGTTTAAGATAGCCTTTAAGCATATTGAGTTTCTGTCTCTTATTCCTAAGTAAGATAAGCAGAAAGGTTATCTTTCTGCTTAAGGTTGGGATGTACCTCATGGAGAAAATACATGTCTAGGTAAACTTCATTCAGCCATGAGTTAGAGGCTGTTGGATGTGAGTGCCATATTAAATGAATCAACAATATATTTTAAATGAGGTGTCTTTAAAAGAAACAAACATAACATAAGGTTGTTCATTGATTAGTTTATGAAAATGTTGTGACCAAAGGCTCACAGGAACCTAATCCTGTTTTTACCATAGGAGCAATGGTTCAGTGTTACTAAATTGAGTGTCCCTGGTGACTTTATAGAAAGTAACTACTGTACGTAAAAAGAAACTCCTGTAACTTCTAGGTTTTTCTTCTAAAGTTATTTATCTTGGGGTACATTATATTTTAGTGCCTGGTTATATTCTAATTAATGCTGCATTATATTTCCTTTTCAGCTGTTCTCTAATTGTTTTTTGCATTTTTTGTTGTCTATTCTTTTGTTCAGCTACCAATCATTAAGCATCTACTAGGTGCCCAAACCAGGTGAGGAATTTTAATTGTAATGACCCTGAAAAATAAGCATTAGGAAGCCCATTTTGCAAATTAAAACCCTAGAGGTTCAGTGATTTGCCCAAGGTCACCATGTAAATAAAGCTGAGGTGTCTGGATTTGTTCCAAGGCTTGCCTGGCTCTGAAGCTTTTATATCTTGCATAGTCTGGATGCCTGATAGAAATGTGAGCTAAACAGAGTGTTACACAAAGAAGACAAAAGAGGGAGGGGAAGTCAAGGACAATTTGTGTTGGTTGGTAGCAAAGCTATTTTTCTCTCAGGAAGAAAGAGATGAAAGTTCTGATATTCAAATGCTCACCCACCAGGCACCCTTCAGAATTCCCATCCATCAGCTGGCAAAAGGACACATTTTAACAAGCACAGTCAACTAAGAATGTTCTGGCAACAAAATATGCCTCCACTAATGATATTCAATTGTTCTAAGAAGACAAAATGGTCTGAAGTGTAATGAGATGCCAAACACACAAATGCACAAAACAGGCTGCTCATATTTAAGTCCTTATGTTTCTTGAAGTGAAAACTCATTTTAAGAAGATTATGGTGCATATATTATAAAGTGGGATGATATTCCACATTCATGTCTCACTGGGGACTTGACTGTATTAGAAAAATGAAAACAAAACCAACAACAACATTTTGTTCCTACACAAGTACTTTGCTAATAGGACATGTGACGGGATAGTCATTTGTTTGGGTTATTTTTATTGCAGGCTTTATGGATGTATTCAGTCTTTTGATACACAATGAGTTCAGGAAAACTTTCAGCCAGGCTCCTTAGAGCAAGAGTACCCTAGAAACAAGAGGCAGAGTGTCAGGTCTATTGGGACAGAATTGTAGGTGATGAGGTGGAGTGAGTGAAAGGAAAGGGAGTAAATTGGGGGCACCCAATTTACACACCCCAACCCCCACCCCCACCTTATGTTTAGAATACAGCAACTTCTACTGAGGCAATAGCTGGATTTTTATCCTTGATCAAGATTTGTTCAACATGTTTGCCAGTGGTAAAAATCCATGATTTCAATCATTTTTTAATATACAAAAGCCTTTGTTGTGACGGAATTCCTCTGAGAAACATAAACAAAACATGAAACAAAAATAATATGGTTGAAGGGAGGAAGTGTTTTCCAAACAATATGGATCCTCTCTCTCCTTTACTTTTTTTTAAGCAGCAGCCTTTAGGGGGCTTGTGGAAATCCCCAGCCTCCAAGAACCTGTGTGAAAATGACTGATTCAGGTGAATTGAGATATTTAAATATCCAGGAAAGAATGACAAAAGGAAGGCTATGTCCAGCAGAGACACTCTACATGTTTTAAAGAGAGAGTGAATGGGGATAGTGTGCTAACCCAGAAATTAATAATTGTAGGAAACACTCAACACTTCTACTGCTGGTGAAAGAAAAGGGAGGAAGTTGTGTTACCAGAGTTCAGGAGTACAAAGCACAGGCCACATGTCAGTACTGGAACCAAGAAGAGGGCTTCATGGCTGAAACCAGGGTCACAGCCACTTCCTGAGATGCCACTAAAGGTAAAGGGAGAGGGAGGAAGAAATGCTGCTTCTTCCCTTTCCCTGTGTCTCACTCTCCCAACACCTCCTACTGGCTCCACCTACCAGGTGTTCTGGAAAAACAGACTCCCAGCCCTGGCATTACTGAGCAAAATTGAGAAGGCCAGATATAAGACTAAGAGGCAGTAGGTCAGTAACTACCCCAGTTTATTTATTGGGCTATTCAGCATTCACCTATTGATGAATATCAATACCCTTCTCATATTTATACTCACAGCAAGTGTACTATAGGGAAACAAAATTTACCACCCCAAAATGTCTCTTTGGCATGTGGATTATTTTAAGCTGAAAACAATCAAGGCCCAAAAGACTTGGGAAGAACCTCTGAATAAAGACATAGACATAGAGAATGGACTTGAGGACATCGCAGGGGGCGGGGGAAGCTGGGGCGAAGTGAGAGTAGCATCGACATATATGCACTATTGAAGGTAAAATAGATAGCTAGTGGGAAGCAATCACATAGCACAGGGAGATCAGCTCGATGTGTTGTTTTGGTCCACCTAGAAGGGTGGGATAGGGAGCGTGGGAGGGAAATGCAAGAGGAAGGAGATATGGGGATGTATGTATATGTATAGCTGATTCACTTTGTTATATAGAAGAAACTAACACACCATTGTAAGGCAATTATACTCCAATAAAGGTGTTAAAAAAAAAGATGCTAGGTAAGAAATTGGCATAGTTACTCTTCACACAATAAATGGTATTTGGCATTATGTGACTTATAGTTGTCCCTGCTTTTCCTTATGGTGTACCGTAGGCAGAGAAGAGGCAGTAAACAGAATGAAATGTGCCTTGGAAGGCTGTGGGAAGTCTCTAATGCAAGTCCTGGCAACTTTGTCTCTTTCTTCAAACCAAGGAGTTTAGGACCATGTCAAACTGAAATAAATTGATTTTGAGAAGAGAACATTTAGTGGCAGGAGGTGGTTAAGATGAGAAACATACCAATATAAATTTGGGACTGAAGAGAAGGGGTTGCATGGTTTGAGAAGGTGTGCATTGGTATTATTTCATTAAAAGAAATGGTATTTTAGGTGACTGCTTAGGAACCATCAGGATGTCATGACTTAAAACAGCTCATTCAGATGAAGATTATATTTGTAAAGGAGAACTTCTATGTTATATAAGACAGTTTAGATCTGTCATATCTTACCCATTAATGAGCTTCACATTTTTTTTTACATCTTTATTGGAGTATAATTGCTTTACAATGGTGTGTTAGTTTCTGCTTTATAACAAAGTGAATCAGTTATACATATACATATGTTCCCATATCTCTTCCCTCTTGCATCTCCCTCCCTCCCACCCTTCCTATTCCACCCCTCTAGGTGGTCACAAAGCATGGAGCTGATCTCCCTGTGCTATGCGGATGCTTCCAACTAGCTATCTATTTTACGTTTGGTAGTGTATACATGTCCATGCCACTCTCTCACTTTGTCACAGCTTACCCTTCCCCGTCCCCATATCCTCAAGTCCATTCTCTAGTAGGTCTCTGTCTTTATTCCTGTTTTACCCCTAGGTTCTTCATGACATTTTTTTCCTTGAATTCCATATATATGTGTTAGCATACAGTAATTGTCTTTCTCTTTCTGACTTACTTCACTCTGTATGACAGATTCTAGGTCCATCCACCTCATTAAAAATAGCTCAAATTCGTTTCTTTTTCTGGCTGAGTAATATTCCATTGTATATATGTGCCACATCTTCCTTATCCATTCATCCGATGATGGACACTTAGGTTGTTTCTATCTCCGGGCTATTGTAAATAGAGCCGCAATGAATATTTTGGTACATGACTCTTTTTGAATTATGGTTTTCTCAGGGTATATGACCAGTAGTGGGATTGCTGGGTCATATGGTAGTTCTATTTGTAGATTTTTAAGGAACCTCCATACTGTTCTCCATAGTGGCTGAACCAATTCACATTCCCACCAGCAGTGCAAGAGTGTTCCCTTTTCTCCACACCTTCTCCAGCATTCATTGTTACTAGATGTTTGAAGATGGCCATTCTGACTGGTGTGAGATATCTCATTGTAGTTTTGATTTGCATTTCTCTAATGATTAATGATGTTGAGCATTCTTTCATGTGTTTGTTGGCAGTCTGTATATCTTCTTTGGAGAAATGTCTATTTAGGTCTTCTGCCCATTTTTGGATTGGGTTGTTTGTTTTTTTGTTATTGAGCTGCATGAGCTGCTTGTAAATTTTAGAGATTAATCCTTTGTCAGTTGCTTCATTTGAAAATATTTTCTCCCATTCTGAAGGTTGTCTTTCGGTCTTGTTTATGGTTCCCTTTGCTGTGCAAAAGCTTTGAAGTTACATTAGGTCCCACTTGTTTATTTTTGTTTTTATTTCCATTTCTCTAGGAGGTGGGTCAAAAAGGATCTTGCTGTGATTTATGTCATAGAGTGTCCTGCCTATATTTTCCTCTAAGAATTTGATAGTTTCCGGCCTTACATTTAGGTCTTTAATCCATTTTGAGCTTATTTTTGTGTACAGTGTTAGGGAGTGATCTAATCTCATACTTTTACATGTACCTGTCCAGTTTTCCCAGCACCAGTTATTGAAGAGGCTGTCCTTTCTCCATTGTACATTCCTGCCTCCTTTATCAAAGATAATGTGACCATATGTGCGTGGGTTTATCTCCAGGCTTTCTATCCTGTTCCATTGATCTATCTTTCTGTTTTTGTGCCAGTACCATACTGTCTTGATTACTGTAGCTTTGTAGTATAGTCTGAAGACAGGGAGCCTGATTCCTCCAGCTCCGTTTTTCATTCTCAAGATTGCTTTGGCTATTCGGGGTCTTTTGTGTTTCCATACAAATTGTGAAATTTTTTGTTCTAGTTCTGTGAAAAATGTCAGTGATAGTTTGATAGGGATTGCATTGAATCTATAGATTGCTTTGGGTGGTAGAGTCATTTTCACAATGTTGATTCTCCCATTCCAAGAACATGGTATATCTCTCCATCTATTTGTATCATCTTTAATTTATTTCATCAGTGTCTTATAATTTTCTGCATACAGGTCCTTTGTCTCCTTAGGTAGGTTTATTCCTAGATATTTTATTTTTTTGTTGCAATGGTAAATGGGAGTGTTTTCTTGATTTCACTTTCAGATTTTTCATCGTTACTTTATAGGAATGTCAGAGATTTCTGTGCATTAATTTTGTATCCTGCTACTTACTCAAATTCATTGATTAGCTCTAGTAGTTTTCTGGTAGCATCTTTAGGATTCTCTATGTGTAGTATCATGTCATCTGCAAAGAGTGACAGCTTTACTTCTTCTTTTTAGATTTGGAGTCCTTTTATTTCCTTTTCTTCTCTGATTGCTGTGGCTAACACTTCCAAAACTATGTTGAATAACAGTGGTGAGAGTGGGCAACCTTGTCCTGTTCCTGATCTTTGTGAAAATGGTTTCAGTTTTTCACCATTGAGGATGATATTGGCAGTGGGTTTGTCATACATGGCCTCTATTATATTGAGGAAAGTTCCCTCTATGCCTACTTTCTGGAGGGTTTTTATCATAAATCGGTGTTGAATTTTGTCAAAAACTTTCTCTGCATCTATTTAGATGACCATATGGTTTTTCTCCTTCAATTTGTCAATATGTGTATCACAATGATTGATTTGCGTATATCGAAGAATCCTTGCATTCCTGGAATAAACCCCACTTGATCATGGTGTATGATCCTTTTAATGTGCTGTTGGATTCTGTTTGCTAGTATTTTGTTGAGGATTTTTGCATCTATGTTTATCAGTGATATTGGCCTGTAGTTTTCTTTTTGTGACATCTTTCTCTGGTTTTGGTATCAAGGTGATGGTGGCCTTGTAGAATGATTTTGCGAGTGTTCTTCCCTCTGCTATATTTTGGAAGAGTTTTTGAAGGATAGGTGTTAGCTCTTCTCTAAATGATTGACAGAATTCACCTGTGAAGCCATTTGTTCCTGGGATTTTGTTTGTTGGAGAATTTTTAATCACAGTTTCAATTTCAGTGCTTGTGATTGGTCTGTTTATATTTTCTATTCCTTCCTGGTTCAGTCTTGGAGGGTTGTGCTTTTCTAAGAATTTGTCCATTTCTTCCAGGTTGTCCATTTTATTGGCATATAGTTGCTTGTAGTAATCTCTCATGATCCTTTGTATTTCTGCAGTGTTAGCTGTTACTTCCCGTTTTTCATTTCTAATTCTGTTGGGTAGATTCTTCTCCCTTTTTTTCTTTATGAGTCTGGCTAATGGTGTTTCAATTTTGTTTATCTTTTCAAAGAACCAGCCTTTAGTTTTATTGATCTTTGCTATTGTTGCCTTCATTTCTTTTTCATTTATTTCTGATCTGAAATTTATGATTTCTTTCCTTCTGGTAATTTTGCGGGTTTTTTGTTCTTCTTTCTCTAATTGCTTTAGGTATAAATTTAGGTTGTTTATTTGAGATGTTTCTTGTTTCTTGAGGTAGGATTGTATTGCTGTAAACTTCCATCTTTGAACTGCTTTTGTTGCATCCCATAAGTTCTGGGTCAGTTAGTCGTGTTTTCATTGTCATTTGTTTCTGGTATTTTTTTTTATTTCCTCTTTGATTTCTTCAGTGATCTCTTGGTTATTTAGTAGCATACTCTTTAGTGTCCATGTGTTTTTATTTTTTACATTTTTTTCCTGTAATTGATATCAAGTCTCATAGCGTTGTCATCAGAAAAGATACTTGACACAATTTCAATATTCTTATATTTATCAAGCCTTGATTTGTGACCCAAGATATGATGTATCCTGGAGAAAGTTCTATGAGCACTTGAGAAGAAAATGTGTATTCTGTTGTTTTAGGATGGAATGTCCTATGAATATCAAGTAAATCCATCTTGTTTAATGTAACTTTTAATGCTTGTGTTTCCTTATTTATTTTCATTTTGGATGATCTGTCCATTGGTGAAAGTGAGGTGTTAAAGTCCCTTACTATTATCGTGTTACTGTTGATTTCCTCTTTAAGGCTGGTTTGCATTTGCTTTATGTATTGTGGTGCTTCTATGTTGTGTGCCTAAATATTTACAATTGTTATATCTTCTTCTTGGATTGTTCCCTTGATCATTATGTAGTGTCCTTCTTTGTCTCTGGTAAGAGTATTTATTTTACAGTCTATTCTTTCTGATATAAGAATTCCTACTTCAGCTTTCTTTTGATTTCCATTTGCACGCAATATCTTTTTCCATCCCCTCACTTTCAGTGTGCTTATGTCCCTAGATCTGAAGTGGGTCTCTTGTAGACAGCATATATACAGGTCTTGGTTTTGTGTCCATTCAGCCAGTCTATGTCATTTGGTTGTAGCATTTAACCCATTTACATTTAAGGTAGTTATCCATATGTATGTATCTATTACCATTTTCTTAACTGTTTTGAGTTTGTTATTGTACGTCTTTTCCTTCTCTTGTGTTTCTTGCCTAGAGAAGTTCTGTTAGCATTTGTTGTAAAGCTGGTTTGGTGGTGCTGAATTCTTTTATCGTTTGCTTGTTTGTAAAGGTTTTATTTTGTCCATCAAATCGGAATTAGATCCTTGCTGGGTAGAATAATCTTGGTCGTAGGTTTTTCCCTTTCATCACTTTAAGTATGTTCTGCCACTGCTTTGTGGCTTGCAGAGTTTCTGCAGAAAGATCAACTGTTAACCTTAAGGGCATTCCCTTGTATATTATTTGTTGCTTTTCCCTTGATGCTTTCCATATATTTTTTTGTGTGTTTAACTTTTGATAGCTTGATTAATATGTGTCTTGGCACGTTTCTCCTTGGATTTATCCTTTATGAGACCCTCTGCACTTTTGGTCTTGATTACTTTCTTTCCCGTATTACAGACGTTTTCAACTATAATCTCTTCAAATATTTTCTTATTCCCTTTCTTTTTCTCTTTTTCTTCTTGGACCCCTATAATTCGGATGTTGCTGCATTTAATGTTGCCCCAGAGGTGTCTGAGACTGTCCTCAATTCTTTTCATTCTTTTTTATTTATTCTTCCCTGTGGTAGTTATTTACACTACTTTATCTTCCAGGTCACTATCCTTTCTTCTGCTTCAGTTATTCTGCTATTGTTTCCTTCTAGAGAATTTTAATTTCATTTATTGTGTTGTTCATGGTTATTTGTTTGCTCTTTAGTTCTTCTATGTCTTTGTTGACCATTTCTTTTATTTTCTCCATTCTATTTCCAAGATTTTGGATCATGTTTACTATCATTACTCTGAATTCTTTTTCGGGTAGACTGCTTGTTTCCTTTCCGTTTGTTAGGTCTGGTGGGTTTTTACCTTTCTTCTTCATCTACTGTGTATTTCTCTTTTTTCTCATTTTGCTCAACTTACTGTGTTTGGGGTCTCCTTTCATCAGGTTGCAGGTTCATAGTTCCCATTGTTTCTGGTGTCTGCCCCCAGTGTCTAAGGTTGGTTCAGTTGGTTGTGTAGGTTTCCTGGCAGAAGGGACTAGTGCCTGTGTTCTGGTGGATGAGGCTGGATATTTTTTTTCTGGTGGGTAAGACCGCATCCAGTGGTGTGTTTCGGGGTGTCTGTGAACTTATTATGATTTTAGCCAGCCTCTCTGCTAATGGGCGTGTTTGTTCCTGTCTTGCTCATTTTTTGTCCAGCACTGTCGCCTGCTGGTCATTGAGTGGAGCGAGTATTAGCTCTGAGATGGATATGTCTGGGAGAGCTTTTGCCATTTGATATTATGTGGGGCCAGTGGGTCTCTGGTGGACCAATGTCCTGAACTCGGCCCTCTCACCTCAGAGGCTCAGGCCTGACACTCAACCAGAGCACCAAGACCCTATCAGCCACATAGCTCAGAAGAAAAGGGAGAAAAACAAAATAAAGAAAAAATAAATAAATTTATTAAAATAAAAATAATTATTAAAAGTAAAAAAGTAATTTAAAAAATCAAGAAACACAGAAGAAAGCAATGAAACCAAGGAACAAACCCACCAGTGATAACAAGCAGTAAAAACGTTAAAAAAAAATTAAAGGACAGACAGAATCCTAAAACAAATTGCAAAAGCAAAGCTATACAGTCAGAATCACAAAAAGAAACATACACATAGACATTCACAAAAAGAGAAAAAGGAGGGCTTCCCTGGTGGCGCAGTGGTTGAGAGTCCGTCTGCCAATGCAGGAGACATGGGTTCATGTCCCAGTTCAGGAAGATCCCACATGCCGTGCAGTGGCTAGGCCCGTGAGCCATGGCTGCTGGGGCTGCACGTCCGGAGCCTGTGCTCCACAACAGGAGAGTCCACAACAGTGAGAGGCCTGTGTACCACAAAAAAAAAAAAAAAAAAGAGAGGGAGAAAAAGGAAAATTATATATATATATATATATATATAAAAGGAAGAGAGCAACCAAATCAATAAACAAATCTACCAATGATAATCGACTCTAAATACTAAACTAAGATAAACATAAAACCAGAAACAAATTAGATTCAGAGAGCAAACCCCAAGTCTACAGTTGTTCCCAAAGTCCACCATCTAAATTTTGGGATGATTTGTTGTCTATTCAGGTATTCCAGAGATGCAGTGTACATCAAGTTGATTGTGGAGATTTAGTCCACTGCTCCTGAGGCTGCTGGGAGAAATTTCCCTTTCCCTTCTTTGTTCACACAGCTCCTTAGGTTCAGGTTTGGATATGGCCCTGTCTCTCTGTGTAGGTCACCTGAGGGCATCTGTTCCACCCCCAGAAAGGGTAGTGTTAAAGTAGCAGCTGATTAGGGGGCTCTGACTCACTCAGGCTGGGGGGAAGGAGGGGTATGGAATGTGCCATGAACCTTGGAGACAGTGACCAGCATGACTGTGCAACAGCTTGAGGTGCACCATGTGTTTTCCAAGGGAAGTTGTTCCTGGATCATTGGACCCTGGCAGTGGCAGGCTGTACAGGCTCCCAGGAAGAGAGGTGTAGATAGTAACCTGTGCTTGCACTCAGGTTTCTTGGTAGCTGCAGCAGTATCTTTAGCCTCATTCCCGTCTCATGCTTGCACTGATAGCTGTGGCTCACACCCATCTCTGGAACTCGTTTAGGTGGTACTCTGAATCCCCTCTCCTTGTACATCCCAAAACAATGGTTCCTTGCCTCTTAGGCAGTCCCAGACTATTCTCTGTGCTGCCCCTCGACTAGCTGTGTTGCACTAGCCCCTTCAGGATGTGTTCACACAGCCAACCCCAGTACTCTCCCTGGGATCTGACCTCCAAAGCCTCAGCCTCAGATCCCAGCCCCCATCCACCCCAGCAAGTAAGCAGGCAAGTCTCTCAGGCTGGTGAGTGCTGGTTGGCACCAATCTTCTGTGCAGGAATCTCTTCACTTTGCCCTCTGCACCTCTGTTGCTGTGCTCTCCTCTGTGCCTCTGAAGCTTCCCCCTGCCCACCCCCCATGTCTGCCAGTGAAGGGACTTCCTAGTGTGTGGAAAGTTTTCCTCCTTCACAGCTCCCTCCAAGAGGTACAGGTCCCATCCTTATTCTTTTGTCTCTGTTTTTTCTTTTTCTTTTGCCCTACCCAGATACTTGGGGAGTTTCATGCCTTTTGGCAAGTCTGAGGTCTTCTTCCAGTGTTCAATAGGTGTTATGTAGGTGTTGTTCACATGTAGATGTAGTTCTGATGTATTTGTGGGGAGAAAGCTGGTCTCCACATCTTACTCCTCCGCCAGCTTGAAGGAGTCTCCTCCCACAATTCTTTTTTATCTTATTTATTTTTTGAATTGAAATATAGTTGATATAAGAGAGTAACAATTATTATATTAAAAAAGATACTTGTATCTTGAATATATAAATAACTCAAATAATCTAGGAAGATAAATGATCCAATTAAAAATATGCAGAGGTATTTAAAAGATACTTCAAAAAAAAAAAAAAAGCTATGAAGAGCCAGTAAGCATATGAAATTATGCTCAACAACCTTAGTCATTGGGGAAATGAAATTTTACACCACAATGAGATAGCTACTATAAATGAAGCTGAATGGGTAATATATATATATATATATATATATATATATATATATATAAAGTCTGATAATACTATTTTGTTGAAGATGAGGAACAAAGGTGGAACTCTCATACATTGCTGGTGACAGCTGTTAACTGATACAACTCTTCTGGGAAATAATTAAGCAGTTTCTAATAAAGTTCTACATTTACTATATGACTGTACAATTTTAATTTTTGGTATTTTCCCAAGAAAAATGAAAGTACATGCTACCCAAAGACTTGTTCTTAGCAGCTCTGGTATATCCATTCAATGGACTTCTAATCTGTAATAAAAGAAACAAACTCATGGTAAATTTAACAATATGGATAAATCTCAAAAATATAATGCTGAGCAAAAGAAGCTAAATGCAAACAGTATTTTCTGTATGTTTTCATTTATAAATATAGATCTTAATTTAAGTGATATAAAACAGATCAGTGATTTTCTGGGGCAAGGAGCAGGGGATGAGAATTTATTGGCAAGGGGGTCAAGACAACTTGTGTAGGCTTATAGAAACATTATGTATCTTAATTGTCATGGTGGTTTCATGGATGCATACATTTGTTAAAATGCAGTGTACTATATTCTTATAAATTGTGCATTTTATATTATGTAATTTTCCTCAATAATGTTGATTTAAAAAAAACCTCAAAGACATATTAATAATATTTTTATGATTTTGTTTCCAAATTAAATATTTAGATAAGAAACTAAAGATATGTATGAAATTTTTAAATTCCATTATTCATATGAGAGATATACCTAGAAAAAATAGACATGATTAACAATAATTTGTTGTATCAGTAAGTTGGGTATACCCCTATAGTGGTCATTAAAAATGATTCTGTAGATGTATGCTAATTGCTATCAAAGAAAACCCTTTTATATTAGTTTTTTAATTTCAGCCTCACAATAATAGAAGGTATTTCCGAGTAAGGTTTGGAACTAAGATGAGAAATACAGATTTGAGGAAATGACTTATTATATGTGTTATATAATTGAATGGAAGGAGTTCTGTAGATGAGGTTCATGTATATAGGTATATATGCTTCCTTCTTTATCAGACTATTTCTTCTGTTATACACACCAATTGCATTTGTCATTTTCCAATCTGGTCTGTTTCCTTGAATTGACAGAGAGCAGTGCTGGGTACATTTTGTTCATGCTGGTTGAATGTGCTCAGTTCTATTCATCACTGAGGAAACATAGTCTGCAATAGGAACCATATAGAAATAAGGACACCCAAAACCAATATTGTGTATGAATGATGCCATAACAGACATACATTTGTTATGATTCTAATTGAGTAGAAATGTGCCTCCTTTCTTCAGTCTTATACCATTTCTCTTTAGGGAATTTAGGTGCCAATTATGTCTGATCTATGGTATTGTTTCCTCAGAAGGTCAGACTTTACCACTGTATCATCCTCACTCCATCAGTTTGCCTTTTTTTTTTGTTTGTTATCTTCACTTTTCCTTCACTCTTCTCTATCAGATTTCACTAATACAGTGCTCTTGTACTTTTTAAGGATTTGTCAGTCAGAGAGTGTGTGTGTGTCTGTGTGTGTGTGTGTGTGTGTATGTGTTCACACCACACTCCTAGTGACTCATCAGTGTAGGTCAGGGAAGCTCTACTACAGCCTTTGAAGCTAATTGAATTTCTATAATGTTATACTGTGATATGGTGACTTATAATAAGAAATATGTACTTGATCTTTGTCCCAGTTCCTGGCAAGAGCTCCTAAAATCCTCGGAATTTCCTGTGTTAAAGGTGTCTTTTGTTATGGTAATTAGGTGACTTTTAGAAAGTCCTTAGGTGACCTAAAGATGAGGGCTGATTGCCAGGGGAACCAGCCAGGTGATTAGAAGTTTGGAACTTTCAGTACTGCCTCCAGCTCCCTATCCCCCTAACCTTTGGGGAGGGGAGAGAGGCTGGAGTTTGAATCAATCACCAAAAGCCAATGATTTAATCAATCATGACTATGTAGTGAAGCCTACATTAAAAACCCTGAAGGACAGAGTTTGGAGAACTTCCTGGTTTGTGAACATGTGGAGATTTGGGGAGAATGTCATGCTCTGAGAGAGCATGGAAGCTCTGCACCCTTTTCCCTTACCTTGCCCTGTACATCTCTTCCATCTGGCTGTTCCTGAGTTACATCCTTTTGTAACAAACCTGTGATCTAGCAAGTAAAACGTTTCTTGGATTCTGTGAGTTGCTCTAACAAATTAATGGAACCCAAAGAGGAGGTTGTGGAAACTTCTGATTTACAGCCAGTCAGTCAAAAGTGCAGGTGACAACTTGGACTTGCAACTGGCATCTGAACCCCAAAGAAGGGGTTGTTGGAACCTCCAATCTATAGCAGGTTGGTCAGAACTACAGGTGATACCCTGGACTTGTGACTATTGTCGAAAGTGTGTGTGTGTGTACGTGTGTGTGTGGCGGGGGGCAGCCTTGTGGGACTGAAGTCTTAACCTGTGGGTCTAATGCTATCTCCAGTAGATAGTGTCAGAGTTGAGTTGAATTATATAACACCCAGCTAGTTTTGCAAAGAATTGCTTGGTGTGGGGAAAAACTCCCACACGTTTGGTGAGCACAAGTGTCAGAAGTGAAGTGTTCTCTATGAAGGTAAAGGAGACAAGGAAGAAACATGGTAGGGAGGAAGTGGGTTTTTCCCTACTCAGGAGGTAGACTGAACTGGGTTTTATATACCATTTTAGATACAGACCCACAGTCTATTTGAAAATCTTAGGATCAGATATGTTTCTGAATTTTAGAATGATAGTACAGTATATACAGCAATGTCTGGAGCACAAACCTATAAACATATTAATATTCTGGAGTCAAACCTCTGAATTTTCATACTGTATTGACAGCTTAATGTTAGCTCAGGTCTGGTTTTGCTCTCAAGTGAATTCAAGTCAGTTTTCAGTAGTCTCTGCCAATTGGAAGTTTGAAAAAGAATTGTGGGTGACATCTAGTTTTCCAAGAGGGAACTCCTTCATTTTTTAAAAATTAAAAAAAAATTATTTTATCTTGGAGTATAGTTGATTCACAATGTTGTGTTAGTTTCAGGTGTTCAGCAGAGTGATTCAGTTATACATATACATGTATCAATTCTTTTTCAAATTCTTTTCCCATTTAGGTTATTACAGAATATTGAGCAGAGTTCCCTGTGCTGTACAGTAGGTCCCTGTTGGTTATCTATTTTAAATATAGCAGTGTGTACATGTCAATCCCAAACCCAGGAGAGAACTCTTGACATTTTTTTAGCCTGCAAGCTATTGTCTCTTTTTCTGTATCATCTGGCTCTTCTTATTTATTCTCTAGTTTTTGATATCTGCTTCAGAACTTTCTTTTGGATTTGGATTTATGTATGTGTGTGCAGGTGACTTTAGGGAAGCATAATTTAAATACCTTAAACTTCACCTATTTTGAGTTTACAATTTGATGGTTTTAGTAAATGTGCACAGTCATGAAACCATCATAACTTTGAAGGTTTAAACATTTTTACCACCCCCAAAAGTTTCCTCTTGTATCACTGCAGTCAATTCCCCCTCCCACTCCAGCTTTGGGCCAGGCAATTGCCGATGTCATCTCTGTGTCTGGCTTCTTTCACTTAGCTTATTGTTTTGAGACCCATGACATTGTGTATATATATATATATGAGTAGTTTGTTCTTTTTTTTTCTGAGTGGTATTCCCAAATGTGTATAACTGGTGAATGGATCAAGAATATATGGTGGGCTTCCCTGGTGGTGCAGTGGTTGAGAATCTGCCTGCTAATGCAGGGGACACAGATTCGAGCCCTGGTCTGGGAGGATCCCACATACCACGGAGCAACTAGGCCCATAAGCCACAACTACTGAGCCTGCGCATCTGGAGCCTCTGCTCCACAACAGAAGAGGCCGCAATAGTGAGAGGCCCGTGCACCGTGATGAAGAGTGACCCCCGCTCGCCGCAACTAGAGAAAGCCCACGCACAGAAACGAAGACCCAGCACAGCAAAAATAAATAAATAAATTAATAAACTCTTACCCCCACTATCTTCTTTAAAAAAAAGAAAAAAAAAAATATATGGTGCTTCTCTATTGCAAATAAACAATAAAAAGGTCTTGTGTATCTAATCTGTTATCCAACTTACCAGTCTTTGAATCCCTGCTCAACATCAGATGTTTTCTCAGGTTAAGAGCCCCCTCACTTTCATTAAAAGCCTTAAGTCAGCAAGACTTTTACTAGCACCTAAGCCTACAGGGCTCAATTAAGCAACTGGGCTTAGATAGTGCAGTGTACTGGAGAAAATTAGAAACCTAACTGCCCTCTCCCTGGCTCAGTAGATCACAGCCATGGCCCTCCATGACCCACATCCAGCTATGTATGCATGCAGGAAAGACTTTCCAATGATTATCAATTTGGGCATTCTGAAGAAGTAACCAATACTTTTTCTACTAGGACCAGGAGAATCTTTCTGCCTACTGCATGGAATGGAATTCGGAGATTTAAAGGTGTGACCAATATTCCCTATTGCAGGTGGGTATAGCTGAATCAGGAACCTAGGGGAAAGACTTTCCCATCTATGGACAATCTTAAGCCCTTCTTTGAGCCCAAATAAGTTTACTAGGAAAAGAGGTCTCAGAGTATTATGTTCTCTCTACACTTAGGAACTTTGTTTGGGCAATGACATGTTAAAAGGAGGCAGAAATGGAGTGAAGGAAAACCAGGATGGAGAGTCAGTGATCAATTGACTAAGTGGAGTCTAATAAACTTGCCTGCTTCCAAGTGGCGCCAACTCCACCATGCTGTTGGTTATGAGGAGGATCATCCATTTTCAGGACCTAGCCCAGGCCTAGTGATAGGATGTCCTGTCTGTGGAAGGGGCCATTCACCCCAATGGAAATGTTCATACAGCAGGACAAGGTCTTACCAAGTTGCTCTCAGGATTCTATGGAGGTTATGAGACTAGATACAATTATCATTTACACTTTATGGCTAGAGGCAGAGCTGGGTACAGGGCAAGCTATAGGAAGGATAGGAGATAAAGATACTACTATTCTAAAACTTCAGCAATTTTTTTGTCCTGTTTCTCAGTATTTACATCTGTTTAGTTGCTACTTTATTTTCTTGTTTGGGAGGTATTTAACTTATCTGTATCTAATTTTCCTAATTAGAGAAATGGAATTATTATTATCTCATAGGATTATTGTGAAGATTAAATGCATTAACACATGTAATACTCTTAGGATAGTGATCCTGGAGACTAGCAATGTCTCAATGAAATGAAGTCACTGTTACCTTATCTAATAATATTTTTCAGGGCAGGAAATATTTTGGTGAGCTTGTGGATTATATATAGGTAACACAGAGGGGATAATCTGTTTAGTATCATGATATAAATCTGTGTCATTTTGACAGAGCTGTATGTCTACAGATTATTATGCTGACCCAGGCATGACTGTGAGGCTGAGAATGAGAAGAACCAACCCCCTTCACATACACACACACACACACATACACACATTCTGCATCTTGAGGTGTTGGGGAAGAGTCAGTACTTCAAATAGGAGGAAAAAGTCTAAGCATTCCAACTGGGGGCATGGTTATATGGGAGGTACAGCCTATCCAATCTAGAAATTCTCACATTTTGTAGCAAATGTTGAGAGATTTTCTCTATTGTAAATCTATTATGTTGAAGTCTTTGATAAAAAAAATCTTCAACTCCTATAGTCAGGTCTTATCTATTGTTTAGAGTAGGCTCCATGCCTGCTATAGATGATGTAGTCAAGGCACAGCAGTGGTCCATTGTGGGACCCAGGTTTGGTTTGGAGAGAGGTGATGTAAGGGGAGAAAGCAATATTATCCTCTGAAAAAGCTAGTTGCTTAAGTGACAGATAGAAAGCATTCTTTGAAAATTCCCAGAATTCCTTGGGATGAATATCTGGTAAAGTATTGCACTTCTTATGAACTCAAGTAGAATGGGAATTCAAGTGACTGTTAAATGGGCATTAATGAAATTTACAAATATGTAAGCCAGCAGGAGTGGTGAGAGAAGAAACCTTCACACTCCAGATGACTGCACTCAGAAGTAGTGCTTATGCTGCCCTCACTGGTTTCCTTGAACAAAGCTTTTCCCACATCTCAGACAGTCTTTCCTCAGAGTAGAGACAATAGAAGTGCCTGTAGATTTTCTAGCCCCTGATGAGATGGTATTCTCTTTGGCTCTGCAGAGATCACACTTCACAAGAAAACATGGGTGGTCATAGTGCTCATTTCTCACCAGTTGATTAAAATCCAGTGGTGAGATGATCTGCAGCAACAACCACAAAACCAGTTACACTAGGTCTATGTGGACCTTCCAGAGCCCTACCTGCTACATGGAAGACATCACCTCAAAAACCCAGCACATGACAGGGCCAGTGAAATCTGTTTCCACCACTTCAAGCAGTACTAAGAATGGACTGATCCAGAAAACATCTTCAGGCTGAACTGGCTAACACATCCAAATGCTTTGACCCCCAGGATTTGTAGGGTGACCTTGTGTTGTGTGTGAATATGGGCTTGGAGATTTGGTTGTGGATTCAATTCTCCTTGGAGCTGTCATTGAAATTTTTCCCTGCATTCCACAGCACACATATCTGCAATGAGAACAGGAAGAGAGTAATTTATGTCTTCCCCTGCAGCCCCTTGGTACCTGAAATATGGTTTTGCCACCAGTCAGGATAAGCATGCTTATTGTGGCCATGTAGGCCAATATGCATATAATTGCCACAAAATTGCTATAGGGGAACTGGCTGTAAACTTTCCAGCCAGGAAAGTTCTCAGTTCCATAAAAATTAGAGAAAATGAGTATTTGCTTCTAAGACCTACGCAAGGTGATTTGGGAGCAGAAAAGACAAGGGACCACATTCAAACCTAGCAGGCTACCCTTCTAGCCCTCTCTTATCATGTAAGTAAGACACACAAGTATGGGAGTTGTGCATTTCTGTGACCCACAGTATGATGGCCATCAACCTGGACATAAAGATAGGATCCCATGGTGGGAGGTCCACATTGAGTGCCTGTATTTCCATTCAGTATTTTCCATCTATAAGTGGAGAACCTTACCCTTCATTTACCAAGGAGCTCTGACAAAGGCAGTCCTTAAACCCCACACAAACTCCCACTTTTCTTGCCTGTCTCTGTCCTAGAACTCCAAACTCACATTCTGCTTCCTGAGAGGGGTTTTTCAGACCAGGACTGTAAGAGCTTCTCCAACATTGTGAATGAGCTTACTCAGATGCCTTGGTGCTCAGTACCTGTGCCCCTGCCTGTCAGGCAAAGTAGAGGAGCACTGTGCCTCAAGCAGGAAAGCTCCCTTTATCTCTGTTTCCACAGACTTTGTCTACCTATCCTTCCTTCCCTCTTCATCCCCCTGTCATCCACCAGCCTTTTGTGTCTGGTTCCAGTGGGCTTTGTGCTCTATCCGGCCTGAGTAATGACATTTGAAGTATTTTGTGTACTCAGCCTTGTTCTCCTTTGCACTCCACATTCTTACACATGGAGATATTCAGGAGAATTATATTATTCAGATGTCTGATGCTAAGACTGTTCACATCTTCCACAGAACTCTCTGATGGGAGCTCACCCATTACCTGACAAAATAGAGGGAATTGTAACAGAGGGAAGATGGGATAATGCAGCAGAAACTGGATAGAGTACTCATGCTTGCCTCGAGAAGAAGTCACCTTATGCTTTGCCATCAGGAGTCCTGGAAAAATGCCCCTAGCTAATTCCTGTCACAGCTTCATTGTCCTGTCTTTTGATTTCTAACCCTGCTCTTTATCACCTATGCATTACTTCAATCATCAGAGATTTATTGAAACACTTTTTACATAATGGTCTGTAATAAGTGCAAAAACATTAAAAAAATAAGGACACATATTTTGAGCTGAAGGAGTTCACAGTCCAATGAGAAACAAGCCTAATATTTATAAGTAAAACATTATAATATAACATGATATGGGCTTTCTCATCTGTTGCTTAAAGTGACAATGAGAGAAAACATTAATTCTACTTAAAGATTTCAGAAGATTCAAAGGAATTAGCCCTTGAGTTGAGATTTAAAGAATGGGTAGGGGTTTTCTAGATGAACACACAAATAAAGGGATAAAGAAGGAAGCCATTCAGGGCAGAAGAAACATATACAAGTTGAGATTTAAAGAATGGGTAGGGGTTTTCTAGATGAACACACAAATAAAGGGATAAAGAAGGAAGCCATTCAGGGCAGAAGAAACATATACACCAAGATGATAAGACAAGAGACATCGAGCTGAATTAGAATGGCACACAATCCATGCTGTTTTTGATAACTAGTACGATGGCTAGCAGAGTGCTGTGATGGTTAATTTTCTGTGTTAATTTGATTGGACCACAAGGTGCCCAATATTTGGTTAATGTTATTCTGGGTATTTCTGTGAGGGAGTTTCTGGATGAAATTAACATTTAAATCAGTAGACTGAATAAAGATTGCCCTTTCCAACATGGGTGGCTTCATCCAATCCACTGAAGATATGAAAAGAACTAAAAGGCTGAGCAGAGGAGAACTCACTCTTTTCTCCTGACTGTCTTCAAGCTCAAACACCAGTCTTCTCCCGACTTTGGACTTTCACTTGGACTGGAACTTACAGTGACTCTCCTGGTTTTCAGGCCTTTGGATTTCCACTGCAACTACACCATTAGCTCTTCTGGGTGTCCAGCTTGCCTACTGCAGATATTGGGACTTTTTAGTTTCATAATTTCATGAGCCAGTTCCTTATAATCTCTCTGTCTCTGTCTCTCTCTGTGTATATAGATAGATATATAGATATAGATATCTTCTTTTGGCTCTGTTTTTTAGTTCTGGGGGCTGGAAAGTCCAAGGTCAAGGTGCTGAAAAAATCAGCACCTTTCTGGCTTCTTGGCTTGTAGGTGGCTGCCTTTCCACTGTGTCCTTGAGTGGCCATTCCTTAATGCACGGACATGCACAGAGAGAGAGAGAAAGCAAGCATGAGCTGTCTGGTGTCTCTTCTTATAAGGACACTAATCCCATAGGATCAGGGTCTCATGCTTATGAACTCATTTAATCTTAATTACTTCCTTAGAAGCCCCATCTCTAAATACAGCCACACTGGGGCTTAGAGCTTCAGCATCTGAAATTTTTGGAGGACATTCTTCAGTCCATAACAGTGAGTGAGAGTGGCAGGACAGGAGTTTCGACAGGCCCACAACAGAATGTGAAAGTCTCTGGATCTCATGCTTAAGGGATCAGTGATGGAGAGTTAGTGAAGGGTTTAAACTATGAAAAAAAATAAAACTTATATGAGAAAGCTTACTCTGATTTCTGTAAAAAAGAATTGAGTATAGCATCCCTGGAATATTCTGTGCACATTTGCCAGTGGAAATTTTATGACAGCAAATTAAAAACGAGTACTCATATCTTCTGGGAGAACTAAGACAGACAGAAAGTCATTGCCAGAATCTTGGAGATAGTTCATTATCTATACGGTTCATGAATTTGGATTGAAAAAAATAATGCAGCCCATTCATGTGGCCCCACACTAAGGGTACTCATTTACCCCTGTCTGTGGTCTTCTCCTTGGGTTCAAGACCTAGTGTCTATAGTGCGTATATTGTCATAACACTAGGAGATCGTCCCCAACTCACTGCTTTTGTGCAGCGTTTTTTAATAGAGTTTGATCCCTTTCATCTTTAAACAGCAGGACAAGAGGAGAGTGGGATAGTGGTGCAAAGAAAGATTGTCTATTTGGTTTTTTGTATTTTGATTGGTAAATCCCACACATACAATGTTCTAGGCAATAGCAGAGAAAATTCCTAACAGTAATGCACACTGGGGATTATTTTATTATGTTTCATTGTTTATTTATTATTTGAAATATATGTATGCATGTATGAGTGTATCTACTTATATATCTATTATCTATTTATTTAAAATATATGATGTCCGTTCTAAGAATCAGGCAAAAGGGTAAAATATTAATCATCTCAATCCACCAAAGCAGCCCTTGCTGTAAGTGAGCTCTAAATATGGCTTTGGGCTGGTTGGATTTTGTGTCAGATTAGCATCTAACTGAAGTCTGTTGTTGTTCTTATTAGTTGTTTTACAAGCACAAGGTGAATAGTGAGTAATGCAAAGGATAATTACACATCATGTGTCTTGAAAAGGTTTGAATTGAAATAGACCATCACTTGTTCAAATATGGAAGAGCTAAAGAGAGCACTAAGTGTCTTTATTGAACTAAAGCAGACCAGAACCTATGTTGAAAATACTGAAGGCAAAATAACATAATAATTATCCCGAATATTAATAGAAAACTAACACTTTTTGACAATGATTTACTAAAATAACCAGAAAACAATTCGGAAAACTCCATGATATGTTTAATAAGATTTAAGACATAGCCTATGTGAAGCAAGGAAAGAGATCCATAATGGCTGAAAATTCTAAAATTAAGCTACAATGTGATGAAATAAATAATAATATGGATAAGAAGGTAATTTCCATAAGCAAAGAAAGAATGTCAAAAAATTAGAAATTGCAGCAGTTAAAACAAGGTTCTCATTCACAGTAATAAAGGTAGGATTAGAATCTTCTTAATTAGTAATGGGAAAGATGAACTTGAAAAGCTTTTCCACCATGTAGATTGTCCTGTTCTGACTGCCATTGGAAGCCAATATAGACACAAACAAGCAATCAAATACCCTACTGGATGGTGTAGATAGATGTATTTGTTTGTAATTTCTGAAAAAAAAAAGAACCAATTTTCAAATCTTTGTCACAATGACAAGTGAAGATCACTTAAATTAGTTATCTAGGACAGTGATTCACAAAGTGTGATCTCTGGACAAGCAGCATCAGCATCACCTGAAAATTTGTTAGAGCTGTAACTTCTCAAGCCTTACTTCAACCCATTTGAATCAGAAATTTGAGGAGTCAGGCCAAGCAATTTGTGTTTTAACCAGCCCTAAAGATGATGCTGATGCAGCTCGATTTTGAAAGCTGAAAGATTGGGAGAATGACTGTATCCTTACTGTGATGAGAGTAAGGCAGCTTACTGATCACATAAGTTATCCCTTATCTGCTGATGCTCCACAGACACACAAAGTTTAGCAAAGTTTGTAGAGGTGAAGACTCTGCTAGTGGTGGATCATGTATGCCTCAATTTCCCACTCCCAAATGAGAGAAATGGCCATAGTTACCTAGATAACTGATTTTCCCAAAGAAGAGCATCACAGGAATATCAAACATAATGTATGAATACAAATAAAATAGAGGAAGCATTTCTTAAAGTGAAGGAAGACCAATGTATACAGGTTGAAAGTGCTTTCTGCGATACAGACAAAATCAACAAGAAGACTCACAGCTAATTAATTTTGGGGGAAAATAAGATCTTATATAAGAACAAACATCTTATAAACATCAGGAAAGAAAGAAGGAGAGAGAGAGAGAGAGAGAGAGAGAGAGAGAGAGAGAGAGAGAGAGGCTGCCTCTAAGACTAAAAATCCTTGCAGAGGGGGCAGATATAGAGTTGAAATAAAAACTTAGGTTTACATAAAAGATAGGCATCTCTTCCTCAAAGGCTTTCAGTAAGGATGCCATGCTATGTGCAAATATTGAAAATTTAAATGAGATTAAAAATTTGTAAATCACATATATCCTGGCACATGGTTTACGCTCATTCAACGCTAGCACTTACCCATTATCAGAGCACCAAACACATGAACGGTGAACACCTGACTCATCTCTGGAAGGTGTCACACTCTAGGGACTAAGTCATTAACAAATGTTTAGCTTGGAGAAAGAGGGCAAGATCTGAGACTAAGTCCTAATAATAAATGAAAAGGAAGGTTAAGAGCATAATGGTCTCAGAACATTTTGTGTGAAGGAAAATGTGGTTTGACGACAGGAGCTGCAGAACATTAGAGTATGGTGGCAAGAAAGAATGCAAAATAAAAAGACATGGTTATTTAGAAGATTTTCAAATACTTCAAATGCATTCCAAGTACTGTGTCCTTGATTCCAGGTCCTGTGTAGAAAAAGATATTCAACATATATCAAATACAGCAGCAGGCATACGTTCCTCCCCTCCACTTGACTTCTAGGTAAGAGGAAAGCAGTGAGGCTAACCTGGACTCCCAGGTCCTCCCAGGCTGAGATTCAGTGGATGGGAGCTCACACTGCTTAGGTAGTACTATTACTATAGTGTGATGAGAGTTCACTTTCTTTCCCATAATGTTGTTAGTCAATGAACAATAAAAACTTTTATTAGACATGACCCCTCCACTCTTAAGGATTATGAAATCTAGATAGGGGAATACACACCAGAAACCACCTGAGATGCTAATAACCATTCAAAGTCTAAAAATATAATACAGACAATGTCACAAGTGTATATGTTCTAAGTTAAATGTGCGTAGCTACAGAATGAGCTGCCATTGTGAAGCAGAAACAGCAGGATGGTTTTCAGAGAAGAGATGTAAACTAGGATGACAGAAGTAGGAATTAGGTAGGCAAAGAATTGAGCAGTAACACCATTGCAGGTAGAGAAAATAACACGAAGTTGAAAAACAAGGAACCACATGATGGAATATGTAGATACTTTTGAGAGAAAAGGGATTAAGTTTAGGATGAAGTGCTGAAGTTAAATGGTAACATTTGGGGATTTGAAATTTATCCTATGGATAATGTAGAACAACAGAAATTTAAAGATGTCTTTCTCTATATGAATTTCCAAAGATGGAATAGCAATTTAACCAGTTCTTTATCAAATGGTAGGTTCTCCTATAGCATCCTATATTTAAATATCATACAATCATCAGGACATGATTATATACTTGCTGTTTCTGAAAGTTATGCAATTATCTTGATATTTTTGTAGTATTAAGTGTGAAAAAATACCCTTGTTTTCTCTCTTCTCTTTTTTGAGCTGCTTTTAGCAGTCTGAAAATCAGCTTTCATTTTGACTGCCACTTAACAGAATTTGATTAAAAAAAGTAAACTAATTATAACGGAAATGCAGTCCTGTGAAGCTTTAAGAAAAACACATTATTTTGTTTTAGGGTTCAGTTACTATACATTCATTTATCATCTTTATAAGCGATGTGCACGCGATGATGAATAGTCCCTGGCTTTGAATCAGGAAATGTAAATTATCGTTTTTCTTTCTTTCCATTTTCCTTTTTTTTTTAAACAAATAATGAATACTAGTAAATTTGAAGCTAACTGATGTGCCAAGAACTCAAAGATGATGTAATGCATGAAAGCAATAAGGACTACTCATCCAATAGGCTGAAGCAAAGACAACTCCTGGTCCAGGGAATGCATACTTGATCTGGAGATGGTTGTGTCCCATGGTTTACCTAGCTGGTTTGGAGGACCATTAACAAGGTGCAGGTTTCTCTACCATTGTTTGTATTGAGCCTCCCTCATGCCAAGTAGTAGTCTTTGACTTTGGAGAATTAGCAATTATATTCCTTAAACTCTCTCTCATCTGGATCTAATCTTTCAGTCATAGATCTTTGCCCTCTCTTCTTCCCCATCCAAACAATATTCGACCTTCAAGGGATGCTCAAGTTTTGACCTCATTGTAAAGTCTCCCCTGACTGATTCATTTCACAAACAGCTCTATTTAGAATATTGAAAATCTTTAATATATTGAAAGAAATTAGTGCACTTACAAGCAAGTAGTGCAATATTTCAAAACAGACAAAATAAGTTATATGTGTAAGTACCCTTGGTATAAAGAGAGAAAATGGGAAAGCACATTCCCAATAAGGTAAGAAAATAATGCTCAAGTGTAGACCAATGCTCAAGTGGGTGAAGAGCAACCAGTTCTGACTGGATGGTCATTACTGTACATATGCAGTGGGGACAATTTTAAGAAAGATAAAGCTCAGGATGCTCACCTCAGGATAAATCTCAAGTTTACATTACACTTATCATTTGGTGTAGAAAAACCTCAGTTGAAAGAAAATAGGAATAGGAATATTGGCTTCATTGGTGTAGGAAGTTATGCATACTCATTTCCATTCTCAGGGGTTTGGCAATATTTACATTCACTTGCATTTAGAATGTTTAAATTGTTTACATGTGTTCTGTAAATTAATTTAAAATTGGCAATTGACTTACATTTGGGTGGCATTTATTGATAAAGATATTAGCCATAGATACCACTCACAGATAAAGTTACATGTGTGTCATTAATTCACATATTCTTTATAAATTATGCCAATTTTATTTTTATGTGGTAATTTTCCATATATACTGTTTTCCATTTTAGAAATAAAACCCAAGTATTTTTACTCACTCTAGCACACAAGACATGGTTGCATATTTCCTTTATAATTTCCTTAATTTTTGTTTCTTCTCACACTCTTTGCTTTTATCATATCTTCTCTCAGATTGCTGAGGCAACGATGGGGCATATTGGCCTTGGGAAAGTAAAGAGAAGGGAAATATAATGCTCTGTCACTTTAAAATATAGTCCATTTCCACCAACATATTAAAAGTCTAAATATTTTATTGCCTAGGCATAATCTCATTTTTATTGCCCCAATCACAGCTCATTGGTTAGGATATGTTGGGCAGAGGAGTGAGCTGGTCAGCTAATGGCCTCCCTGCTGCTAAAATTAACTAATTGTTAAAGTAATAACCATGGACCCTCATGGACTATTTTAATAGTCAGTGGCAATCTGGGAAATTATTTTGCTGCTTTCATTTCAGTAAGTCCTCCTATTGGCAATTTGCACCCCTCTTTATCCTTTCAAATGTTCTCTAGATGAGAAATATTTCAATGGGAATCTGCAGGGAGCTCTGGCGAGTCCCTCCAAGTTACAGTTGGGGCCCATTGTTATTTCTGTGAATAAGGGAAAAACACCGTATAAGTCTGTACTGAAGTGCATGTGGATGACCATCTATCTACTGCACCAAACTTCTTTTCCAACCTCATCTTTCCTCCTCTGTAATGTGTTTTTCACATCAGTTTGTTTCATACCTTGCTATGTTCTGCCCAAATGCTGGCCATGGCTTTCCCTTTCGTTTTGGTGGAAAACCATTCATCCATCTCTATATGACCACTGCTCTCCACAGTGGAGGCCCAGGTAGGAGTTCAGCCATTCAATATCCCAGGACAATGCTATTTTCAATTTTGACCTCTCCTCTGATATTCCAATATACACTCTTGCTACAACACATTTAATCATATATTTGTACTTCACATTCGCCTTTATCTGTTTGTTATTTCATGTGTACAAATACCTTATTCTCAGCTAAGCTTACGTTTACCCAGAGAATATTCTGCACTTCCTCTTGTATCTCTCATTCAACAGAACTGGGTTAAATACATTGCAGATTTTTTTTAACAACTTTATTAGAGTATAATCGCTTTACAATAGTGTGTCAGTTTCTGTTTTTATAACAAAGTGAATCAGTTATACATATAAATGTCCCCATATCTCTTCCCTCTTGCATCCCTCCCTCCCACCCTCCCTATCGCACCCATCTAGGTGGTCACAAAGCACCGACCTGATCTCCCTGGGCTATGTGGCTGCTTCATACTAGCTATCTATTTTACATTTGGTAGTGTATATACATCCATGCCACTCTCTCACTTTGTCTCAGCTTACCCTTCCCCCTCCCCATATCTTCAAGTCCACTCTCTACGAGTTCTGTGTCTTTATTCCCAACTTACCCTTAGGTTCTTCTGACCATTTACTTTTCTTTTTCTTTTTCTTTTTTGGATTCCATATATATGTGTTAGCATACGGTATTTGTTTTTCTCTTTCTGACTTACTTCACTCTGAATGACAGTCTCTAGGTCCATCCACCTCACTACAAATAACTCAGTTTTATTCCCTTTTATGGCTGAGTAATATTCCATTGTATATATGGGTCACATTTTCTTTATCCATTCATCTGTTGATGGACACTTAGGTTACTTCCATGTCCTGGCTATTGTAAATATAGCTGCAATGAACATTTTGGTACATGACTCTTTTTGAATTATGGTTTTCTCAGGGTATATGCCCAGTAGTGGGAATTCTGGCTCATATGGTAGTTCTATTTGTAGTTTTTAAGGAACCTCCATACTGTTCTCCATAGTGGCTGTATCAACTTACATTCCCACCAACAGTGCAAGAGGGTTCCCTTTTTTCCACACCCTCCCCAGCATTCATTGTTTGTAGATTTTTTGATGATGGCCATTCTGACTGGTGTGAGATGATATCTCACTGTAGTTTTGGGTTGCATTTCTCTAATGATTAATGATGTTGAGCATTCTTTCATGTGTTTGTTGGCAATCTGTATATCATATTTGGAGAAATGACTATTTAGGTCTTCTGCACATTTTTGGATAGGGTTGTTTGTTTTTTGATATTGAGCTGCATGAGATGCTTGTATGTTTCAGAGATTAATTCTTTATCAGTTGCTTCATTTGCAAATATTTTCTCCTATTCTGGTTGTCTTTTCGTCTTGTTCATGGTTTCCTTTGCTGTGCAAAAGCTTTTAAGGTTCATTAGGTCCCATTTGTTTATTTTTGTTTTTATTTCCATTTCTCTAGGACGTAGGTCATAAAGGATCTTGCTGTGATTTATGTCATAGAGTGTTCTGCCTATGTTTTCCTCTAACAGTTTTAATGGTGTCTTGCCTTACATTTAGGTCTTTAATCCATTTTGAATTTATTTTTGTGTATGGTGTTAGGGAGTGTTCTAATTTCATTCTTTTACATGTACCTGTCCAGTTTTCCCAGCACCATGTATTGAAAAGGCTGTCTTTCCTCCACTGCATATTCTTGCTCCTTTATCAAAGATAAGGTGACTATAGGTGCATGGGTTTATCTCTGGGCTTTCTAGTCTCTTCCATTGATCTATATTTCTGTTTTTGTGCCAGTACCATACTGTCTTGCTTACTGTAGCTTTGTAGCATAGTCTGAAGTCAGGGAGTCTGATTCCTCCAGCTTCATTTTTCTTTCTCAAGATTGTTTTGGCTATTCAGGGTCTTTTGTGTTTCCATACAAATTGTGAATTTTTTTGTTCTAGTTCTGTGAAAAATGCCATTGGTAGTTTGATAGGGATTGCATTGAATCTGCAGATTGCTTTAGGTAGTATAATCATTTGTACAATGTTGATTCTTCCAATAGAAGAACACGGTATATCTCTCCATTTGTTACTATCATCTTTAATTTCTTTCATGTGTCTCTTATAGTTTTCAGCATACAGGTCTTTTGTCTCCTTAGGTAGGTTTATTCCTAGATATTTTATTCTTTTTGTTGCAGTGGTAAATGAGAGTGTTTCCTTAATTTCACTTTCAGATATTTCATCATTAATATATAAGAATGCAAGAGATTTCGGTGCATTAATTTTGTATTCTGCTACTTTACCCAATTCATTGATTAGCTCTAGTAGTTTTCTGGTAAAATCTTTAGGATTCTCTATGTATAGTATCATGTTATCTGCAAACAGTGACAGTGTTACATCTTCTTTTCCAATTTGTATTCCTTTTATTTCTTTTTCTTCTCCAATTTATGTGGCTAAAACTTCCAAAACTATGTTGAATAACAGTGGTAAGTTGGGTAACCTTGTCTTTTTCCTGATCTAAGTGGAAATGGTTTCAGTTTCTCGCCATTGAGGATGAGATTCGCTGTGGGTTTGTCATATATGGCCTTTATTATGTTGAGGAAAGTTCCCTCTATGCCTACTTTCTGCAGGGTTTTTAACATAAATATGTGTTTAATTTTCTCAACAGCTTTCTCTGCATCTATTGAGATGATCATATGGTTTTTCACCTTCAATTTGTTAATATGGTGTATGACGTTGATTTTTTGGCATATATTGAAAATCCTTGCATTCCTGGGATACACCCCAGTTGATTATAATGTATGATCCTTTTAATGTGCTGTTAGATTCTACTTGCTAGTATTTTATTGAGGATTTTTGTATCTATGTTCATCAGTGATATTGGCCTGAAGTTTTCTTTCTTTGTGACATATTTGTCTGGTTTTGGTATCAGTGTGATGGTGGTCTCGTAGAATGAGTTTGGGAGTGTTCCTCCCTCTGCTATATTTTGGAAGAGTTTGAGAAGGATAGGTGTTAGCTCTTCTCTAAATGTTTGATAGAATTCGCCTGTGAAGCCATCTGTTCCTGGGCTTTTGTTTGTTGGAAGATTTTTAATCACAGTTTCAATTTCATTACTTGTGACTGGTGTGTTCATATCTTCTATTTCTTCCTGGTTAAGTCTCGGAAGGTTGTGCATTTCTAAGAATTTGTCCATTTCTTCCAGGCTGTCCATTTTATTGGCATACAGTTGCTTGTAGTAACCTCTCATGATCCTTTGTATTTCTGCAGTGTCAGTTATTCCTTCTCCTTTTTCATTTCTAATTCTATTGATTCGAGTCTTCTCTCTTTTTTCTTGAGGAGGGTGTGTAATGGTTTATCAATTTTGTTTATCTTCTCAAAGAACCAGCTTTTAGTTTTATTGATCTTTGCTATCGTTTCCTTCATTTCTTTTTCACTTATTTCTGATCTGATCTTTATGATTTCTTTCCTTCTGCTAATTTTGTTTTTTTTTTTTTTTGTTCTTCTTTCTCTAACTGCATTAGGTGTAAGGTTAGGTTGTTTATTTGAGATGTTTCTTGTTTCTTAAGTTAAGTTTTTATAGCTATAAACTTCCCTCTTAGAACTGCTTTTGCTGCATCCCATAGGTTTTGAGTCGTGTTTTCAGTGTCATTTGTTTCTAGGTATTTTTTGATTTCCTCTTTGATGTCTTCAGTGATATTTTGGTTATTAAGTAGTGTGTTGTTTAGCCTCCATGTGTTTGTATTTCTACAGAGTTTTTTCCTGTAATTGATATCTAGTCTCATAGCATTGTGGTTGGAAAAGATATTTGATACAATTTCAATTTTCTTAAATATACCAAGCCTTGTTTTGTGACCCAAAATATGATCTATCCTGGAGAATGTTCCATAAGCACTTGAGAATATAGATTATTCAGGTGTTTTTGGATGGAATGTTCTATAAGTATCAATAAAGTACATCTTGTTTAATGTATCATTTAAAGCTTGTGTTTCCTTATTTATTTTCATTTTGGATGATCTGTCCATTGGTGAAAGTGGGCGTTAAATTCCCCTAATATGATTGTGTTACTCTCGATTTCCCGTTTTATGGCTGTTAGTATTTGCCTTATGTATTGAGGTGCTCCTATGCTGGGTGCATAAATATTTACAATTGTTATATCTTCTTCTTGGATTGATCCCTTGATCATTTTGTAGTGTCCTTCTTTGTCTCTTATAATAGTCTTTGTTTTAAAGTCTATTTTTTCTGATATGTGAATTACTACTCTAGTTTTCTCTTGATTTCCACTTGCATGGAATATCTTTTTCCATCCCTTCACTTTCAGTCTGTATGTGTCCCTAGGTCCGAAGTGGGTCTCTTGTATACAGAATATATATGGTTCTTGTTTTTGTATCCATTCAGCCAGCCTATGTCTTTTGGTTGGAGCATTTAATCCATTTACATTTAAGGTAATTATCAATATGTATGTTCCTATTACCATTTTCTTAATTGTTTTTGGTTTGCTATTGTAGGTCTTTTCCTTCTCTTGTCTTTCCTGCCTATAGAAATTCCTTTAGCATTTGTTGTAAAGCTGGTTTGGTGGTGCTGAATTCTCTTAGCTTTTGCTTGTCTGTAAAACTTTTAATTTCTCCATCAAATCTAAATGAGATCCTTGCTGGGTAATCTTGGTTGTAGGTTTTTTCTCTTTCATCATTTTAAATATGTCCTGCCACTCCCTTCTGGCTTGTAGAGTTTCTGCTGAAAGATCAGCTTTTAACCTTATGGGGATTCCCTTATGTGTTACTTGTTGTTTTTCCCTTGCTGCTTTTAATATTTGTTCTTTGTATTTAATTTTTGATAGTTTGATTAATATGTATCTTGGCATGTGTCCCCTTGAATGTATCCTGTATGGGACTCTCTGTGCTTCCTGGACTTGGTTAACAATTTCCCTTCCCAGATTAGGGAAGTTTTCAACTATAATCTCTTCAAATATTTTCTCAGTCCCTTTCTTTTTCTCTTTTTCTTCTGGAACCCCTATAATTCGAATGTTGGTGTGTTTAATGTTGTACCAGAGGTCTCTGAGATTATCCTCAATTCTTTTCATTCTTTTTTCTTTATTCTGCTCTGCAGTAGTTATTTCCACTATTTTATATTCCAGATCACTTATCCATTCTTCTGCCACAATTATTCTGCTATTGATCCCTTCTAGAGAGTTTTTAGTTTCATTTTTTTGTGTTTTTCATCTCTTTTTGTTTTCTCTTTAGCTCTTCTAGGCCCTTGTTAAACATTTCTTGTATTTTCTACATTCTATTTCCAAGATTTTGGATCATCTTTACTATTATTTTTCTGAATTCTTTTTCAGGTAGACTGCCTATTTCCTCTTCATTTGTCAGGTCTGGTGGGTTTTTACTTTGCTCCTTCATCTCCTGTGTTTTTCTCTGTCTTCTCATTTTGCTTAACTTACTGTGTTTGGGGCCTCCATTTCACAGGCTGCCGGTCTGTAGTTCCCAATGTTTTTGGTGTCTGTCCTCAGTGGCTAAGGTTGATTCAGTGGGTTGTGTAGGCTTCCTTGCGGAGGGGACTATTGCCTGTGTTCTGGTGGACGAGGCTGGATCTTGTCTCTCTGGTGGGCAGGTCCATGTCTGCTGGTGTGTTTTGGGGTGTCTGTGGCCTTATTATGATTTTAGGCAGCCTCTCTGCTAATGGATGGGGTTGTGTTCTTGTCTTGCTAATTGTTTGGCATAGGGTGTCCTGCACTGTAGCTTGCTGGTCATTGAAAGGAGCTGGGCCTTGGTGTTGAGATGGTGGTCTCTGGGAGATTATCGCCATTTGATATTACAGTGATCTGGGAGGTCTCTTGTGGACCAGTGTCCTGAACTTGCCTCTCCCACCTCAGTGGCACAGCCGTGACACCTGGCTGGAGCATCAAGAGCCTGTCCTTCACACGGCTCAGAATAAAAGTGAGAAAAAAGAAAGAAAGAAAAGAAAGGAAAAGAAAGAAAGAAAGAAAGAAAGAAAGAAAGAAAGAAAGAAAGAAAGAAAGAAAGAAAGAGAATATAAGAGAAAATAAACTATAAAAAATAATTATTAAGAAAAAAAATTTAAGTCATAAAACAAATAAAAAAACGGATAGACAGAACCCTAGGACAAGTGGTAAAAGCAAAGGTATACAGACAAAATCACACAGAGAAGCATACACATTCACACTCACAAAAAGAGAAAAAGGGGGGAAAATTTTATATATATATATATATATTGCTGCTTCCAAAGTCCACCTCTTCAATTTGGGATGATTCGTTGTGTATTCAGGTATTCCACAGATGCAGGGTACATCAAGTTGATTGTGGCAATTTAATTCACCGCTCCTGTGGCTGCTGGGAGAAATTTCCCTTTCTCCTCTTTGTTTGCACAGCTCCTGGGGTTCAGCTTTACGTTTGGACCCGCCTCGGCATGTAGGTCATCTGAGGGTGTCTGTTCTTCTCTCAGACCGGACGGGGTTAAAGAAGCAGCTGATTCGGGGGCTCTGGCTCACTCAGGCCGGGGAGAGGGAGGGGTACTGATGTGGGCCGAGCCTGCGGTTGACGTTGCACCAGCCTGAGGCATGCCGTGCGTTCTCCCGGGGAAGTTGCCCCTGGATCACGGGACCCTGGCAGTGGCGGGCTGCACAGGCTCCCGGAAAGGGAGGTGTGGATAGTGACCTGTGCTTGCACACAGGCTTCTTGGTGGCGCAGCAGCAGCCTTAGCGTCCTATGCCCAGCTCTGGGGTCCATGCTGTTAGCCGTGGCTCGCGCCCGTGTCTGGAACTCCTTTAAGTGGCCCTCTTAGTTCCCTCTCCTTGCTCACCAGGAAACAAAGAGGCAAGAAAAAGTCTCTTGGCTGTTCGGCAGCTCCAGATATTTTCCCGGACTCCCTCCCGGCTAGCTGTGGTGCACTAGCCCCCTTCAGGCTGTGTTCACGCCGCCAACCCCCATCCTCTCCCTGCATCCAACCTCCGAAGCCTGAGCCTCAGCTCCCAGCCCCGCCCGCCCAGGCAGGTGAGCAGACGAGCCTCTCGGGCTGGTGAGTGCTGCTCAGCACTGATCCTCCGTGTGGGAATCTCTCCGCTTTGCCCTCCACACTCCTGTTGCTGGGCTCTCTCCCATAGCACCGAAGCTCACCACCTTCGCCACCAGCAGTCTCCGCCCGCGAAGGGGCTTCCTAGTGTGTGAAACCTTTCCTCCTTCACAGCTCCCTCCCACTGGTGCAGGTCCCGTCCCTATTCTTTGTCTCTGTTTTTTCTTTTACCCTATCCAGGTACGTGGGGAGTTTCTTGCCTTTTGGGAGGTCTGAGGTCTTCTGTCAGCGTTCAGTAGGTGTTCTGTAGGAGTTGTTTCACGTGTATATGTATTTCTGATGTATCTGTGGGGAGGAAGGTGAGCTCCGCGTCTTACTCTTCCGCCATCTTGAAGTTCCTCTCTGCAGACGTTTTTGTAAACACATGTTGAATTAAATTAAATTAGATCCGGGGATTTCAAAGCTGTATGTGCTGTACAAATATCTTGTGGGGATATTTTAAATCCCTCATATCCAGAGAGAAATAGGTAAATTCTATAGATTCCTCTACTGAGACTAAATCTTCATGAGTTTTGTCATAAACATGTCATTAGTATGGACCTCATAGAATGTAAATTTCTTATGATAAAATTTTTAAGTGGCTCAGATAAAGACACAGAAAACTTTGTGCTTAAAGACCTTAGTCCTCAAAGAAAATGGGTTTGAGGAAGAGTTATAGTGTAAACAGGTTTGAGAATAGAGATGGAAGGCTAATTAGTCTATTCTGAGGTTCAGCTGTAAGGCCTGCATTAACTACATGTTTGCTACTTATGCATTGGAAAAAAATATGTAAGACCTCTGCTAGAGAACTATGAGTTTACATACCTGAAAAATATTCCTTAATAAGGCTTCATATCTTTTTAACGTAGTCATTAATTCAGACTGTGGAAAATTCTTTTCAAAACAACTCATTTGCATTATTGTGACAGTATTTTATTTTATGCCTGTTGATACATGATTATTCAAAGTTTTTATGGATATTCATAATAGTACAATGTTGATACTAGCTTTTAAACTACTTTATTTAGAAAAAAGTTAAGACAAAAAGACTGAAAACCACTCTATTGATTTAAGATTCCATTCTAGTCATGGTACAGTCCGTTAAGTCATGAAAAGCTTCTCAGGGATTATATCTTTCTATATTTTGGGTTAATTATAGCTAACCCATGGGAGAGTCGCATTTTAGGTTAAGGACAGATTTTGGTCTGCTTTGTACAACTGCATTAAAAAGTCCAGAATCCTTTAAGTACCACGTTTATCACATTTCATGAAGACTTAGAGCTCAACCATTAAATGAGCGTTTAGATTTGAGGAGTCTTTTTGCAATTCTAAAAAGCCATACTTTATGATCCCCTTTACAATCCTGAAGACTAATTTGACATTTGAATTTGCTTTTAGAGAATGTTTTTGACGAAAAAATCCCCTCAAAAATCATGGTTAGAACTCAGACAAACTGGGATATGTACCCTGACTCCTCTACTTACCAGCATTATTTCCTTGGGAATATTACTATTAAAATAAAATCTACCAACTTCAATTTCCTAACAGGAAATTAAAATGGGAGTGATTGCTCTTTCTGATCTGCTTTGGGAAGTGGTAGGAACAAAAGATAATGATTATTTGTAAAACAGAAATCAATAGTCGTTTAATGAGGGCCTGCATGATTCTTCTATTAGTAGAATAAAAGTGCATCCATGCATGGGATTTTTGATATCTATTTTGGTTGTTTACATGTATTTTTTCTCAACTCCAAGGTTTCATCTGGGTTAAAAACTGTTGAACGGAAGAACAACGCTTTTGCATTTATTCCATATTATCATCTTCTTTTGTGTTCAGTTAGGGACGCAGAGATTAAGAGCAAAAGTTTAGAGTCAGCCAGAGATGCTTTCAACCTTACCATAGTCAGCTACTAGTTGTTCAACCTTGAAATTCTTGGCAACCTCTCTAAGCCCGAGGTTATTCACATTAAACCTAGGGACAATAGATATACCTACTTCATAGGGCTGTTATCACTATGAAGTGATGCTGCAACGCACTTAGCATACTACATTACATATAATAACAATAGGTGTTTAATTAATACTAGCTAGTCTTTCCATATTATTACTAAGGACAACTCAAACAAATGACACTTTGGCACACTGCAGACACTCAACAAGAATTTGTACAGTCAGGCACTCACTGCTACTCTGAAAAGACCTGAGTAGGAATCCATGGTAGATGGAGAAAAGCCACCAGGAAAGGCTGCCACCTGCCTGGGGCTGTGACAATGAGTGGTCTCCCGGAGGAATCACGACTTGCCTTCCTTTGGGAGCTTCAGAGCCCTGTGAGAGCTTTATGATGTGAGCTGAGGGAGCTTTAGGGGATCCACTCAGGGAATTTGAACCTCACCAAAGAAACAGACACATTGAAGAGAACAGAGTTCTTCGTGTCCAGCAATGAGGTCCGGTGCTGAGGAAAAAACTACAGAGTGAAGCCTGGGACATCTTTAGGGTGAACCAAGTAAACCCCAATCCCAATTCCTCTGCAGCTTCTAGAACCTTGAGAGCATCAAATAGAATTCAAAGAGGAGTGTCACAGGTCAGCAATTCTAGGTCAAGTAGACTTTTAGACTAGAACAAAAAAATTGTGTGTGTGTGTGTGTGTGTGTGTGTGTAGGTATATTATATTTATTTGCCAATGCCTTGATCAAACATTTCTTTCTCCATGAGTTCCCAGTAGATTATTCTTACGCCTGACCCACAAATCCCCGTAGCCCTGATTGTCTATTGGCAATCTGACCCATCTCTAGGAGATCTTAGCAGAGTTGTTGATTTTAAATCTATACTCTTTACTCACCTAGATGATAAATTCCCTGAGGACACCATCTGCTATCTTTTCTTCGTGTGTCCCCTAACTTCAGCCAAGCCCAATTGAGCCCCAACACTTAGCAGGGTGATAGGTCCTTAGTATGCACTCATTTCAGAAAATAGAAAAAGTGCTTCAAACAAGTAAACAAACCCCAAAAAGGAAATCTTGCAAAGTATGTGCTAAACAATTGATGGTGTTTTCTTCTCCTTGAAGGTAAAGCTAACTTGGGGAGTTGCGGGGGAAGGTGGCCCATCTGGTTCTGTGACATTTTTCTGGAAATACCATCAAAACGAAAGTGAGAAATGTGCTACGAACTGAACAGTCATGATCCCCTCTCACATCCGAAAGGAAGATTGAGAGAGTAATGAGCATAAATCAAGGCTGGGCTTGTCCTGCCCGCATTGAGGTGAAACAGGTTTTCCTTTAAAAAACATCTGCCATAAGGGGATTTAAATTGGGTACTCCTGCTTTTAGAAAATCTCTATTTCCTTACAGGATGTCGGCTTTGATCACTAATCCCTTGAAAATGTCTTCAAGAGCTACTCCAATTGGCAGAAGTATCCAAGAGTGGGTGTGGGCAGGTGTCGGGAAAGAAGTGGGGGAGAAAAATATCCTCTTTTCCAAGCTGATGCATTATTTTAAAATAAAAAGACGACTCCTAGAGGCTCTTGGCTCTAATGATCCCCTCTGTGATTTTCCCAACAGTGCGGTACAGGGACACCTTCAGAAAATGTTCTTTTGCAGGTCAGCACTTCCCACCTGCCCTCTCCCTGGCCAATGGCATTAAAGTTCATTTGTCAATACTGAATTTTATTTGCTGCATCCCAGCTTAGAGAGGGAAGCACATCATGTTGCATTTTCCTTGCCTCTCAAACTGGAGTTCCTGCTTCTCCCCAGCTTTGTATTGTCAGCAAAACGTAATGCATTTACAATTGGTCTCTTGATCAGAGGTAATTACCTGCAGGAGAAATAGCAAGGCTGAGAACCTAACAAGAGAAGCCTTGTGTTGTCATGTGGTGGGCTGCTGTCCTGAAAGTGTACCAGACTTGTCAAATTGGTTCAAATTAAATTGACACGCTGTTTTGCCAGGCATCACCGTGTTATTATACATCTTGGAGCCCTTTTGGGCAGTAAATGCCTTCAGAGTTAAAAAGGAATGTGAAAAGGACACTCAAAGGAGCCAGCGACAAGGACAGCGAAGGTCTCTGGGAGGACCCGTTAAAACAGGCTCCGAGGAGGTGAAGGTGATGTTAGGACAAAAGCTCAGTTTGGGTATTCTCTCAGAAATTTCCAGTTCCATGCCACTGTGACAGGGGTGTCCCCAGGCCTTAGCCATGAGGCCTTGGAGCCATTTTTTATTTTGTGCCTCAGCTCCATTTATTTATTTATTGTAACATTTATGAGCTCCATCCAAGGACACTGCTAAGTCTCACAGCATCAGCTCCAGCCTGAAGGGAGACGGGGCATTCTAATCCCAACAATTCCCTGATATGCCTGGTGACCTTGGCCAAGTCATTTAATCTTAACACACTGGGCCGCCATTTATAAGTGAGCAGGAGAGTAAATAAGGCCTGGATCACCTCAACAGGGTGTCAGGAGGAATAACTAATCAATGATTGTAAAGCACTTTGAAAACAGAAAGTGCTGTACAAAATGCTTAATATTAATAATAAAATGCATTCACTGCAAGCCTCTAGGCGTATGTACAGAAATAATGACAGCAATTAAAGTAACACACTAACAAAACTCATTAACCCCCAAAACTCCTTCTGCCTGTACTTAGCTGTTGTAGCTTTCCCAAGTCTGCCAGGTGGTGCCAGGAGGAAGGCTGCCATGGAGGGCATGGCATTGGGCTCTCCTGCACTTTCTGGGCAGGTAAACAAGTCACCTGTTCTGAGAGCCAACAGCCTTGAAGCCCCATCTCCATTCAGCCTTTCCTGCCCATTTCTCCTGTGTGGATCATTTTCTTCTCTCCATGCTCTAGACCCCACTGCCTATACTGTTCTGTACCCTAGATGGTACTTCTCTCCTCTGTGCGCTTTTTCCATGTGTATGTGACTTTTCTCTACCTAGTCTGTAAGCTGCTTGAAGGCAGGGTTTCTCTTGTATTATTACCTTGTAATTACTAAAGGAGGACAATGCAAAGAGTGTGCTCGTATGTGGTCCACCAACAAATGGGAAGACGCTTTGCCCTCCCAAGTGATTGATTAGATGAAGGTGTAGGGTGTTGTTTGAAATCAGCCACACACACACTGGTTATCTTGCACCTGGCAAGCTGGCAATTATGGCTAAGAAGCTCCTGAGGCCTGGCGTGGAGGAAAAGTTATGACCTTTGGGGAAGGAATGAAAGAGGGAAGAAAGGGCTTTGACTCAGTTGTTCAGAAAACCTTCAGCTTTGAAATGGGGTAATAATGAAAGCCAAGATTGAGAAAGTATCTTCAGGAAAAGAGGGAAGGAATGAATACGATGTGCCTTGAGCAAGTAGAAGACAAAGGGTCACCTTGAAGTGGGTAACAGCTAATGTGGGACGGAGGGTGGGAGGAACACATATGGCCAGGGACCTCAGCGTGTTGAGGGAGGACAGTGAGGACTGTGTTTTACAGGCTGGGCACCTTGTAAAACAATTCATCTTTCTTTCTTCTCTTTGTAAGAATGAATAGCTAATGTGCATAAATAGACTCTCTTTAACTCCTTTCTCTTTCTCTTTAATAAGCTGCCATTTTAGGTATATTTCTTTTTAACATTTAAATTTCATACCTTACCTTGTCCAGAATGCTGGCTCATGTCAGAATTTTTCTGCTGCAATAGCATCTTTTATAGAATATAAAAGTGGTACAGAAACCACATTCCTGAGGCATTGTGAGTCAAAATTTAATCTAATTCCACCTTGAGTACAATATTATAATACAGTGTTGTGATATGGACCACTAGACTGATAATCCAAATAGTTTTTATAAAGATTACCACATACCCTGTAAGAAATGTACTCCAAATTATAAATAATAGTATAGTTTTACCAAATGTTATGTAAAGCAACTAAGCAAAAGACAACCAATAAACCCACATGATTTTCAATTTGATTGTTTAGAAGAAATTCCCCGGAGAGGAGCTTCTTTGTCAGTAAGGAGGGGATCATGTCCTGGAAGAAATAGCCGAGGAACTCCTGGGCAGGGAGAGGGACAGGGGACTCTTAGGTTGAGGGTTGGGAAGGAGGAATTTGCTGTGAAAAGCCTGGAGCCAGGGATGGTACAGCACCTCTGAGCACAAAAGTCTGCTTGCGGGGGAGAGGAGGGAGAAAGCAAAGAGGAAGAAGGAGGGGAGAGGAAGAAGCTAATCACACACACGCACAATGCTGAATGGCCCTGGAGTGAGTATGGAGAGAAAGATGAGGAAAGAGAAAAGCGGGGAGAAAGAGCGGGGAGAGCAGTGTCTGGAGATCTATCCTGGCAGAGGAGGCTGTGAAGAATATTCTTTGATTTTTGGCAGCTACTCCATGGAGGAGTCCCCCCTGTGGAGAGCTGGAGTGATTGTGGACAAGCAGTTTGGGAGATTACAGGTCTGGAGATGACTTGGGGGAAAAATAATCCTAAAATTACAAGAAAAAAAGCCGAGAAATGATATTGAGGGAGCACAAACCTCTATTTCACGGCCAAATCAAAAACTCTCTGACTAGGAAATTGATATTCTGCTTCACGGTCTCTTTCCTGAAAGGCGGGCTCGGCTCCAGGGGAGTTGGCAGAAGGGGAGGTGGCATCAGTGTCCATTCTAGGATTCAATTGTACCACCAACTTGTGGCGTGTCCTTGAACAAGTCATTTCACATCTGTCAGCCTAGTTTCCATCTGTAAAGCAAAGCATTGTGGTTAGACAATCTGTAAAGTCCATTCCACCTTTGATATCTGATGAACTCCATGATATTGAGTGTGCAAAGACTAATTTACACACTTACTCAGTGGCTAAGAAGCTGACTTAGGTGGTATTTCCATTTCGCTGAAGCTGGTATGAGTTTACTAAAGCAGATAACATTTTTTTGGCTGCATCATGTGTCTTGCAGGATCTTAGTTCCCTGACCAGTGATTGAACCCATGCCTCCTTCAGTGGAAGCGCATAGCCCTAACCACTGGACATCCAGGGAATTCCCTAAAGCAGGTAACTCTAGGGTTTCATTCCCATGGTATAGAGTGGTCATCAGCCAAAATCCATTCAACTACTTCTGTATGTCCAGCCCTTTCATAACTTCTGAAAGGACAGCCTTGTCCCTGCCCTTGAGGAGCTTGCAGTTCAATCACGGAGTCACATAAGCGCATGGAAAATGATAAAATATAAAAGATGTCACTAAGCCCTTATATCTTAAGTCTTAGAGCTCTAGACCAAGAGTGCTTTGTTAGTGGAGCTCGAGCTTTCTGTGGGCTGAATGGCCAGAGGCAAAGGGGAAGAGTGAGCTGGGTCTTGAATAACAAATACTCTGTTTATCCACATCATCTATCCCTTCCTGTGTCTTGATTCCTGATGGGTGATAGCTGAACAATCACACACACACATGCACACACACACACACACACACACGAGGAGTAGGTGCAAAGCTCTGACACAGCAAGGGCCTTAATGAACCTCTGTTGACTATGTTGAGACAATAGAGATGAGCGACATAAGGTACTCAAATCCAGAAACCACCATGTTGAGGGGTTACATGCTGGGAAACCTCATCTGAGATTAAGCATTCACAAGGCGGTAGATCAACCACTAAACCTGAGGTCAAGAGTCTTGGATCCAAATCCTCATTCTGTTATTCACTAGAACTCTGAATTTGGAAAACTCTCTGACACTATTTGACTTTGGTGTTAGGCCCAAGAATTTTTCACTATATTTTAGTATGATTACAAATAGCAAAGTTGGAGGTTGACTAGGAAAGTCAGGGACTAGTATGAAGATACTGGGTATATGGGGATAATTGGCAGAGGCCAAAGGTGGCTTAAACAAGGGTGGCTGCTTAGCATTGGGTATAGAGGTTATTGGCTTACTCTCCAATCTGGACTAGGGTTGGCCTTTCTGAAATGTTCTTCCCACTCTGAAGAAAATCTAGAGTTTCTTCATTTTTGTATATCCTACTATTTCAGCAAACACATTTCATCAGCAACTGTAATTACACTGCACATAAGAGCTAGTCATAACACTGACCATATAATTTATGGCCCAAACCAGGAAACTATTGAGAGTAAAAGAGGAGCTACTAACAATGATAAAGGATAACAGCTGAAAATCAAGCTTGTCCAGGGGAAATGGGAGGTATAATAGCCCCATCCCTAAGATACCATTTTCCTCAACACATCATAAGTTTTTCTATTTTCCAAATTAGGAAGCTTCATCATGCACCTTCATCAGACACTGAAGATTTTGTTTAAGCAAACAAACAAAAAGAAACCTATCTCTTAGGAAACAAAGAATCCCTAGGAAATAAAGAATTCTAAATGTCAGGAAATTGAAGCTCAAAAAGTTATTTTGAAGAAGGGCAATACAAGATGAATGTATGTATGCACATATATGCAAAAAGGAGAGTTTGTGCATGCACACACATGCCTTTTTCTATCTAAAATTTGAAATCACCTGGTCCTGAATTATGGCTTTATGTGTGTGTGTGTGTGTGTGTGTGTGTGTGTGTGTGCTCACATGTAATAAACATGTGAGTTGCTATCAATCCCTAAAGAAGTGTGACTCTTGGATGACAGAGAGAAAGAGAGAAAGAGAGAAAGGAACGCTCTCGAGAGGGGGGGTGAGGAGAGTTGGGGATGCATACGTAATTTAAAATTATAACCCAACAAATGCAAAACAGGAAGAGAACAGCATTTTAAAGAGGCTGGCAGATAGCATCAGCTCATTAGTGGTTCCATTAAAGTGACTTTGGTTTGCTTGCTCTCCTAGCACCAAAAAGTGATATATGTGTATGTGGGTATGGAGGAAGTAAATTAAATAAACATAGCTCAAGTTATTTTAGGTTATTCTGAGCATTAACTCTCATTCTTGAAGGTAGAAGTGAGAATTATGAAATGTTTCAGTCTTTGAAATTAGCCACTGCACTTCAAATGTAATGGGATTCCCAGGGCAACCCTTCAATAAGTGAGAAACATGGAAGGGTCAGAATGAAAAGGAATGGAGCTCTTTCCACCAGTTGGATGGAAAGACAAGAGAATCTATGATGCTGGCACAGCACGGCTGTCAAAGACCAGAGAACATTGTTTCCATTTGGAAATGATTAAGGTCTTATTTCTTCTATCTTGGATAAGAAAGACTTGAAACACATCAGTTTGATGTAACCAGAATTGAATGACAACTCTATGAATGTAGTTAGCAAAGTTCATTGAGAAGGAGAGAAGAGCACTGAATTTCAGGAAAGTTGAACCATAAGAAATGAGTACCTTGATTGAATTTGATAGCTCTTAATGGGAAATTGTACTGAACTGGCCAAAAAAAAAAAAAAAAAGCAATGAGATTTGGTGAAAAGGATCAAACTCAAATTTAGTTCTTTAAAAACCTTAGAATTAATCTTGCCCATTTAATTCAGGTAATAGTAGAAGTTATTTTACATAATATGCGAGGGACAATGTCAGAAATAGCCGGGTGGAATTTTGGAAGTAGAATTAGAAGAGTGCAAAAGGGGGAAGCTAATTTTCTTTTCTGCTCCAAAATATTTCCCACAGTCATATCTTGGGGTCTATTTGATTCTTTTCCTGTAATGGTAGAGTAGGATTTTCTAAGGGAGATTTCTGGATGGAGTTTGAATTGTAACCACTGAATTGAGTAATCAGAAGGCCAAATGAGCCATGCCATCTGAGAGTCAAATGTGGATGGGCTGGAAAATAGAAAGAGAAAGGCCCTGGACCCTACCTGGAGAGACCAGCTGGGGTCATGGACCCTCAAAAGATTGGCACGTCAGCCAAGGAGAAGAGAGTCATTGTACAAGGGGTCCAGGACTACTATCTTTGGCAAAGGCATTGGGGCACAGGAGAATAGATGTCTCTGAGTGACTATGGCCTGAGTCCTACATCTTTACTGACTGCACATATGGCATTTGACAATGGCAGTCAAGCAGTAGCTCTTGGGCCCTGTGGCCAGCTCTGTTCCCCATCTCCCGGCAGCTTTAATTCTCTTTTTCGACTTCATATCTTTAAGTAGGGCATTCATTCCCAGGCTTGTAGCGGCTACAACCACCTGTATTGTCTGATATTGACCATGCTTCCTCCATTTACATGAACTATCTGTCTCTTGACTCCTGGTTGGCCAAGTGCAGAAAGCCCTCACTGCTTTGCTCTTTGGAATGTTCTGAGAACTCTTCTCCCTACTTTACCCAGGATAATTTTCTGAGAAGCAAGAAGGGCAAAGGACCTGAGTGATTCACTGAAGGTGCATATGGTATTCATTCTGCAGAGAACAAATATGGAACAGGAGAAAAAGTGACAGTCACACCATTTGCATTTGGTATGTAAATTCAAGATACATATTGATTTACATGCATAATTTAGTAACCAAAAAAAAAAAAAGCCCAGATAGCTAAGTAAACATGAATACCCACCCCAAGCTAAAGGCTGGGCTCCTGGTGCTGTTTGTAAATGGCACTGTGTGGTAGCACATCTTGGCATACAAATGTGTACAAACTTAAAACTGTTGCTAGGTTAAATAACACCTTTCCCAGGAAGCACGTTGATACAGCAGTCTGTGCTTTATGCACTAGTCTCCAAGGCAGAAGCCCTTCTACTCATCTCATAGCTGGGTCAGGATGCATGATGCACCCCTGTTCTTTCCTTGAAGTCTACCTTCAAGCTGAAATAGCTTAGCCTTTTAAACACCTCTTTCCTTTTGTTGTTTCCTTGCATGAAGAACTTGAACATATATTTCCCCATAACTATCAGGGACAGATACAAATGCCTTAACTGTCTACATCTTTATCCAAACTTATTTCTTTTTCTCGCCAAGTTTCCCCTTATCTCCAGCCCCTGAAACAGACCTTCCAGAGAGAATTATTCACTGTTCCCAGACACCTGAATATTCCCACCGCCATCTTTCTGATAATCCAACATCATCCAAGAGAATGTCCTTTCCCTCATCCATCTGAATCTCATTCATTTGTCAAGCTCTACTTGGACTTGGTCGACTCTGTGAAGGCCACAAGCTGTGCTCTCAATCTCAGTCATACACACTTGTATGAGGCACTCTAACAATTTTATAAGTGTCACTCTTTGTTTTTCAACAAAAGAGAACATTCCTGGGGGCAGTGACTCTGTCCCCTTCCCTACAACATACTCCATTTGGTGCAGAGGTAGAAATATTGATGATGTTAGCACATAGTGATGGACTCACTTAAAAAAAGAAATATTTCCCCAATTTTCACTCCTTGTTTACTCTATCATTATTTACAGACTGCGATAGAAAACCTTAATCAGTAACCATAGTTTTAATGTAGGTTAGCAGAGGAAAGTAAAGGGTGCAAGAAGTGTATGGAGGGTTGGATTCAGGACTTTCCTTTTGTCCCTACCCTGCTATGATGTTTGTCAAGAAGATTTCTTGCTTGTAATGAATAGCAACACATGCACATCATAATCCAGGGATCCTGAACCTTGACATTGTTAAGACTTTGGGAAGGATAATTCTCTGTTATGTGGGAGTCTTTCCTGTGCATTGTACAATGTTTGGAGGCATCCCTGGTTTCTGCCCGCTAGATGACAGTAGCTCCTCCAGCCCCCATATCTCTGCCTCCGTGTTGTGACAACCAAAAATGTGACCAGACATTGCTAAATGTCCCTGGTTGACAAAATGCGCATCACTTCCTTCCACCCACCCATGTTGACAGACACTGCTACAATCAATGATCTAAAATTCTTAAAACATTAGCCTCTCTTCAATGGATTAGATAGGAAAATTCTGCTTTTTTCCCATATTACTTGTTTTTGATTAGTAACAAATATTTATATAACACTTTGTATGTCCTTAACTCTCACTGTTTTAAGGTAAGTGCTATGATAATTCCCATTTTACAAATGGGGAACTGAGGCCCAGAGAGGCTAAGAAATTTATCCAAGGTCACACAGATGGTAAGTGGTAGAACTGGAATCCAAACCTAAATACCTTGGCTCTAAAGTCCGTGCTTTTAACCACTGTGACTTTCCCAAAGGCAAACATTAGTTTCCTCTGGAGTAATTATCACAAATTCTGAACAGGTGTATTTTTGTAAATTTTTACCAGTTCAAGGTTGTCTAATTTGGGGATTAAATATAACCCCTATTAATTGTTTTAAATATCCACAGCTTTCTCTCTCCTTAACAACTTTCTCCTGAGGGAGCTCTTTCTCATGGTTTGGACTTAGACACACGCCTGAACTGGACACAGTGTTGTGGATCTCTGTCCATCAGAGATCTTGGGTATATTTCAGAGGCTGTGGAAAATAGTCTGTCATACCTGAATTAATCCCTCAGTTCACTGTACCCATGGGAAAAGCCCCAGACTGATTGCTGTTTTGTATTTTCAGCTGTTTTATATCATCAGGCTATTCCCCAGCTCCAAATCTCTAGTGGGTCTTTACTTCCAGCTGCACTGAGTCTAAACTCCTTTGACAAGATGTCAAGACCTTTCATTATCTCACTATTCCCCACACAGTCCATCTGCTTGGTATGGGTCAGCATCCTCACTTCCGATTCCAACTTCCACATCCAGGTACTCCACCTGTCATTTTTAAGGCACAGCACAAGCTCAGCTCTTTCCATGAAACTTCTCTTATTACTGAAACCCTCAGCTTACTTTTCCTGAATTCTGTTATCATCTGTTTTCTGGGCCATCCAAATCCATTCATGAGGGTAAAATCTAAGCTAGTGTTATTGTTCTTATGTTTATATTTGACTTCTCAACTAGACTGTATAGGTTTTGAAGGATAAGACTGTATCTTTCCTATATGTCTGGCCTCCACATTAGGTACACGACAGGTACTCAGCCAAGATGTTGACCCATTGGTCATTCATCCTCAGCTTTCGTGCTACTTTAGCCATGAAGGGGGCATGCATTTCTGCCCTCACTATCAGTGGATGCTAAACTGCAGCAAAGTCCTCCCATGTCTGACTTATAGCTCTGTTGATGGTCAGTTACAGGACACCAATTAATAGTATCAGAAGAACATACAACCTCTGCGAGGAGGTGAAGTATGGTGTCATATCCAGTCAGCATGATGCAAATGCTTACTTTTGAGACGGGATGATGACTACATATATTCATGCTGCTCTTGAGCGAAACACCATCAGAGAGCACCAAAGGTGTGGCCTTGGTGTGGGTTGTATTGGGTGGCCGTATCACAGACATGTGGGCACATGTCCTTGGGGTAAGATAGATTTAGGGATATGCCAGTCTTCTACAACCAGGAATAGCAAGCGTGAGAAGTGATATATATATTTTTAAAACTAGCTTTTCACTGGGGTCTATACTTCTTTTGGTGATGATGTTGGTAATACCTTCAGTGTTCACAGTATTTGGACAGTTTCTGGTGCAGTCTCTATTATGATACACATAATATACACAGAACAGGATGTATTACCTCAGATCTATAAAGCTATTGGAGTTCTAAGAAATTAAAGATATTTACTTAAGTAAATACCAAGACCTCCTTAAATTATTTTAAGACTTCCTACTGTTCTTTAAGCCATATCAGGTTTAGAAGTCATTTGATGCAGGCAAAAGAAAACCCTGAATGCTATAATCCACTCAAATTTTTAACATAGTAATAAATTATTCAAGAAAATTTTAATATGAACTGGAATTTCCTTTGTCCTAATATTAATTAATCAATTAAAAATAATAAAAAATTATTGAATGTCTTATGTTCCAGGCATAGAGTCTTACAAAGATCTTAGTAAGATCATCAACTTCATTTAAAAAAAATCAACAAATGGAATTGAGGGATAATTCTCAAGAAAAAAAAAATACAAAGCCAAATGGGTATTGTTTTTGTACTTTTGTTTTTATGAACTTGTATATTATTGGTGGATAATATTGTACTGCTCGTTTTTATTTTGCATTTTTCTCATGGGTATCTTCTGGATAACTTGGTTCATTGGCTGTTCTAACATATTTACATCTTTACATATTTCTGGAAAATTCTAGCTTTCCTATTCCTGGCAGAATTCTCTGACCCTGTTTACTTATAAATGACCTTTTAACTCCCCACACTCCACAGTGACATTTTTATTAATACACAGTCCTTGTTAATAGAATTTGGCCCATTTTTAGTATCAACGGATGTGTCATTCACCAGTTATTCATGTCATTTTTTATTAATCCCAAACTCCTAGGATTTCCTGAATTCCAAATACTTTGCTTTTGGATGAATCCAATGAGGTATGAAGTATGTTAGGCCTGACTCTCTTTCTCTAAAGGATTGTCATTTGGTCCCTCATCCATTTTCCTGAGGAGTTGGTTTTTCTGTAAGTCTTTTCTGTAAGTCTTTTGTAGAGTGTTTGTCTAAATAGGAGGTGGGAAGATATTGCTTCCTTTGCTTTCAGAAAGTTCATTTTATAAGACCTGACACCCATAATGGCTAAGGTAATCCAGCACATGGATTAGATGCACATGGACAGAATCTAAGAAAAGATTCTATGGAAGAAAAATTAATTCTAAACAGGAAGCAAAGGAAGTACATTTTATGTTTTTTTCCTGTTGGGGTGACATTTCCTTAAAGAAGGCCCAGCATCCATGTGGCCATCACCACGATCTGACATCATAGCTTTGGAGCAGTGAGCATAATACAGCTTCTTACATGACGAGATGTCCCTGCTTGACTCCAGGTTTCCATCTAGATCCCTACCACATTACGAAGATTCCATTTTCTTAAATTGAAGGGGATAAACACATCAAAAGATATATTTATCAATCCAAAAATTCATAAGCTCTTATTTGAGAAAAAGATCTATGGGAAATAAAGTGATTCCTAATGCAAAGTCCCAGTTCCCAAAGAGCTTTCAAACTCACAGGCTAAGTCAAATGCTAGGAATCATGGGTTTCTATGAGGTAACTTCTAAAGGTTTAGATGCAGGATTTGGGGGACAGGTTTGAATCAAGGTTTATTGTTAAGCAGGAAATCTTGGGGTTTGGAGAAGACCAACAAATAACAACAAACGGGCTTGCTTATACCTCACCCCATGCTAATTAGTGATATTTATGTTTGCACAACTATATTCATAACAAAATATAGAAGGAGGAGGCCATGGCATATAATCATTTATTTTATTTTGTGCATATGCTGTCCTTTCTGAGTTCTTTTTTGAATTGATATTGTTTGGGGGATCTGGGGAAAAATATTATTGACAAGATGTCTTCCTTGAAAAAAATAGCAATTGATGCCTGGGGCTACATGCTATGAGAAAGATTCAGCTGGTGCATTTCAGGATATTAAAGGTCTGAGAGATTTTGTAGAGTAGCTGGGCTTCATGCATCCTTACAGGAACAGTTGACTTCTGTTCATTTCAACCCATCTCTGTGTGCCCAGCTTACCCCAAGAACTCTGCGGCTAATGAAAAAAAAAGTGAAAATCCTCCCTTCTCATTTATGACAAACCTCTAAGGTGGAGATGGACACAGAGTGAAGGAGGTGTTGCATTGCACGATACCAACAAATATCAACATTTGTGATGATGATGATTGCATGGGTTCAGGAAGTGCAGAGAAACCAAAAGCAGGTCAAAGTTGCCAAGCTCTGGTTGATAATCTTGTTCCAAGATGATATTGTCACTGTTCACCAAACTTGGACTTCATTCTCCTTTTTGTTCATTCATTTTTATTAAATAAATTACTCATTGAGAGTCTACCAAGCACAATCTCCAAAACCGAACACAGTTCACTCAAAAGAGAGTGAACACAGTGGAAATATTACCTACCCTCCCAGAGATCACAGTTGGCTCTTTCCCCTTTCTGCCCACCACCACTGTGTTTTCATTGCTCCAGGGAAGACTAGAATCCCTCAGTCTGAAAAGTAATGCTTTGGAGAAACTTCTGAGAGTAGTTAAATGACAATGCTGTGATCCAGTAACTTTTTTTCTCAGAATTAAGAACTCTTCTCTTTGCTACATTCTTCATTGTTTGGGGATTGTGGATGCCTTAGAGAATCTATGGAAAAGAAGCAAGGGAATACACTATATTAGGAGGATCACAAAGCCCTGGAAACCAATTCATGGACATTTGCAGTAATGATCTAGCCAAGAGGGTCTTCTCAACATCCCCAAGGTATATTGTACTCATTTGCTCTCTTGAGGAAGAAAGAAGCTCTCCATGCCAGGGCAAAGGAACTGCTCATAATAACAGAACCAAGTACTAATCTTATGGAAAAGAACCCTCCAAGGAAGGAAGAAATGTTTGCTGTAGAATTGCATTCCATTTGATTTAACAGAGATTAACTAAGCCCCTTCTAAGTACAGTGAGTGTGCAGAAGATCCAAAGATAAATGAAGTGATCCCTCCTTTAAGGAACTTTCAAAACCCAGGATACAAATAAGCTTAAGCTCTAGGAAGATGGCAAACAACATCTAAAACTGCGTGTAATACATAGTCTGTGTTCAGTCAATACTTTAGGAGTAAATAAGAATATGATAAGTATTGAAAGCATGATCTGAATAATCATACCTGGTTGAGAACAGAGTTCTCATACTTGATTGAGAGGGGCAGCTAGAACTTTACCCAGAGAACCTTGTAAGCTACATGATGCAGAATAGATGAAAGGGAGGAAAGCGAAGAGAAGATGGAAGTGTATTTCAGAAGAGGGAACGGCATGAGCAATGGAGCGGATTCTGAGGAGGAGCCACCATCACTGATACTTGTCAATGATAGACTGATAAAAACCAGAGCTCCTTTGTTCTTGACTAACTGAGACATTTTATCTTTCTTCTATTGTTTTTAGATAGTGATTACTATATTTATTAGAGGTTCTTCATCAAATTCTGTTATTATTTTTATGAAAATGCTTGACTAAAGCAAAATTGGATTTGTTTTGACAAAGTTATTCATTTTATTTATTTTTAATTTTTTTTATTTTTATTTTTTTGCGGTATGCGGGTCTCTCACTGTTGTGGCCTCTCCCGCTGCGGAGCACAGGCTCCGGACACGCAGGCTCAGTGGCCATGGCCCACAGGCCCAGCCGCTCTGTGGCATGTGGGATCCTCCCAGACCGGGGCACGAACCAGTGTCCCCTGCATCGGCAGGTGGACTCTCAACCACTGCACCACCAGGGAAGCCCCTGACAAAGTTATTTTTATTCCTTTGTTCTTTCCTTTGAATTTCTAATGATACATGAAGAAAGAATACAAAAGCTAAAATTGTAACTTTACAATATCTGTAACAGAATAGAAAAGGCCAATTGGTGAATACCATACCAGACAAATGACACTTTTTTTTTTTTTAGCTTTTTCCTGAAAGCTATTCTTCTTGTATCTACAGAAAGCACAGCCATGAATTGGCTTCCAGATGGGCTCTAATACAAGAGATAACTGGGGGGAGGCCCAAGTACCCCAAAGTGATGGAATTATACCTTATCTTGAACAGATGGCAGAACCAGAGACCTGGGATTTCCTAAAATGCAACTAAAAGGAACATTTTGTCTTAGTGCAAAGGTGTTAAATATCAACATTATTATAGAGAAGGCTCTTCAAAAGCTTGCTTCAACATTGACACAACGTGGGAACCATTAGAACTCTGTAATGCCTGATAGTCAAGTAAAAAAGTGTGCAAAGTGGTCCCTTGAGGGGATAGCACCAAACCTAGGACAGGCTACAAGCCATATCAATAAACCAGCATAATCGCATGCTGACCACTGCAGGATCATTGGTCATGGTCAAATGAAAGCATATTCCTTGAGCAAAAATTTGGGGCTTGTGTGGCCCATCATGCTCCACTTCCCTCTGATATCCAGGTGAGCTCCTGAGTAGAGCAGTGGGAGGCCAGAAAAGGTAAGTTTCAGGTTAGGGTCAGGAGCCCTCTAATTGGTCTGTGCAGAGTGTACTTTAGTTCTACCTCTCATTTAGGCAACCAATGATATGTTATTCACTAACCTACAAAGAAGTGTTTACACACCCACCTGTACACATTTTCTCATGCTGATCCTCCCCTCTGCCACGTTTTTTCCATCTAATCCATTAAATTAAACCTCATCATCCGTTAGATATCTCCAAAAGACTTTTAAAAAAACACAAGAAATTATCATGCTCTGCTATCAATTCTTGCTTCACTTACTATCCATCCCACATACTGGGAACTATTTCTTGAGCTATGTTATTAGGTATACTTCACATGTATGTCTTATTTGCACAAATTGATTTCTGGACTCACAAAGCCAGATAAACTCACACGTATTTCTATGTCTTGGATCCTTCCTTTCAACACTTAACATAGCTTACTTAGCATATATATGTATATGTGTGTGTATGTGTATGCATCATAATATATACATATATTATCTATAGCTATAGAGATACATCCATATTTTCTTTATTTTAAAAAATTTTTAAAATATCTCATCAATGATTTTTATTTATTTATTTATGGCCGTGCCATGTGGCATGCAGAATCTTAGTTCCCCAAGCAGGGATTGAACCCATGTCACTTGCAGTGGAAGCACAGAGTCTTAACCACTGGACTGTCAGGGAAATCCCATAATGCATTTTCTTTAATAACCAGTAGGTGTGCATTACAGGGAAGTCAGTTATGACTCAGAATGAAACTTTAGCAATTATAACAGTTCAATAATGAAATATGGTTCTCCTTTCCAGGTTTTTGTGCACTCAGTTCATCCATCCTTCTTTAAGCTATTTCCCCAGAGATGATATGATGTGACTGTCTGCAGAAAATATATATTTTCTCTTCCTGGACAGAGACCTTTCTCTCTTTTTCAAGGTAAATCATTCTGGGTATGGTGAACTTCAAAGTTCCCTTTATTGCTCTATACAGTTTAGACCCTAGAACAAGAGGTAAGTAGCTTGTTCCTTGTTTTATTTTCTCTGATGTTTCCCGCTGCCCTTTGACAGTTTTTAATTCTCTAGATCCCAAGCAAAATGTACACTTGGACTTGTACCAGGACCCTTGAGTCTTACCGGATCTGGTGCCGATCCACATGGGAAAGGAAATCTTAATAAAATACTCTCCAAATAGTCACCGTTAATTCTTATAAATACTTTATTTCTCTCAGAAAATTCCCCTTCCCTCCTCAGTTTTTGGATGTCCACACAAAGAGAAGAAGGGAAGAAGTCTGCCATGTGCCAACTCTCGTCCAAGTTCTCCAAGTTTTTAGTAGCTATAAAGACTCTTATTCTTCTCATTGACCATCTGTTAGGGTTGCTAGGGGATCGCTAAGCTGAAGATTTTGGAGAGGAGTAGGACTTGTTTGGGATAAGGCAGATAACAAATTTATGGTGTATAGTTATACATTTCACCAGAAATGTTCAATCACAGGTTTATATGTTCTGTGTGCGTGTGCGTGTGCATGTGTGTGTGTGTGTGTGTGTGTGTGTGTGAAGGAAGGAGAGTAATACATAGGTGAGAAAATTGGACAGAATGCATATTTCCAGTCCCAGGGGAAATTGTGTGTGTAGTAATTCTGTTGCTCCTGATTCACATTCAATTGAAACTTACATCACTGTTTCTTATCTCATAAACATATATATCTTGCTTGACAATGGGTTTGACTTAAATTCATGCTATGTGAGTCACCCATACTCACAAGTTTGGATATAATCACAGAAAAACTTTCTAGTGGGCATGGATGTATGTATTTAACTGGTCATTGGATATTTCAATCAATTCAGTTATTCAGCAGAAAGGTCCAGCAAATGCCCCTAATTTGACATTGTTAGTTGTGGGCTATTTTTTTTTCTCCTGTATCAACCACTGTGGCTAATTAGGCAGCAGATTCGAATCTTCATGAATTTTTCAGGCTGATATGTGTTCCTTCCCAGGTTTAATTTGCTGTTATCAGAGGAATGACTCTGGTGTATACTGTTGGTGGTATCTGACCTTATTCCCCTATTCAGATTGAAATTAGTTGGGGAACTGTGGCCAAGGAGGTCATTTGGTAAATCATCTCTCAGAAAACAGGTCTGTTTTAGAGAATGTCCTTTTCTTCCTCTCCTTTATTGCCTACCCGAGCCTCTGGTACTGCGGGGCTCTATCAAGAAGGAATAAGATTCAATGAAACTTTTACCCAGGATTTCAGAAACTTAAAAAAATCAGTAGAGAACCTAGTTATAAAACTTGTGTGCAGGACTAGAATAATTCCACTCTATGAGTTTTCTGTGTTAACAATGAGGGAGATTTGACATACACCAGTAAGGAACAGAATTTTGAGTAACTGAATGAGAAGTAGGGAAAATTGCTTTATTATGTGGTTTGCTATAGCCATATTAAGGATGTCAGAAGAGTCTAGGTTTCTTGGGATGGCAAAGTAAGGTCATTCCACTTAACCATCTCCTCTGGACATATAGGGAAAGCAGGGTACTAATTCACCTCCTGAAATTTTTTGTTTTCCAATTATAGCTGATAAGGGGTTGGAATTATTAATAAGAATCACACAAATATTTATGTCTGTTGAAAAAGTCATCAGTACTAATTTCCACAAATTGGTTGCAATTTCCAGTAAGAAAATACCAATTATTCATTCACTAAGAATTATAATGAGTTAGCCCAATGGAGATTGACATGATTGTAAGAGCAGAGAAGTAGTATTTAGGACTTCAATGTTATAGATTAGTCTTAGCAATCCCCAGTACTCTGGATTGTCACCTTTATCAGAATTAAAAAATGATAGTGCTCCTTATAAGACATGAAGAGAATATCTAAAAAAAAAAATATGATTATTTCAATCCCTCCTTTTTTTCTTTAACAATTTTCTTTCCTAGTTTTCCATCGGAAAGAGACAATATGATATTTAGCTCTTTTTCTCCCTCACAATTTATACATAATTAGGGGCTCAGAAATGTTACCCTTCATCTCTAACAGAAGCTGCTTTGTTGGAATACAAAGGGTCATTTTACTTATGGGTGTACATACTTTCTAATTAAAAATTATTTTATTGCTTTTGTTAAGTAATTAAAATTTACAAAGTGATTTCTCACAAATATTTATTAATATTAAGTTGTTTCTGGCATACTGCAGTAAATTGAAAGCAATTGCTTTACTCTGCATGTGTAATTAAAATGACTAAGTAATTATATTTTTCCCTTGAGTATAGTTGACATTATCACATTTTTCTAAGTTTTGGTTCATTTTTATTTCCATTAGTGAATGCTTCATAGAAGCCAAGATAAGGAGTGTCAGTTAGCAAAGGAGGAAAGCTGCTTCTTTTACTGAGCTTTTGAGAAATAGAGACAAATATTGTGTGTCATGTTTGCATTCTCATATGCTTTGTTTTCCTAGATGTTTTTCTTCTTCCTTTAATCTACCTGCCCTGCATCTTGCCAGTATTACCTGGATGGTTATTTAAACATTTCTAGAATGCCTATCTTGCTAAAACATACTTAATTTTATGTAGTTAGACTTTTATTCAAATTAGAACAAATAGGTTGTATGTCTACTCAACCTCATCTTTTTCTCTGCTGAGTCCTTGCCATATCTGCCTCTCTTTTTCTCCCTCAGATATTTTCATCTCCCCTGCATTCCTCTCTATCATCATCAGCAAAAGCCCCTTAAGAGTACCCAGTGTGCAGCTTCCATGCCATGTGCAGGGACTCCCATGCATAACAACTCACAGTCCTCACCTGCTGAGGAGCTCCACTTCAGATGAAGGGAAGCCTGAATCAAAACAATTGTTCCTTCCCCAAGTAAAGGAGGATGGAAAGCAGATGCAGAAAATCACACCTCGGAAACATCTGTTATTCTTAATCACAATATAGGATGAAGGGCTGCCAGTGCAGTGAAGGTTAAATAGTGGCACAGGATCAGGCTGAGAGAGGTGAATATCTTGGTGAATATCTCAGACAATGAAGGCAAAGCCCAGGTCTCCAGCCTAAGTGGTGAATTCAGAGGAACAAATCCAGCAATTCTTCTCCTGGAACAACAGAAATAGAGGGCACTCTCCTGGATACTATTTGGAACAAATCTTTAGTAGCATGAAAGTTGGGGCTAAGCAAAAACTTCCTGTAACCAAGACTTTTCCTTGTGGCTAAGGTAAAGTAATAGGGACCAGATTTACCCTTCCACTGAAACAATCCCCTGAAAAGAAAGACAAAATTTATAAAACAATGGTTTCCAAGAGCCTGGACCTCAGACAACAGACAGTGATCTATGAAAGATGGGAAACAAATGAAGTAAGTCCTACAGTTTCCCAAGCTTGCTGCCTTGAGAGTAAGAAGAGTAGGGAGGGAGAATCTAGACAAAGCACAGTGAACACCCTCAGTTGAGGAGATTGGGTTGGGAATCTTAGGGAGTCTAGGTGGCTAGAGTTTGCAGGACAGATTTACAGAGAGGAAATCGCTGCCCAGAGAGAAAGCTGGAGACCCTCAGAGGGTGACCCCGAGGATCCAGTAGAACACTGATCAGTGCTTCCTGTGAGGAAACTGCTGCAGGCCAGGGAAAGAACCCCCAAAAATGATTAGAGGAGAGAGTACCTGGCATTCATACAAGGTCAAAATAGTTCCTGTTCCCACCAGCCAGACTGGAAACCTCAACATTTCTGAGGCTTTGGTAGAGTACTCAGAAGAATCTTGCTTTGGCAGTGAGGGATAATTTGCCCTGGTGTAAATGTTCTGATCTTGCCTAAAAATTGAAAGTCTCAAAAGAATGAAACTGTTTCAGGTAACACCAAACCCAGATTTGCAGGAAGCTTGTTTTTGGTGAGGTGGTTTGAAGAGGAGTGTGCATTATGGAAAGTCTGGCAGGGCTTGCTTTGATTGCTGGTGGAAATACTGGCCACAAATGGCCATGAGAACTCATATACTTCAGCCCATCATCAGTCATAACAAGAAACCCCAACCTGCTACCAACTGCTGATCCTGGAAGAACTTATGCATTTATAGATGAGTAATAAACAGAAAGGTACAACAAATCCACCTTTAAAAAGGATCAAAGGAACAGGAAAACCAAAAATGAGACATTACTAGAGAATGATACATCATGAAAGAACATGTCCCAGAAATGTTACCACAGATCAACTAGAAAATGTGATGGTACATATGACCAAGATCTTTTTTTAGTAGAAAAAAAACGCCTCTATCAAATCAAAATACAAGGTAGAACAATAGAGAGGTTCAAGAGAACTTGTAAGATATAGCATGAGGATGGGAGGAGATTGAAACAGGACTGGAACAGCTTAGAAAAGAAAAGAAGGAAAAATAAAACCATCCAGAAAGAAAGCCTCACTTAGAGCACAAGGAAGAATAGATTCTGAAGAAAACAAACATGCAAGCAAACTAGGAACTCAAAAACAAACAAAAAAGTTTTAAGATATAGATGTCAGGATTGAGAATATTGAACAAAGAGAAGCAGCATGAACAAAATTAAAAATAATGAAAATGGTCTATATGGAAGACAAACAAGAGGGTTTGAGTATAAGCATGAGTAGAACCCTTAAAGAAAAGAAGTGAAATATTATATTAGAAACAATATTTAAATATTAAGAAGATTTTCACAAATGAAGGAAGATTGGGATCTTAGTCTAAATTGTCTTTATTTCTTTCAAGACCCAGTTCAAGTTTGGTTTTCCCAGAAAGTTTTTTTGACGAACTGCACACTGAACTTACTCTATGCTTCTTCTTTTTTTTTTTAACATCTTTATTGGAGTAAAATTATTTTACAATGATGTGTTAGTTTCTGCTTTATAACAAAGTGAATCAGTTATACATACACATATGTCCCCATATCTCTTCCATCTTGTGTCTCCCTCCCTCCCACCCTCCCTATCCCACCCCTCTAGGTGCTCACAAAGCACCAAGCTGATCTCCCTGTGCTATGCGGCTGCTTCCCACTAGCTATCTATTTTACATTTGGTAGTGTATACATGTCCATGCCGCTCTCTCACTTTGTCCCAGCTTGCCCTTCCCCTTCCCCGTATCCTCAAGTCCATTCTCTAGTAGGTCTGCGTCTTTATTCCCATCTTGTCCCTAGGTTCCTCATGACCATTTTTTTTCTTTAGATTGCATATATATGTATTAGCATATGGTATTTGTTATTCTCTTTCTGACTTACTTCACTCTGCATGACAGACTCTAGGTCCATCCATATCACTACAAATAACTCAATTTCATTTCTTTTTTTTTTTTTTTTTTTTTTTTTTGCGGTACACGGGCCTCTCACTGTTGTGGCATCTCCCGTTGTGGAGCACAGGCTCTGGACGCACAGGCTCAGCAGCCATGGCTCACGGGCCCAGCCACTCCATGGCATGTGGGATCTTCCCGGACCAGGGCACGAACCTGTGTCCCCTGCATTGGCAGGCAGACTCTCAACCACTGCGCCACCAGGGAAGCCCAATTTCATTTCTTTTTAAGGCTGCATAATACTCCATTGTATATATGTGCCACATCTTCTTTATTTATCTGTTGATGGACTTACTCTATTCTTACAGCATAAATCGAAATGTTACAATGCATTTTTCCTTCACTGGTTTTTGTTGTTGTTTTTAGTTTGGACGATGAAACACTTTTCTGAAAAATGGGGCTACTTCTTTCTTCTTTCATGTCCTCTTTTGCACGTTGTACAGACTCTGTGCAGAGTCAGTACAGTGTAGACAATGAAGCAAATATGTAAAATGCAAATTTTCTTTGTGCCTCAATGCAAGGTTGTCTGGGTGCTCATTTGGTGGTTCAGTTCTGTTACTGAGGATGCCAGTCAGCTCTCTGTTACTGAATTTCTGTTGCTCCTTAAACATAAGTGAATAACTGAAAGGACAAATATTTGATCAGGACATTGGAAGTTAAAATTTGCTTTTCTTTCTCTATTGCCAAAAATTCTGAGTCAATTAAAGGTGCAGCATACTGCCAAGAATGCTGGACAAGGTATGAGGGCACTGAAGTTCTAGTGCAGGGCTAACCACTAACAAGTGATGGGCCCTCAAATAAGTCACTTGATCTTTGTTCTTTTGTAAATTCAGGATAGAACAATTCCTGTCTCTTTATGGACACTTAATAATTATGCTTTGAATGAAAGAATAATTAGTCTCAGTTTCCCCATATGTAAAATAAGGGGTGTGCACTAGCATGGTCTCTAAAAACTGTTTTCACCATGAAAATCTAAAAACTACTTCTGATTGGCAAACATTTATTCTGTGTGTTTCAATTGAGGCAACTCTGCAGATGACTGTCGTTTTTATGGAAGATGTGTTTGTGCCCACATGTGCTGTTTATATGCTCCATGTAGATTTTAACTTACACAACTTTCGAGAACAGCCAGACAAAAAGTCCAGAGGGCACGCTGAAGGATTCTTACAGGAAGCTTATAACCTGTCTCCTTTGGCTAATTTGCAAAAGCATTTTTTGATTTAAAACAGAAGGAAGGCAAATCCCTAGGAGGAAACTCACATCCACTAATGTTCCTTCTGGAGTGAGTTATGAGAGGAAGCCCCAGATGGATTATAGGCAAAGGTTAAACTTTGAGACACTAATTTATTGAAAAGGTAAAGATAGTAAAAGAACAAAAAGTGCCCTGAATGCTATGTCCGAGCGTCCTTTTTGCCCCATGCCCCATGCATTCCAGTAATTTAAGGACCTCTAAAAAGAATATGTGCGTCTGTAGAGGCAATGTCACCCAGATTCCTAAGGAAAGTTTTTCTCCCTCGGAAACAATAGAAATGATCATTCCAGTTGGATTTTCCAATTAGACAAAACTGGCAAACTTTAAAAAAGACATTTCATTTTGAAAAAGATCAAGCCTAATAGAGCTGTTTGGAGGTGAAAGTATCAAAGCATCTAGTGGTATTCTGGAAAAGTATTTTTGTGTACAGTGAATACAGTGATATTTAGTACCGTATTTCATCAATTTGAAAGTTTCCATTATTTTCACATTTCTAAAATCATTTTATTACCAATAACGTCTTACAATTGCTATGGGTTAGTTGAGAGTTGGGTCCAGTTGTCATCAAGTACAGATATGTGCACCTGGTTATTATTCTTGGTGGTGTATCCTGGCACCTATAACTTCTTAATATTTCAGTCAATATACCTTTTAAGGACCATTTGAGGGAGGAATATGCATACTGATTCTTTTCTGAAAAACTTCTGTGACACCATTCAGTAAGATAAAGAAAAAACACCTTCATCTAAACTTGTAGAATAGGGGGCTGTGGTTTGGAAGAAAGTTCTGGATACAATAATGGAGCAGTCTTTTAAGAAATTCTGCATCACCAACATGCTAGAAGAAGAGGACACGGAGGATAATAAATGTAAATCTTTATGTATTTTTGAAATATTAGTACTTAAATATGTAATTTTGTTTTTCCTTTTTTTCTTCCCAAATTCCTGCTACTAAGTCATGCATTCCCAGAACTGTCATTTGGCACTGTTGTCCGAGTACTCGGTGAAGAAGTTTTAATCAGGTGAACTTTGGAGAGTACACTTTAAAAACATAAACCTTGGGCTTCCCTGGTGGTGCAGTGGTTGAGAGTCTGCCTGCCAATGCAGGGGACATGGGTTCATGCCCTGGTCCAGGAAGATCTCACATGTCACGGAGTGGCTGGGCCCATGAGCCATGGCCACTGAACCTGCACGTCTGGAGCCTGTGCTCCACAACGGGAGAGGCCACAACAGTGAGAGGCCCACGTACCACAAAAAATACAAAAAATATAAATCTTTATGGGATTCTTCAAAAAGCATTTCTCTAAAAATGAGGTATGGTAGATGAATATATTAAAGATCCCACCTAATGTTCTCTGTATCCACACCCTTTGCAAATTGACTTTGCAACAAGAATTGGGAGTCTATTTCTCTACCCCGTGAACCTGGGCTAGACTTGTGATTGACCTTGGCTGAAGAAATAAGATGGCAGTGATGGTGTGCCACTTCTGAGATTAGGCCTTAATAGGCCTTGCACACTTATGTGCTCTCTCAGAATGATGCCATCACCACACAGACAAATCTAGGATAGCCTGATGGGGGAGAGAAACCATGTGGAGGACAGTCCGATTGTCTTATCGAGGACATCCTAGACTACCTTTTATCCAGCCAGTGTTCAGACATGTGAGATAACCCAGCCAAGATCAGCAGAGTTAGCTTGCCTTATGTATGGCTGTCTAAAGACTTATGATTGAGCCCAATCAAGAACACAATTGCCCACTGAACTACGGACTCCTGAGCAATAAAAAATGCTTAGCATTTTAAGCCTCTGAGATATGGGGTGATTTGTTACACAGCAATAGCTCACTGATACATGAGGAACAGCATATGCTTCTCACATAAAATCAGGTCATTCTGAAGTTCCCATTAAGATGCTTTTACTGAAGGTGTTTTGGAGATTTTGAATCCCACATATCTATCTATTTCTGCATTCCCAGGAGTAGAAGCACTGAAATTCTGTATGACAGGCTGCTCTTGAGGTATTTTCAACTTAGTTGGAATCAGGATTTGCCAGAAATGTTGTGAGACAGCTTGTTTAAGTGAAATTTCCTGCTCAGTTTCTTTTTTTATGGGAGAAGGAGAAAGAGAAAAAATAACATGATTTTTGGATGGAGTTCATCTGTGCTGGACTGAGAGGAACCAATGCATAAGGATCTTCAAGTTCTTTAGAAACTTTGGCAAAGTCTTAACCCACCTGAGAATTCTTAAAATTGAATGTTTGAAGTGTGATTCTAAATTAATAACACTGACATCACAAATTTCTCCCACAAATTAATCTCTCACTCCTCAAAAATGTTCTGTTTACAAATTGCTCAGTCTTTCTATGGCTTTAAAAAAAAAAAGATGGAAGTGTTCTTTTACTATCATACTTATAAATTACTGGAAGATTGTCTTTATTTCTTTCCAGGCCTCACATTGGAAGGGAAATTTTAGACACCTTACTATTTGGTTAATATTTTACATGTCAATTTTTCAATTCAAACCAGGGAACCAGAGAAGGGTATGAGTAAAACTTAAGCTATAGGTGCACATTTAGAAAAAAGAAAGAGCAAAAGATGAATATGTATGACACATATTTAAAATGCCATATTTATGAGGAGAGGAAAAATATTGGAGCCTTGCTTTCCCTTTACATATTTTCAAAACACCACATGGGATTGAGTGGGACCAAGTGAAAAGTATAAAATTTGTTGAGTGTGGCGGGCAGGCATTTGAGTGTGGCGGTGAAGTAACAAGTTGGCAACATGAATTGCCTGGGGCTGATGGGTGAGAAGACACACTGAGGCTTTGGGATTAAGTAAAGACACACATTCTCTAGTCTGCTTTTCAACGGGACATTTGATAGGATGCTTGCTCTCTTTCTATGTCAGTATATTTCATCCTAGAGGCTGAGAATGGCAAGGCCACCAGTTGCTTCTCAGGGGGCCAGGAGATGTGCTTGCTTTTGTATCTGTTGCATCCTTATTGCCTCTGTGCAAGCTCTGTATCTGCACCAAATCCCAGTGGTGGTAACAGCAATGCCACTTTGTTGCAATAGACTGTGAAAGGGAAGAAAAGGCCAGAGGAAACAGTCAGTTTGAGAGATTGTAATGCAGCTGGCAATCATTTCATTCATTCTGTGCTCAGGCCTGTCATAGGCCCTGAGTGGTTGAAACAAGAAATGGAGGAGGGCTTCCCTGGTGGCGCAGTGGTTGAGAGTTCACCTGCCGATGCAGGGGGACATGGGTTCGTGCCCTGGTCCGGGAAACTCTCACATGCCACGGAGTGGCTGGGCCCGTGAGCCATGGCCACTGAGCCTGCGCGTCCGGAGCCTGTGCTCCACGATGGGAGAGGCCACAACAGTGAGAAGCCCACGTACCGCAAAAAATAAAAGAATTGGAGGAGACAGGGGCTGCCCTCTCCAACGCAACAATTTCACATATTCATGACCAAACCATGAAAAACCACATAAGCTCAGGAGACATGGACAGAGGAGTTAGTATTCATGAAGAAGGTTCTGATTAAATAGGTATGAACAGCTGTTATTTACTATTATTTGTGAGTCCATGCAGCAATAAACATGAATAATTCAGATCCATGTATTAGCATAGAAGATCTCTAATGCATATGGTTGAGTAAAAAAAAAAGCTTCAAGTTAAGACCTATAATGTAATACCACTTGGTATCATTATCAATCAACTTAACAAATCTATATATTTCTAACTTATAATGATAAAAATTCACAGAAGAGAATGGAGTGGCATGAACAAAACAGTTACCACTGTGAAGAGACTGGGATATGGGGAGGGCCTGGTCAGAAGTATTTTTGTATCTCGTTACTATAACGCATTTATGTACTAACTGAATTAAATAAACAAATTAAAAATAATTAAAACAAGTGAACTATGGGTATAAATAAATAAAACTTATTTACCAGCATTACCCCCTCCCCATCATACACATAAAAACAAAGGCATTCACCTTTGGGTCCCTTATTTTCTGTCTACAGAGATAAGATTTATAGATTGAGTTTGTATTTTGACAAAATGAAATATTCTCTTTTCTTTATTTCTGTAATTTTTTTCTTCTGAGTTCTCAACCACACCTCTCTTTTATTCCCTTCCCTTTCTCAGTCTCTCTTCTTCCTTCTCAATTCCATGAATGTGTTGTTCTCTAAGGTTTGTCTTCAGCCCCTCTCCCTTTTTCTGGAAACTTCTACCCATTCCCACAGAATGAATCAAAAATAACCTTGAGCAGAATGACTTCCTTAATCTGGTTCCAGCTTCAGTTTTCCTATTCTGTTGGGCATCTCCCCTTGCATGTTCTGCCACTATTTTGGGCTCAGTTTTTTCTAAACGTAAATTCATTTTCCCCCCACTCCCAATGGGTTTTTTATTCTTGATTTCTAACAAAGATTTTGCCATTTTTTTCAGTTTCCCAGACTTAGGAGCCTAGTTTACTCTGTAATTCCCCCTTTCTTAGTTTCCTTATGATTCACAACTTCCCATCCAGTCTTTCTTTGCATCTATGCTTTCAGCTTCATTTGTACATTTCCTTATTAGATTCTATCAACCAAAAGCAGGACCAAAAACAAAGTGAGAAATTGAGCTACTTCTTTTGGCAACTGATGGCCTCCAAATGTTTTGTCTGATCTACATTGGTTATTTTGGTTTGAATTGCATGGTTACTACTTTTTCACTCTCAGTTATTAATCAGTCACCAAGAATTTGCCAAGTGCCAGTTTTACAATCAGCCATGGGAGATATTACAGGCATAAAAGATATGGGCTCTTCTTCTAAGGAGCTAATTGATGAAAGAAATCATCAATACATAATCATCAAGTGGCTTGAAATAAATTTCACAGTAGCATGGAATATGCACAAAATGCAGTGAAAAATCCATAACTCTGCCCCCCGTCACTTCTTTACTTCCACAAACATTAACTATCTACTATGTGGTAGACACTAATCCAGGAGTTGGGAATATGCAACAATTATGTCAGATAATGCCTTGCCCTTGTGGGACTTCTATTCAAGGCAGGGAAATAGATACTAAATAGGTAGTAAGCAAGTAATTAAGATGATTACTGAGAGTAATAAATGCTATAGGAGAAAATAATACAGGGTGATATGACAGAAAGGGCCTGTGGATGAAATTTAGCTAGAAAGGTCAGGGAAGCTCTGTCTGATGAGCTGATATTCGAGTTGAGAACTAAATGTCAAAAGGAGCCAGCTATGGGGAAACCTGGAGGTAGAGGGTCCTAGGCTGGGATTACTCCAAGAGCAAATATGCAAGATGGACATGAGCTTGGTGTGCTTGAGGAATTGCCATATGAAAGAGGCACTGAAGAATGATGAGAAACAGGGACTTCCCTGGTTGCACAGGGTTTAAGAATCTATGTGCCAATGCAGGGGACACGGATTCGACCCCTGATCCAGGAAGATCCCACATGTTGCAGAGCAACTAAGCCTGTGTGCCACAACTATTGAGCCCGCATACCACAACTACTGAAGCCCACACACCTAGAGCCTGTGCTCAGCAACAAGAGAAGCCACTACAATGAGAAGCCCGTGCACCACAATGAAGAGTAACGCCCGCTCACCACAGCTAGAGCAAACCCGTGTGCAGCAATGAAGACAAAATGCAGCCAAAAATAAATAAATTAATAAATAAATTAATTAATTAATTTATAAAAAGGGTGTATTAAAAAAAAAAGAATGATGAGAAACAAACAGACAGGGTTGTATTGAATACCATGGGCCACACATTGGTTGACAGTTGGGAAGCTAGAACAGGACCTGTTTAGAAGGAGTAAAGTAAGTTCAGAAGGAAATTTCATAAATGTCCTCTCCATGACCATGCCTTGATGAGCAAGCAGCCCTTTCTGACCACACAGACTGTGAAAAGCCCCTCAAGAGCCCTCCTTCTGCTCTCACCACAAACATGTTTCTATGGAATAGCATTTAAGTCAGATAGATAAGCAGGGGAAAGAAGAAGGAATTGACAAGGGAAGGGAAAAGCAAAGTGAATCAACAACACTTTCCTAAGCGGTTTCCAGAGACATTTATCTATGCGAGAATGAGATGTTTGATATCTTGGTTGAGTAAGTTCTTGATTCTAGGTCATCAATTATGATAATAGAACAAATCAAAAAGTTTCCAGCAAACAGAAATTCTTCATTTCCTGGCTTCTACTCAAGTTTATTGATTGGACTATTGGGTAAAATGATACATTTCATGTAGAAATGCTAGAAAAGATTTTGGCTAGGTCCCTTGCTCTTTCCAATCTCAAAAGTGGTTCAAGGTGCCTGTGACAATTTGAATCATTTATTCCCCCTCTCCTTTGCTTACAGAAAAGGCCAGTGCTTCATAGATAAAATTGCCTTCACTCTTGTCATAGGAGAAATGGCCAAACATGTGTAGCCATATATATTATATATTGAACTGAAAGTGTCTACAACCTTCATTTTCTTCCAAAATATTCCTTCCACTTGTCTTCTAAGATGCTAAAATTGCTTATCACTAAAATCCTGTTCCTTGAAGTTATATAACATAGATTCTTTTTTTGATAAATATATATTCCCAAGAAAGGAGGGAGGGCTCTCGTTGTGTGACTCACTCATCATTCTGAATAGTAAAAATTACATAAGATTTGGAGTCCAAAGACCTAAGTTCAAGGTCGAGCTCCTCCTCTTGCTAGCTGTGTGACTTGGCAAATTGTTTAATTTGTTAAACAAGTTTCTTCCTCTGCTAAGCCTAAATTTCATCTGAGGTGCAAATGAGTATGTGCTGTAGTTTTGCAAATGTTAAAACATCAAATAAATGGAACTGTTGTAAATATTACCAATTGATTAGTAGAGATTTTTTTTTTAAGATTTACTTTATTATCCTTTTGGAAGGTACTGAACTGGAATTTTGAAAGGATTTTGAACAGAAAATCCTGTGGCCTTTGGGTAAATTTGGAATATGAAAAGAATACTGTTTAGTGGTTACTTACTCTGTGTTGGAGAAAATGCTAAGTGCCTTACATATCTTCTCATTTCATCATTACAACAGCCTGATGAGGTATATTTACAGCCAAAATAAAGTGAGAAATCAGGGTTCTATAAGTTAATGTACTTCCTTAAGTTTATATATTAGTAACCAGTAGAGGTCTTCAAAGCTCAAGTCCTTAGGCAATCAGTAGCCCTGCCTTCCACTCCCCACAGTGCAAATGCTGGGTTTTAGAAGGAAGGCAGGGTTGCAAAATCTGAGAAATTAGAACTCAAGGTGAGTATCTGTTGAAGGTAATGTGAGATAGGAAAAAATGTGCTCACTTAGAGAGCAAGTTTGATCATATTTTTCCCAGTTTTGTTGGTAGGCATCACTTTGTAAATATGCACATTTTTTCTGATTCTAATATTCTTCTTTACTGTATATTTGGTATTAAGATAAAAAGGTACCTCAAAATCTCCATTCTTTCCAAAATAATTACCACTTAGACTCCATTCTGTGACTTGTATCCAAAGGAAGAGTATCATGATCTTTGTCACCTTTCTTATGCCCCCCTCTCCCATAAGTACCTGGTTTTATCTTTGAACCGTTATGTTATACCCCAACACTCTAACTTTCCACTTACAAGATAGTAATTTTGCTAAGAGCAATAAGTGGCAAGAGAAAAGAGGGTCAACTGGTGCTGAAATAAAGGATTCGGAGCAAGTGACAGAGACCTGACTAAAAGCTACAGCAGAGATGATGGAATCCAAGGAAACACCCTCTGTTTTGTGAATGGAGATTTCCTTTTAAACAGTATTATTTGCTTCCTGGTCTTAATTATTTCATGTGACTATTATCTTCCAAGTAATCGTTCTAAATTCTTTAAGAAGAAGGCCATGAATTGAATTTATATGCAATTCTAACAATGTTTAGCCAAGGTTTGAGGGGAAAGTGTTCATTTCTCTGTAAATTATGATGAATGAATTGCATGCATACATACATGAATTAATGAATTTCTCTCCTTGTGATGGCATAGCAGCATGGCATTTATAATTTCTCTTATGGCGTTTTAGTTGGTTTAGTGACTTTTTATTGGACAATTACTGCACAATTGATTTCTATACCTCTCAACCACCATTTAAAAAGTCAAATTTAGAGAGCAAAATGACTGTCCGTTTGCAGAAATGTCTTTCCTTTCCTCAAGAAAACCCAGGCTCTTACCTTCTTCTACCTATGCCTGAAAATCTGCCCTAAGTAATAAAAATGATTGAAAGGCACCTTGAAAATACAAAGTGCCATCTAAATGCTAACTGAGGCAATAACAAGACAGTAATAATAAACTGCTTTCTGATAAACATCACTTTCAAGCCCAGGGGAGACATTTTGCAGGGGGAAAGCAGAATAGGTCCTGTGCTCGTCCCTGGGCCATGCCTCACTCTGAATCATACTGTTCTCCTCCATGTGGGCATCATAATTTGCAATGGTCATGAAACAGTACTGGGTGTAAAATTATTCTCATCACCCACATTGTGGAAAGCAATGCGTAGCCAAGAAATCCATTCCCTGACAATCGCCAGGGTTACTTCACTCAAGCTGATTGTTTAGAAAATAAATAAACTTAGGAGGGAGTATGCAAGGACTGCTCAGCTCCCCCTTGGTTTCAGCTAGGCCCCTGATATAGCTGCAGCATCCACTCCAGTTTTGTTCAGCCCTGCATCAAGTTGTATCAAGGAACTAACTCACTGGGGACCCAGAGGAGTTATCACCCAATATGATTGGATTTGAGAGGCTTTCAGGAGTCTCCTTGCCATGGACCTCCTCTCTGAGTCTATACCCCTTTCTCTGATGAGAAATATGAAAGCAAGGACAGAGAGCATGGGCTTAGGGAAGAGTTCAATGGGAGATTGGGAGAAGAAAAGGATCCAGAGAATAAAAGGTTGATCTAGGAGTGCATGCCTGTAAGAAATGCAGAGGGTTTTCTAGGAGAAGTAGTCAACCCAAGAACCCTGCAAGGCAGAGAGGAGGCACACTGGGTTTTGGCAACAGAAAGAGAGGAAGGATACATGAAAAGGGGAAGTCCAGGTATGATGACAGTGTTGTCCATACTGATTTTGTATGAATGATGTTCTCTCCTGATGAACATTTACAGAAAAAACATTCTCATTCTTCCAATTGGACCCCTCATTTTTGGCTAAGATCCCATGGTACTCCTTCATCCTCTTCTTATCTCTCTGTAGAGTCCAACTGGACACGTCCTTTTCACAGCTGCCTACTCCACCTGGATATCCCACAAGCAACTCACTACTTATCCAAAAAGACTCAATATCTTCATCTTCCCTGAGCTACTTCCTTCCCTGACTTCCTCCCTGCAGTGACTTGATGTCACCATTCCCCGCCATCAGAATCTAGTTGTCATTCTTAATTCCTTCCCCCTTTCCTACTACCTGCTTCCCTTGTGGACCAAAATGCCTGATTCATCCCTTCCTTTCCATTCCCAGTGTTACTCCTAAATATCAACACTTTGAGGTAAAAGATCATGGCATGATCTGAGCTGAGTTTACCTCCATTCTATAGGCTGGGAGAGGGACTGCTGTGAAGTTGGGACCTTTTTCTTGGGCAAAGGAGGAGGTCTCTGAAAGAAGCTGAGTTTAAGTGAAACCCCTTTTAGAGCTATAAAGACAGAAATCAGGCTTTCATTTATTATCATACATACCTTTTAGGCCTGAGATCAAACATACAAGGATTTAAAAATATATAACATTTATGGCTTTCAGTTTTTTATGGTTTTGTTATTCCTCTACATATTCCCCTGAATTATTAGCAATACAATCCTCATAAGGAAAGGACCTGAGTGCTTATTTCAGTGGTAGTAAGGAACTGAGCTGCTGGGAGAAAGATGAAGGATGCATGTAGTCTTGGGGAGAAGAACCCTAAGAGACAGAGTGGGTGGTGGCAGCTACCAAGAACAGAGAAGAGTAGAAGCAAGCTGTATTTCTGTATTCCTCACTCTTCTGCCCCCAGCAAGAAATACATAGAGCAAAGGCAAGGCCCATGGAATTCTTAGGACAAAGTCACTGTATATAAGACATTTCACATATGCTCTCTCTAGTATGCATTTTAACTCTTCATTTAGGCATACTTATTTTTTTTATTTCAAATAAGGAAACTGGGGATACATGGCTTTAGTGGACACCTATTATTTTCCTATGGCCAATGTCCCTTCCCATATCTCTATTCCTATTAGTTTTTCCATCTGGTGAGGCTGTTCTAGTCCTACTTCTTCTGCTCTAAGTCTATACATCTGATCCATGCCGACTAATCAAAATATTCCATTCCTCTGGTGAGGAGTCTAGAATGGCCTTATAACCCAATGACCAAAATCCTTTCTCAGGGATTGATGGAGATAATTTGAAAGAGTGATGTCTCTCTTTCTAGGACATGAGTAGGCAGGACCATGTATGCTCACAAATTCCCATGGCCGTCTTTGCTGCTTTGTGGAATGAACATACTGAGAATTAAATCAGAAAAACTGAGCCAGGAGACATGATGGAGACAATGACAGAGATGAAGGCAATGATGGAGCTCCTTAGAGACCTCATGCCTTGGCTTCCCTCAGACCTTTACCCAAACATCACCTCTAACCACCTGGTAAAAAAATAACCAATCCTGTCCGGCCTAACCTTATGCTGTTTTTCTCCATATCATTTAACACCATCTGTCATGTTATGTATTTAGAAGTTGTCTGCTTTGTTCACTGTTATATCTTCAGCACCTAGAACAACTCTTTACCCAAAGAAGGCAACCAGCCAATATTTGTGGAATGAATAAATAAGTCATTTGCACTACTGGATCCAGTTCTGACTAAAGGAGTCCCCAGCCCTTGGATTTCCTAGTCACTAAAGCTGATATAGTCCCTTTTCTAAAATGCAAGCTTGAGTTGAATTTTTGACACTTGAAAATAAGAGCCGTGACTAATAAGAAGGTAGAGTGCCATGTCCACAGTCCCACAGCTGGTCTGAGATAGAGCCATGGGTGAACCCAAGTCTCACAGACTCAGAACCACTGCTTTTCTAGATGTCGGTGTCTCCTTAGGGTGTGATCCATTTACTCCCTGACATTACAGCATGAGGGACTTTGAGAAATCATTTTCTCCCAGCAGCTGAGACATTGGTCAGCTGAGGAGGAGAAAAGGCTTAAAAGGTGGAAGTAGGAGTCTGAAGCTAACTGTACATTAGGAAGGATCCGAATGTGATGATTTCTTATGATTTCCCTTTGTCCAAACTGGCTTTTTTTTTTTTTTTGATTAACACCTTTATTGGAGTATAATTGCTTTACAATGGTGTGTTAGTTTCTGCTGTATCACAAACTGAATCAGCTATACGTATACATATATCCCCATATCCCCTCCCTCTTGCATCTCCCTCCCACCCTCCCTATCCGACCCCTCTAAGTGGTCACAAAGCACCAAGCTGATCTCCCTGTGCTATGCAGCTGCTTCCCACTAGCTATCTATTATACATTTGGTAGTGTATATATGTCCATGCCACTCTCTCACTTCATCCCAGCTTACCCTTCCCCATCCCACTGTCCTCAAGTCCATTCTCTACATCAGCATCTTTATTCCTAACCTGCCCCTAGGTTCATCAGAACCATTTTTTTTTCTTTTTAGATTCCATATATATTTGTTAGCATACGGTATTTGTTTTTCTCTTTCTGACTTACTTCACTCTGTATGACTGACTCAAGGTCCATCCACCTCACTACGAATAACTCTATTTCATTTCTTTTTATGGCTGAGTAATATTCCATATGTTCCACATCTTCTTTATCCATTCATCTGCTGATGGACACTTAGGTTTCTTCCATGTCTTGGCTATTGTAAATAGTGCTGCAATGAACCTTGTGGTACATGCCTCTTTTTGAATTACGCTTTTCTCAAGGTATATGCCCAGTAGTGGGATTGTTGAGTCGTATGGTAGTTCTGTTTCTAGTTTTCTAAGGAACATACATACTGATCTCCATAGTGTATGTATCAACTTACATTCCCAGCAACAGTGCAAGAGGGTTCCTTTTTCTCCACACCCTCCCCAGCATTTATTGTTTGTAGATATTTTTATAACAGCCTTTCTGACCTGTGTGAGGTGATACCTCATTGTAGTTTTGATTTGCATTTCTCTAATGGTTAGTAATGTTGAACATCCTTTCGTGTGTTTGTTGACAATCTGTATATCTTCTCTGGAGAAATGTCTATCTAGGTCTTCTGCCCATTTTAGGATTGGGTTGTTTGTTTTTTTGATATTGAGCCGCATGTGTTGCTTGTATATTTTGGAGATTAATTCTTTGCCAGTTGTTTCGTTTGCAAATATTTTCTCCCATTCTGAGGGTTGTCTTTCCGTCTTATTTATAGTTTCCTTTGCTGTGCAGAAGCTTTTAAGTTTCATTAGGTCTCATTTGTTTATTTTTGTTTTTATTTCCCTTTCTCTAGGAGGTGGGTCAAAAAAGATCTTGCTGTGACTTATGTCATAGAGTGTTCTGCCTACGTTTTCCTCTAAGAGTTTTATAGTGTCTGGCCTTACATTTAGGTCTTTAATCCATTTTGAGTTTATTTTTTTGTATGGTGTTAAGGAGTGTTCTAATTTTGTTCTTTTACCTGTAGCTGTCCAGTTTTCCAGCACCACTTATTGCAGAGGCTGTCTTTTCTTACGTGTATGGGTCTGTCTCTGGGATTTCTATCCTGTTCCATTGATCTATATTTCTGTTTTTGTGCCAGTACCATACTCTCTTGATTATTGTAGCTTTGTAGTACAGTCTGAAGTCAGGGAGCCTGATTCCTCCAGTTCTGGTTTTCTTTCTCAAGATGGCTTTGGCTCTTCAGGGTATTTTGTGTTTCCATACAAATTGGGAAATTTTTTATTCTAGTTCTGTCAAAAATGCCTATGGTAGATTGATAAGGATTGCACTGAATCTGTAGTGTGCTTTGGGTAGTATAGTCATTTTCACAATGTTGATTCTTCCAGTCCAAGAACATGGTATATCTTTCCATCTGTTTGTATCATCTTTAATTTCTTTCATTAGTGTCTTATATTTTCTGCATATAGGTCTTCAGTCTCCTTAGGTAGGTTTAGTCCTAGGTATTTTATTCTTTATTTTTGCAATGGTAAATGGAAGGGTTTCCTTCATTTCTCTCTCTGGTCTTTTGTTGTTAGTGCATAGGAATTGGAAAGATTTCTGTGCATTACTTTTGTATCCTGCAACTTTACCAAATTCATTGATTAGCTCTAGTAGTTTTCTGGTAGCATCTTTAGGATTCTTTATGTAGAGTATCATGTTATCTGCAAACAGTGACAATTTTACTTCTTCTTTTCCAATTTGGATTCCTTTTATTTCTTTTCTTCTCTGATTGCTGTGGCTAAAAATTCCAAAACCATGTTGAAAAATAGTGTTGAGAGTGGGCAAACTTTTCTTGTTCCTGATCTTAGTGGAAATGGTTTCAGATTTTCACCATTGAGAATGATGTTGGCTGTGGGTTTGTCATATATGGCCTTTATGATGTTTAGGTAAGTTCCCTCTATGCCTACTTTCTGAAGAGATTTTATCATAAATTGGTGCTGAATTTTGTCAAAAGTTTTTTCTGTATCTATTCAGATGATCATATGGTTTTTACCCTTCAGTTTGTTAATTTTGTTTACCACATTGATTGATTTGTGTATATTGAAGAATTCTTGCATTTCTGAGATAAACCTCACTTGATCATGCTGTATGACCCTTTTAATGTGCTGTTGGATTCTGTTTGCTAGCATTTTGTTGAGGATTTTTACATCTATGTTCATCAGTTATATTGGCCTGTAGTTTTGTTTTTTTTGTGACATCTTTGTCCAGTTTTGGTATCAGGGTGATGGTGGCCTCGTAGAATGAGTTTGGGGGTGTTCTTCCCTCTGCTATATTTTGGAAGAGTTTGAGAAGGATAGGTGTTAGCTCCTCTTCTCTAAATGTTTGATAGAATTTGCTTGTGTAGCCACCTGGTCCTGGGATTTTGTTTGTTGGAAGATTTTTTTATCACAGTTTCAATTTCATTACTTGTGAGTGGTCTGTTTATATCTTCTGTTTCTTCCTGTTTCAGTCTCAGAAGGTTGTGTTTCTCTAAGAATATGCCCATTTCTTCCAGGTTGTCCATTTTATTGGCATATAGTTGCTTGTAGTAATCTCTCATGATCCTTTGTATTTCTGAAGTGTGATTTTTTACTTCTCCTTTTTCATTTCTAATTCTATCGATTTGAGTCTTCTCCCTTTTTTTCTTGATGAGTCTGGCTAACGATTTATCAGTTTTATCTTCTCAGAGAACCACCTTTTAGTTTTATTGATCTTTGCTATCATTTTCTTCTTTCTCTTTCATTTATCTTTGATATGATCTTTATGATTTATTTCCGTCTCCTAACTTTGGTTTTTTTTTTTTAATATTCTTCCTCTAATTGCTTTAGATGTATGGTTAGGTAGTTTATTTGAGATTTTTCTTTTTTCTTGTGGTAGGATTGTAATGCTGTAAACTTCCCTTTTAGAATTGCTTTTTTTGCATCCCATAGGTTTTGGGTCATCATGTTTCATTGTCATTTGTTTCTAGGTATTTTTTTATTTCCTCTTTGATTTCTTCAGTGATCATTCGGTTATTTAGTAGTGTATTGTTTAGTTTCCATGTGTTTGTATTTTTTACATTTTTTTCCTGTAATTGATATCTAGTCTTATAACATTGTGGTCAGAAAAGATACTTGATATGATTTCAATTTTCTTAAATTTCCCAAGGCTTGATTTATGACCAAAGATATGATCTATCCTGGAGAATATTCCATGAGCACTTGCGAAGAAAGTGTATTCTGTTGTTTTCAGATGGAATGTTCTGTAAATATCAATTAATTCCATCTTGTTTAATGTGTCATTTAAAACCTGTGTTTCCTTATTTATTTTTCTTTTCTCTTCGGATGATCTGTCCTTTGGTGAAAGTGGGGTGTTAAAGTTCCCTATTATTATTGTGTTACTGTCTATTTTCCCTTTTATGGCTGTTATCATTTGCCTTATGTATTGAGGTGATCCTATGTTAGGTGCATAAATATTTTAAATTGTTATATGTTTTTCTTTGATCCCTTTATCATTATGTAGTCTCCTTCTTTGTCTCTTGTAATAGTTTTTATTTTAAAGTCGATTTTTTCTGGTATGAGAACTGCTACTCCAGCTTACCTTTGATTTCCATTTGCATGGAATATCTTTTTCCATCCCCTCACTTTCAGTCTGTATGTTTCCCTATGTCTGAAGTGTGTCTCTTGTAGGCTGCATGTATACAGGTCTTGTTTGTGTATCCATTCAGGCAGTCTATATCTTTTGGTTGGAGCATTTAATCCATTTACATTTACGGTAATTATCAATATATATGTTCTTATTACCATTTTGTTAATTGTTTTGGGTTTGTTATTGTAGGTCTTTTCCTTCTCTTGTGTTTCCTGCCTAGTGAAGTTCCTTTAGTATTTGTTGTAACATTGGTTTGGTGGGCCTGAATTCTCTTAACTTTTGCTTGTCTGTAAATATTTTAATTTCTCCATCAAATATGACTGAGATCCTTGCTTGTTAGAGTAATGTTGGTTGTAGGTTTTCCCCTTTCATCACCTTAAATGTGTTCTGCCACACACTTCTGGCTTGCAGAGTTTCTGCTGAAAGATCAGCTGTTAACCTTATGGGGATTCCCTTGTATGTTATTTTTCCCTTCCTGCTTTTAATATATTTTCTTTGTATTTAGTTTTTGATAATTTGATTAATATGTTTCTTGGCATGTTTCTCCTTGGATTTATCTTGTATGGGATTCTGTGCACTTCCCGGACTTGATTGACTATTTCCTTTCCCATATTAGGGAAGTTTTCAACTATAATCCCTTCAAATATTTTCTCAGTCCCTTTCTTTTTCTCTTCTTCTTCTGGGACCCCTATAATTCGAATGTTGGTACATTTAATGTTGTCCCGGAGGTCTCTGAGACTGTCTTCAATTCTTTTCATTATTTGTTTCTTTATTCTGCTGTGTGGTAGATATTTCCACTATTTTATCTTCCTGGTCACTTATCCATTTTTCTGCCTCAGTTATTCTGCTATTGTTCCTTCTAGATAATTTTAAATTTCATTGATTGTGTTTTTTCATCATTGTTTGTTTGCTCTTTAGTTCTTCTAAGTCCTTGTTTAATGTTTCTTGTATTTTCTCCATTCTATTTCCAAAGTTTTGGATCATGTTTACTCTCACTACTCTGAATTCTTTTGCAGGTAGAGTGCCTATTTCCTCCTCATTTGTTTGGTCTGGTGGGTTTTTACCTTGCTCTTTCATCTGCTGTGTATTTCTCTGTCTTCTCATTTTTCTTAACTTACTGTGTTTGGGGTCTCCTTTTCACAGGCTGCAGGTTCGTAGTTCCCATTGGTTTTGGTGTCAGCCCCCAGTGGGTAAGGTTGGTTCAGTGGGTTGTGTAGGCTTCCTGGTGGAAGGGACTGGTACCTGTGTTCTAAAGGCTGAGGCTGGATCTTGTCTTTCTTGTGGGCAAGACTGCATCTGGTGGTCAAGACCACATCTGGTGGTGTGTTTTGGGTGTCTGTGACCTTATTATGATTTTAGGCAGTCCCTCTGCTAATGGGTGGTTTTGTGTTCGTGTGTTGCTAGTTATTTGTCATGGGGTGTCCAGCACTGGAGCTTACTGATCGTTGAGTGGAGCTGGGTTTTAACATTGAGATGGAGATCTCTGGGAGAGCTCTCTCCAATTAATATTACAAGGGGCCGGCAGTTCTCTGCTGGACTAGCGTCCTGAACTTGACTTTCCCACCACGGAGTCTCAGGCCTGAAACCTGGCCAGAACACAAAGACCCTGTCAGCCACATGGCTGCATCATTGTGGAGAAGATGGACTGAAGCCAGGAGAGACCTAGAGGATGGGAGACCTTTCAGAAGGCTTGTTTGATGAAATCAGGCAAAGGATAGTGAAATTCTGTACCCAGGCTCTACTTGCGATGGGGAAAAGGGTGCCCTGGAAAACCGACTGTGCCATTCCACCCAAACTGGGTAATTAATTCACTCTTTTACCAGGGCCAATCATCTTTATGGAGACATTTTATGATTAATTTAGGTTCTTCCAAGCTTTAGCTGGGTCTGAGTCTGAAAAAAAACCAAAAAACAAAAAATTCCACAGATTCCTTGTGCTGGACAGGTCTGTGATGATCAAGTGAAAACTTTATATCTCCTCCCTGGGGGTGGGGGAAGAGAGAAGCATGGTCTACCCTTGATGAGTCTGGTGTTACGTAGCCATAGATAGATTATTCCATGTACATTTGAAGTAAAATATACTACTAAACTAAATTTTAGTTATGGATATTTATTTTATTGAGTAAAACCTCTTCCTTACAAACTCCATGGTTTGTCTAACAGAAATATCATCATTTGACCAAAACCAAGAAGAGAGAGGCCTAGAGGTCCATGCACTGAATGAGTAAAGAGGCTGAAGATTTTCCTCCTGAAAAGTGCTGGCAGAATTAAGACGTCATTAGTCCATTTTTGTGTTCCCAGGATTATTTTCTCTCCAGTTTCTCATTTCCCTCAAACTCTTTCTTCCCCTTTCAGTACTTGCTCTCAGACTCCTCATTTTTAACAAGCTGAAATGACCAAAATTAGCTTAAACCACAGCTCTTCCACAGGAAATGTGCACTCTGATCACAAAGGAGTAGTCCATTGAAGCTAAAAGTATGCATTTCAATAGGGGAATTTTGGGCACAGTGACCAACTGGGGGTACTGGGAGTGCTCACATCCTGACTTCTCCTTATGCCATCAAAGTTCAATCAATTCATTGCACTGGACATGGAAATTCAAATGGGACTAGAGAGAGTACTTCAGCCATTTTAATATTACATGTGAGTATTTAGGCTTCCAGGTGATTTTAATGCAACTTGAAGCTGTGGAAGGACATTGCTAGTGTGTGAGCCCTGAGTGGGGCAGGTGAGCCCAATGGACTGAGAAGGCAGGGCTCTTTCAGGATGAGGCATGGTGTGCTGTTATGCTGGATGTCAAGGGTGGGAGACCCCCACCTGACCTACCACGGGGAGAAGCAGTCTACCCTCCTTCTGGAGGCTTCCCCCAGCATATGGATCGCTCAGGACATAGCAAATCTCCTATTGTTTTGATTCCCCAACTCCAGTGGCTTTTCTCTTGATCTATCTTAACAGACTCATTCCAGAACCACATTGTCAACCATCACACTCAGACACACACTCTCTAGTTACCACAGATACCACAGCTGGTATCTAGGGCCTCTCTTTGTTTGCCTATACCATTTTTCCTTGAAATATAGAACCTGTTCAATCTCCACATCTGTCTACAACTCAGCCCTCCTAGTTATTTAACCTCTCTAATCTTTAATCCCTTCACGTGAAAAAAGGAAATACTATTTAGAGCCCACCATGCGGACATTTTGTGAGGATTATATGCATTAACAAAAGTAGGTGAGGTTAAGACTTCCTGCAATGCCTTGGCTTCATTTGGGGTGAGCACCCAACAAGTGGTGGCCCTGGTGGCAGGGATGGTGACTGTGTGTAAAAGTTGAGACACAGGGAACTTCTCTCTCTCTTTCCATACCCTCTGTACACACACTTTGTAACTGTCCTATCATTGCTGGAGTAGGGAGGAGAGGGTGTCAGAGCCTAGAGTGTGCATGGTGTCAGATTTTCTTAATAAGCAGGTTGCTATACCAAGTTTTTAATTCTCCCCTGGTATTTCCCATCTCATTATTGGGCAAAGTCTTGTCCCTGGGGTAAAACAAGCCATGACTCACCATTTCTCTTTCATCCTCTCCTAGGGAAGACTTGCGTAGGTAATTTAGGTCAGGATCTGCTCTATAAAGCTGGCAACATTGTCTTTCTCTATTCCTGCAAGCATGCCTCAACCTGTCTGCCCCTAGCTTTGGGGCTGGGTAGTGGCACAGGAGGATTTCCCCTTGAACTTCATAACTAAGCAGCATGGTTGCATCCACCTTTCACCAGACAGACCTATGCTGAGATCTCATCCATAAATAAATGGGTACTTTTACCCCAATGTGAAATCATTCCTGTGTGTCTAGCTCCCTGGTAGGTCAGTGAGAGAATGGGCCTCGTCTAAGGTAGAATACTGATTGACCATTTTTCTGTGTGTGTGATACTGCCCAAACCTGAGTCTTACCTCTCTATAACTCCTATCACCTCCACCTTTATCCCTTCTACCATTACTATCCCAGTGAAACCATACCTTATTCCGCCCAAGGAAATGAAGCCCCTTGATTTGTATTTTAAATCATTCTGGTGACAGTATGGAATTAAGTAGGGAAGCAAAAGTCCAAATGATAAATGATAATAGTGTGGGGACTGAGAGGAGATAACCAAATTAAGAGATAGTAGGGGATGAAATGGAGAATGGAGAGGACATGAGGAAGGGCTACATGAGAGAGAGGGTTATAGGTTTTGGGGATAGATGGCAGTAGTATTTGTCAAACCCAGGAAGTGATCACATTTTGGAAAGAAATAACAAGCCACTGAAGAGTACTAGACAGTAATGATTCCAGTCTGTAGATCAAGTGTAGGTCAAAATATTGAAATAAGTACCTCTCTGCAACACCATAATGCCCCAGACAACAGGTACCTTCTTAACCATGCTAAATGTGCATGTTTTACAACTTGTACATTCCCTTGCTTGCATTAAAAATTCCCAGTCCAATACATCATTCCTAGTGATGGTTATTATTATGATAAACTAAATCACATTCATATGTTAGTAACCAGTAATAACCAGTATTAGTTTTCATCTCCCAGCAGCGTTTTAGACACATAGGTTCAACTAAGAAAATTGAATTCCAGTGATAGAAATATTGGTTTTCACCTATTAAGGCAGTGTGAAAATTTTGAAATGCTCATCCCTTAATGTGTGTGTGTGTGTGTGTGTTTATATATGTGTGTGCATGTATATGTGTAGATATATAATCTTTTTGTAATATCCCACCATAGTACCTTGAAGGTGTCACCCACATTTTTAATTGTAGGGAAGACCATGTTGCACCTTCTCATATGCATCATTGCCTTTGTGCTCACTGAGTTGGGAAGCAAATCTGTTCCTTCTCCATCTTTCTCTTCCTATTTATTTATTTATGGTAGATTGATTCTGAATAATGGTTACACTGATAATATACTTCTAATTAAACATTCAGTGTTCTCTATTTTCTTGGTAAATATCATACTTTGGAGGTAACTTAAATGTAGTATGTAACCTGATGAAATAAGTCTGATAAATTTGTGTTTTCCTTTAATTTATTAAGCAGCTGTTGATTTCTTGGTTTGTCAATATCATCATTTATTAAGTTGAAGTTATTGTTCATTGGTCAACTATGACTTTCCAAATTAAAGCATTTAAAAAAATATTAACAATAGGTATGCTCACATACATATTCTTGAGCTTCCTTTTATTAGCATTGTATTGAAGCAGAATTCATCTTTAGTCTTGTGAACCAGAAACATTTATTTAATGTGTTCTCTGAACTCATAGATTAACTTACTCAATATTAACAATTTCCACTTGTAATGGATGTTTCATGGTATGGCCCTAGCACATGTTACTAATGTTGTGTGTTAGGGACCCAGGACTGGTTTTAACCTCCTGTGGATGTGTGGCAGGCAGCCTCCTACTTCTTATCATTTGCCAAATTTGCACAGACCTCACCAGCCAAAAAAATATTCCTCGAGGCTGATAGTCATGTTTCCTGAAGTTGTCAGAAATTCATAGATGTGGGGAGCTCCCTGAGATGATTGTTTTGAAGCTTCCACTCAGTGCTGGAATTCTTTCTACATTTCCCCCACAGATCTTATTATAAGAAAGCTCTTATGTGTACTGGATCTGAATTTATTATCTATAGCTTCTATGCAGTGGTGATGTTTGTACCTTCTAGAACATGCTCCCTTCTGATATTTAAATGATTATTTTACTGCCATATAATTCCACCATTGGAACTCTGTTTCTTGGAATTTCTTTCCCTTAAGTCCTCTTTCAAGAAGAAAACAGATGTGTGAGACTTATTGGATCATCTTTCCATTAAAAGTATAATGCCTCAGGAAATTAAGAATAGTTTTCTGGAAAGAGGTAGCTTTCCTAATTCTGGACAACTGTAACATAGAAAGAAAGGAGGATATGACAATGTTATATAAGAATTTACTAATCACTACTGTTCCCATATCACAGTAATAAAATGTCAACATATGGAGAGTAGGGGCACTATAACTATCTAAAATGTGATAGAACATAACATATTTGAGTCCATGAAGCTAGATATGTAAATGATGAAAAAATAAGCTTTAATTGTTTTCTAAGAATAAACTATTATAAATATTTCATCAATATGGAACTAAAAACAAAGATAAAATATGAGTGTTCTGTTATGAAAGGACATACCAGTCTTACCTCAACCCATACCTTGCCAATCAGTTTTCTGCTCATTTTAGTAAGGGTAGGGTGTTATACCAGGGGATGACACCATTATGTGATCCATCACTACTCTCATTTTGCTACTTCTACATCACTATGCTATAAATGTGGTCTATGAGTAATAATGAGAACAAAATGTAAAGTTTGTACAGTTCTGCGTAGAATGAATTTTATAATGGAAACTAATACTTTATTGGTGTTATGAGAATAAAAGAGAACAGTACTTCAGCATCATCACCACCAGCATCACTTGTATCATCACCATTGATTACCACCACCACTGTAGTTCTTTTCTTCTTTACCTCTATCCAACCCTCTTTTGCAATATCTCTTCACACTTACCATTTTTTCTAGAGAAACTCTCCACCATCTCCAGTGCCATCAGGTTTTATGCTTTCCAATTTGTGCCGATATTTTGTCCCTCTTTTACATCCAAATCAAAACCCATCCCTTCCTTGAACTTCTCCTTGATGGTCTTAACACATGGGCTCCCTCTTTCCCCTCTATCTTGTTCATGTCATGTTTATGTCATGCATAATGTACTTCTAAGTATATTATATTCTATTAATTGTGTTAATAACTTATTTCCACCATTGGAGAGTGAGTGCTTCTGTTTCTGGGAACATTGCTGTTGGACTGGGCAATAGAAGCCATAGTCTCTCCTGTGGGGTGTCCCAGGTAGAATTCAAGTGGGATTCAGAGAGGTCTGAGTATGTCTGTTCAAATCGAGGAATCCCTAGGGAGAAAAATCACCATCACCAATGAGGTTAAAAGGAGCCAGGCATAGAAAGATCAACTTTGTAAAAAACACATTTTGTGTGTGAAGGTTGATGGGGCTGGAGCAGGAATGGGATTGCAGATATAGATTTGATTGCAGTCTAATATCTATTCAAGCTTAATGATTAGCACATGTGGGAATGTCAGAGGCATTATGTCAGGGGAGAAGTCTCTGTTGGGGTCCAAAGCTCCTACATGAGTAGATGGTAAAAAGAGTTAGTAGAATCTAAGTTATTTTACTGTGACCAACTTGTACTCATAGATTGGTGAGGCCCATGAACACTATTTTTTTTTTAATTCAAGTAAAGTTAACTCACAATATTATATTAGTTTCAGGTGTACAACATAGTGATTCAATATTTTATAGATAATACTCCATAAAAAGTTATTATAAAATATTGGCTATATTCCATATGCTTTACATTACTTCTTTGTAACTTATTTATTTTGTATCTAGTAGTTTGTATTTCTTAATCCCCTTCACCTAACTTGCCCCTCCTACCATCCGTCTCCCCTCTGGTAACCACTAGTTTGTTCTCTGTATCTGTGAGTCTGTTTCTGTCCTGTCATGTTTGTTTATTTTTTAGATTTCACATGTAAGTGAAAACAAACAGTATTTGTTATTCTCTGTCTGACTTATTTCACTAAGCATAATACTTTCCAGGTTCATCCGTGTTGTCACATAAAACGAAAACACTAATTGAAAAAGATATATGCACCCCAATGTTCACAACAACATTATTTACAATAGCCAAGATATAGAAGCAACCTAAGTGTCCAACAACAGCTGAATGGATAAAGAAGATGTGGTATGTATATATATAAAAAATATTATTCAGCTATAAAAAAATGAAATTTTGCTATGAACACTATTATACAACCATTTATACACTAGTGCATACACTAATATGCACTAGAGACTTTAAAAGCATTTGTTTTCAGACATTATCCAGAAAAAAGCCTTCCAAGATCGGATTATTATTTACATTTTACAGACAAAGAAACCATCAAGGCTCAGAGAAGTTAAGAAATGTAACCATGGGCACACAGCTCATAAGTACATGTAGTTATGTCTTGATCTGTAGCCTAAGCATCCTTCTACCCTCACCACTCTGCCCCATTTTGGAAGCATTCAGTGAAGTTTGTTGAATGATTAAAACATTGAAGAGTAAGATGAGAGTCTGAAGTAGGGAACTGGCTACAGTTTATATCTCTATAGGATAAGAACCAACATTGCAGTAACAACATTTTTAATTTTCATGGAATTTTGGTTTTATAAAGTATACAACCTTATCAATGATGGACATATTTTATGAAGAAAACAGCTTTTAAAATACAGATCTGATATTTTAAAATGAGAGTATGGGGCTTCCCTGGTGGCACAGTGGTTGAGAGTCCGCCTGCCGATGCAGGGGCACGGGTTCATGCCCCGGTCTGGGAAGACCCCACATGCCGCGGAGCAGCTAGGCCCGTGAGCCATGGCCGCTGAGCCTGCACGTCTGGAGCCTGTGCTCCGCAATGGGAGAGGCCACAACAGTGAGAGGCCCGCGTACCGAAAAAAAAAAATAAAAAAAATAAATGAGAGTATGATCACCCTTATTTATTAACGGTATTAGACCAATCGTCCTGCTATTCCTTTTCCTTTGTAACAAGGAAAAAGCTTATTCAAGGCCACATGATTCAGGGTGCATCATGGGGATAATATTCTTATTACTCAATATTTAAAAGCAATAATTTAAGAAGAAGAATTCATGGATTTTCTAATACAGTAAAATTAAATTTTAAAAAATACCCTTAAATGCAGCTGATATAATCCCTTCATGTGCAATTAGCAAACATCAAAGAGAAACTTTAATACTAGCATTATTCTTTATGCCCCAGTGAGTAAGACATTATTTAAATTGATATGACATAAGAGAATATAAATAATTCCTAAGTGTAGATTTAAACTGGAATTTCAGTCAGAGTTTGAAATCAGTATGTATTATCAATTCCCTATTTCCCAGTGTATCATTTATTACCAGCCTGAAGATTTTTGTCAGAGATTATATTAGCATTAGGGCAATAATAAACATTATAAATAAATACAGAAATTTCTATTCTGAAAATCCAGTTGAAAAGAAAGTAAATGGATTGGTGTGGTATCAAATTCCATCTTCCCTAGAAGAGCTCAAACACAGTTCCAAGCATAAGTAATCTTCTATTGTAATCTTTTGCAATAAAAATGAAATATCTTAAAACCTGAAAGTATAATTTCATTATGTACTATTCTAGATACACAATCTAGATTCAGAAATAGCTGTGGCATGAGAGGAATTCTGATTCACTTCACACCACTAGTTGGTCAAGGTACGGAGAAGTGGGATCTCCTGAAATCTCAGACTGGTTTTCTGGGTCTGAGGGCTTTCTTTGGTTCATCTGAGTGGCAAGAACTGATGATGGTGGCAATGGTGAGCCCTTTCCTCCCAGACAATCTTCTTTCTAGGTGTGTATGAACTTCTTAGTATAAGCTCAGGTTACTGTAATGTACTGGTGGAATTGGGCTTTTTCTAGTCTTAGTCATTTCCTTAGCAGTTTCTGGAAAGCCAAACAGCCTATATGTCTCCAACCCTTTTCCCACTGAAGATATGTTGTAGAGCAGTACAGGGTGAGGCTCCACTGAGTCATATGCATATGGAAAATTAACTCTATTGTGCTATGTTCGGTGCCTGTTTGTTTTAGCTGTAGACATAGTGGTGAGCCATCCATCTGGCATTATTTGAGGGTTATCCAGAAAAAAATCCCCAACTCAAATTTCTATGAAGTGCTCTAATGTCCAGAATGTCCACTGCTAATATATCACCTCATTCTTTGTAATGTTTTCCTTTCAAAACCTGGGTCCTAAGGATGAGTCTTGTCAAATGTCCAGAAGTCAACCACTGAGTTCCCCACTACTGTGTCTTCCTCTGTAATCAGATCATATTCCTCAATCTCTATCCTATCCAGTCCTGACTTGTTTCCTCTCTCCATTCAGCTAATTGATGTTGAGGCATCTGTAATGCCTCTGAATGGAACACAGTTGAGGGATGATTGACACCAGTCTAACACATTACACCATTGTTCTTCCTTCCTCCTTAAAATATAAATACTCCTGAGAAGATAAACATGCAATTACTTATAGAACAAATAATTTCATGAGGTATGGGGCTATAGACAAAAGGTAACCAATAGACACCTAGCCTGAAAAAGATGGCAGAAGTTTCTCCTGTTTTCATAAATTTTACTGTTTTTGCTATGCTGCCTGATAACTCTAGAACTGTATTTATTTATTTTTTATTTAAAAAAAAATTTCCACCAGCACATATGGTGGAATTCTACTATAGGCTCCAAGACTCCCATTTAACCTCAGAAATGAAGAGAAAGCAATTCAGTAGGTGGTTAAGAATATGTCATAGGCACAAACTCAGCTTAAGGCATTATGAATTTTCTGTGGAGAAAATGCATTTATTCATTCTGTTCTAAGTCAAGATGGCTGAAACCCATTATCTCAAACTTTGAAAAAAAATCCCCTTTGGGATGTGAATAGCCCATGAAATATTTCAGTCAAAAATGAAATTTTTGGAGAGATTGAGGGTCCAGTTGAAACTGATGGAGTAGAGTTCAGGCTTGTAATCATCAAAGCTTTCTCTGAGCTTTCTATATAGAAAGGGGCATAGAGAGTTAATGGGTGATATTATCCTAATTATTATTGTATAGCATAAGAGGGCCAATCTATTTCTGTAGAATAATAGAGGTAGGATGAGATTCGACAGCATCTGTCACAATACATGCAAATATATAGAGAATTGACAATGAGCCATGATCTCATAAGTGATTCTATTTTCCATCTGAATAATGACAATGCTGCACTTCAAGCTCACATGACAGATACATTCGGAGGCTCTCTGGGGTCGGCACTGGAGGCCCTTTCTAAATGCATTTGCAAGGGTGAATGTATTCAGACTTAGAGCTTTCTAAAGATTTTATATCCCTAGAGAATTTTCTAGGCACTTTTTTTAGTTTAGGTTTTAAAACATTCTTTTTCACAGGCATTTATTAATTAGTTTTCATGTGCTCACTTCTGTGTTAGCAGCTTTAGGAAATGCTCTTTCTTTCTGTTTCTTTCTGCAGAAGGCATGGCTTCCACCCTAAAGGATCTTATAGTCTTATTGGAGGAGACATGGATAAGACTGATCATACAACCCCAGTGCAAAACAGGTATTCAGTGCTCAGCTGTAGTCTCTACAGTAAGTGTTGTGTACAGAAGATTATGGACTGAGGGGCTCAGTGAGGAATTCATAGAAGAGGGGAAATTTGAACCCTGCAGTGTGGGATAGGAAGGGCTCGGATACAGAGGTGAGAATAGAGGAGTGAGAGGTCTTGAACAAGCACCACTCAGAAGATGCAGACGGTGCAAAGGCATGTGTGGAGGAGGCATACTAAGAGTCACTGCTGACTGGCAGGACACCTGAGTCTTGCCTGAGTCCTGAGCTGGCAGGACACATACATGAACCAGCCTATTGCCTACATTCATCAGCTATGCAAGACCCTCCTCTCCTTCCTCTTGCCTCCTCCCTCACTCATATGGGAAGTGATCAGGGTTTTCCTTGTAAGCCAGTGGATTAAGCAGCAACACACTCCTCCCATAAGACTGCAGGTTAACAGAGGGATGAGGCAAGAGACTGGGCAGAAATATCCACATGCCTGGTGTTCCTTCTCTACTCAAATTTCTAGAGGGGAGAGAGGTTTGGGACAAAGGGATGCTTGGTAGTATCTAATAACACCTGATGTTATATATTGAATCAACCACAGGCTTATATCCCTTTCCCAGGCTGGTGAAATGTTAATTAAATATTAATTCAACCCTTCTCTTTCCTGATCCCATTAGGTCACAAATATTTGCTCAGCTAACCTCTCTTCTACTATGTACTATCCTCTGTCTCTTCTGCCTGAAGAGATTTCAAGCAGGTTTCTACAGCACCTCCCACTCTCCAAAACATCCATTCCTTGCTCTCCTTAAATAAACAGGTCTTTTTGTTTGGTTTGATTTTTAGTTTTTATAATAATAGCAGTAATAAAAATAGTTCTTGTTTTGCAGATCTGCCACTTGCTGAGCACTAAGATAAGCATATCAGATGCATTAGCTCATTTAATCCTGTACAAAACCTATGGGAGGATGCTGTTATACCTGTTCAGAGAAGGTGAATGCCTCTCCTAAATTTAAATAGATACTGAGTGCTGGATCGCAGACCCATGAACTGCTAAATGGGGGCTCTTTCTAGCACATTGCACTTCCACAGGGGAGACAAATTGGATAAGTTTTAACAGTTCAAGGGGCTCCCCAGATGATCAAAGCAGTTAGCTAGTCCTTATAATCAGTATGTGGGGTGAAATACATTTACTCATTTTTGATAGAATTTGAAGAACTGCACACAGCCCAGAACGTGGGTTATCTCTGTGTGAAGTTATGGCAAAGTGTGACTGAGATTTACTCCCTAGTTATATCTTATTCATTAGAGATTCCTGGTCCTTCAATTTGGTCCAGGAAAATCAGGCTTAGTTCAGATGAATGGATGATACAGCCATTCCTCTATGTCTGTGGTATAAGTGATATGGACTAAAATTTAAACCAACTTCAATTAAAATTGTTGGGGGTTAAGGGAGATGGAGGGGAGGCCCAGCTTGGGGAAGGGGTAGAGAGTTTTGTGGGACTTTCGGGGGAAAATGATAAGAGAACCACATCTCTCACTGGAACCCTATGTACATAGGAGAGCAGATCAAGCCTTGTAGATTTTACTGGGAGGCTGAACTGGCATCTGGATTGCCACTAGTTCTGGAAGTCTGCCATCTGTTTATTTTCTAACAGAACCTGCCTCTCTCTTTTCTCAGGGTGAACCCCGGATTATCTAATCTAGCCTCAGAGAAACCTTCTTGGGTCCTGCCATTGGCTGACCCACTGGGAAAGGGAGGAAGTTTCATATCGGGCCCAGAGAAGCCATGCCTTGAATCTAAACTACCCATTGGCAACCTTACATTGCAGCTTTCATTTCTCCAAAAATTATTATTCATTCTGGCCCCAAACTCACTTCTTTCTTTCCTGACCCATTTCTCTTGGCCTGAAGCATATTCACCAGCTTGTTTTTTATTTTTAAGACATATGGGAATCTTAAATCAGTGTTCCAAAATTATACACTCACTTCAGATCTTCTATAGTCTGTTAATAGATGTTACATAAGAAGAAGGCTTTGTGAGTAAACATGCTTGGGAAATGCTGAATTAACCCAAGTTAAAACATGAAGGAGGGGATCAACAACAACCTCAATGTAGTCTTTACCTCTGAAGAGGGAGGAGGAGAATGGTTTGAGAATTCAATTGTATCTAGAACTTCTTTTTTCAAATGTTAAGCAACAAGACAAAATGTTAATCTGTATTTAATTTGAGTGGTGGGCATATGGATGTTTGTTTTATCATCATATATGTTTGAAACATTTCATAATTAAAAATAGTTAAGCCTGTTTGAGTTTATTTCCTTTTCTACAGGACTTTTAATTATTGCATTGGTTTGAATTTTGAATCTTTAGTAGGGAGCTATAGTACTTGGTATTTACCAATGATTTGACCTAGAAAGCTTTTAGGAGGGAGCATATATTGCAACTCTGGTCTCTGGGGAACATTTTGGGAAGTGCCAACTTAAGAGACACCAGTCTTTCTCTTCTATTATCCTGATGCTTTTTCTTAGTGTCACTGTTGGCCCCAAGGCCCCACAGATGGGAACTATCATCACAGAAGACTTTGTACTACCTCTTAGTTAGACTCCTACCAGGATTAGCACATGCTATTAAGTATTTCCTGTTTCAGAGGGTTTATCTCTCTCTCTCTCTCTGTTCCACTCAGAACATGATTACTTTTTGAGCATCCTTAGTTTGGGCTTTATTTTTGGAGCTCAGATTATTGGCATGTCCAAAATTCAATGAATAATCTATCCCTCCCCAACTTTTCCCTTCTCTCCTGATACTCTTAGAATCCCTGCTTAGACTGAAGACCTTCACACCCATTTCCCTTCCTTCCAGGGGAAGATGTTTTATAATCTCTAAATGTTTTAAGTGTATAGAATCTATAATAAACTCAATCTTCCAAAATGCAAGTAGAGAATTATATTCTTACAGAGAAAGTTTCTTTCTGTTTTCTGCTCTACATTAAAATTATATTAGTCATCAACAAATGAGTTTGAAAGGCATGGTTTCGCTTCCTCAAGAAAAAATAATTTTGCATATTAGGTAACTGAGAAAAGTTAAATGTTCTGATATATAGTGTAGAAAATAAATGAAGTGACTACAAATGCCACACAAGATTAAGATAACAGTCCAGTTATAGGGAAGAGGTACAATATACTGGGGATACCATGAGATTAGGGAACAGGGTCTTGGAATGTAGACTAGACTCTGCTATAACTTGCTGTGTAATTTTGATAATTCATTTTATTTCTTTGCGCTTGAGGTTACTGTTTAAAGAAGTTATCATAAAATGTACCCTGCATACTCCATACTGTTGATCAAATGAGAGAAAATGTTAAAATAGTTTGAAAGGTCTGAAATGCTGTTGAATAAAAATAGGACAGATGTTTACCATTAATATTTCTTCAGGCTTTCAAATTGAATAGCTGACCAAAGTCAGTGGACTGAATATCTCCATAATAAAAGGCAGGGTAATAAAACTTTGGTAAAAGGCCTTTGCTTGGTCCACAATTTACTGGGATAAGACATAGTTGAGAGGCCAGTAACAGAGGGAGAGTCAATGTACTCTTTAGTAGAGAACTTGCGAGGTCAGGTCTTGAACCATGTGTGAAATATGGATTCGAAGTTAAGATCCTGTTCAAATCAGTTACTAAGCTAATTTAATCCTGCTTTTCTGCATCTCTAAAAGTACCTAGGAGAGTCTGGCAAAAATGAGCCTTGTCTCTACCATTGGATGCCTAGTCACGGGTGAATGGAGTAAGCTTTTGTGTTAGAATCTATGAAAGCATGTTGAGGATGAGATGCAGTGAGGTGAAGGTGCTTCCCCATACCCTCTCCCTCCATTGCATTTGATACCATACATTAGTGAGCTCTGGCTGCAAATTACCAACATAGTAGCTATATTCCATCTACAAATATAGACAATAAAGGCATTTGTATCTTGACAGTGTGCAAAATAAAATATTAAGAAGAATGAAGACTAAAGGAGAGAAGGAAGGTAAGAAAATCGAGAGATTACAGGAAAAAGAAAAAGGTGGAACAAATCCTATAGAAATTTATGCTAAAGGTGAGCTTTTAGGAATAATCATGACAAATGGATCATGAACAAACAGAGATGAGGGACATATGCATTGACAAACTCCACATGGAGTAAGGAGTCAGTTTTGGGATCTTCCATGATTTTGGAATTCTACTTTAGAGGACCTGTTGCTGTAGGCATGGCATGGCACCAAACACAATGGGGAGCCCTAGAACTTGGGACATTGTGGACTATACCATTTATCGTGTCAGGTCTCCAAAAACTATTTAATATTGTTTTGTCTTTCTCAATTTCTATTCTCACTGTATGCCTACAATTACCAAGGAACCCCAGTACTGTCTCCCACGATAAGGAATTAATCTTGGTGGTCTAAACTGATTTGGGGCTTATTTCAGATGAAGCCATATGATTAATTTATTCAATTTGTAGGTCTTCAAGCCGAGCATCACATGCAAGGCTTTTTTTTTTTAATTTATTTTTATGCAAGGCTTTTTATATCCCAATCTCACCCCAATTTTACCTTCCATTTTCCCACCCAGAAAGTTTATGTCTCGCCCAGACTGTGGTCCTCTGTGTCCACAGTACAAGTCCTTAGTCCTTCATTAAACCAAGTTCAGTAATATCTCTATCAGCAGCGGTACTTTAACTTTGTAGGGTTGATGCATGTATTTTTAAAGGTAATAGAAATGTTTGTTCTTGACAATCTTATAATTCAAAAGCTTTTCTATACAGACTGCATTCCTTCAAATCATTCTGAATCAGTGAGGTTTCACAGTATTACCTTGAGTGCCTGTTCTGCCAGGATCCTCACCAATATTTAAATCCATTTAGGGAAACAATTCAGAATCTTTTGAGTGTGAAAAATATAATAAATATAAAAACATTCTATTCTTTCTATAGTTTACCTTACGGTCTATATGTTAATCACCCCAAAATGTCCACAAGCATATAGGAAAACAAGTACTTATTTAAAATCAAAGCTTCTTGAATTCCAGATGGTTCAAAGTATATCTTTATCTTGAGCAAGTCCCCTAATTCTGCAGGAACAAATGGTGGAATGTTATTAAAATGTTAATTAGTTAAATTTAGTCCCCAAAGTATAAAGAAAACAAAATTGCACCTACATGATTTTATTTTTACTAATGGGGGAAAGAAATTCTGATATATAAAGAAATGAGGTTATTTTAGAGGAAGAAGAAATGCATGATGTGAGTTTTAGATTAAAATATCCAGGACTGTAAAGCAAGTCTGAGCAAAATTATTGGGGTATGTTTCCAACCTATTATATGATGCTATTTTCAAAATAAGCTGTTTTTATTTATATCATGAGTTCTTTCTTTATTCAAATGGTAATTGGAGAAATAGAGATGCCAGCCAATGACAGAACTATTGGATTTACACAATTCAATTTTTTTCCTATTGTTTAAGCTACTGGAATTGGAAAGACCTTAAGAGGTTCTTGGAATCTTCAGATCATTCCTGAAGCTCTGCCTGTATGAGAGAAACATCTCTGTCTGATACTTTCCAAAGAAAAGGCAGAACAATCTTCCTAATTTAATCTGGGCATTAATCTTGAGATTGTGTAACTTCAAGGTAGTAAATTAAAAAAAAAGACAAATATCAAGATACAACAAAATGTGTTGATGACAGTCTTGAGGGTACATCAGTTTGTTGAGAACTCAAATTTTCTTCTAGTCATTCTAATGCTATTAATTTTCATTTATATTTATAATTGGTTTAACTACTTCATTTTAACCATATGTTTGTACCTGGATTAGTTAAAAGACAAATATAGTAAACTATTTACCAGGTTCAATCATATAGTTAAAAAAACAAACAAAAAAAAAACAAACAAAACTTTAGTAAGGGGGAGCCAGAAGTGTTCCTGAGCAGATGTTTGATATTATTGGACTTTAGGAAGACTAATATGGATAATCTACTTAATGCATGGATTGCCTGTATTAACTAGCCCATAGTGGCAGTAGCAATGGGGCTTTCAGAGCTATTGATTTTGATCAGCGTATAACTTCTAGTGCTATTCAAGTTATCCTACAATACACAGTGCTG